>NW_006408614.1:4425383-4479178 GCF_000296735.1 Chrysochloris asiatica | reverse complement strand
CTAAAGTGGATAGAGTGAAATACTGTTAACTGATAGTACATGGAGGGGATTATAATCATTGTAATGAAACACGGTATGATTTGTTGAATGTAAAACTGATGATCTGCCCTGTAAACGTTCACTCAATCCACATTAAAAACCTTAAAAAAAAAAAAAAAAAATCTGGCACTAATAGAGTATTTCACAAAGTAGAATAACAGTAAAATAAAAATACAGGTGGTTATAAAAATTGTAACTTTTACACAAGACATGTAAACCTGTAAATAGGCTTATACTACTTATGCTGTTATTGCTGTCAAGTGCCATCGAGTCGATTCCGACCCATAGCCACTCTGCATAGGGTATCCAAGGAGCAGCTGGTGAGCTCAAACAGTGAGCTGAACCGCCAACCTTGAAGTTCAAATGGCTTTGCAGTCTGGTGCATTAACCCACAGTGCCACACCAGGACTCCATAGACATACACAAAACAGTAGAAGCACCAATACTAGCAACTCTAGGAGACGATGACAGCCACAAAGGAGGGGAGAGGAACGGGCTAGAGGAGGGGCTGGCATGTTTACTTTTTCCAACTTTGTGATGAGTGTTTAACATAATCTTTATTTTCTATGCCTAACGTTTCATTAATATATTTCTAGCAAAAGCAAATAATGATCGACAGAATTTTAAAATGAGTACATGTAAGAAAAAAATAAAGACTATTTACTAAGGAAAAAAAAAATCAAAAATCTACTCAAAGCTGATGACAGCAGTTGCCTCTGAGAAATTAAACTGGGAATAAAAGGATTGTTCTGTTTAATTTTATATTTTAAATATCTTATTTATTTTTAAACAAATGATTTAATTATTTTAATTAAAGCACAAGAAGCAAACTTTATTAAAAAACTAAGCTTCTACTACAGCTCTATGTCAAACAGCAAAGACGAGGATTAGTGTGAAGAGCACCACTGACCAGGGAGTGTCCTCCCATATTAGCTGGAGTACTTCTGAACCAGAAACTTCCCTCAGATGAGTACAATATCTGGTACAGTTCCCCAATGGTGCAGCATGCTGAGGAAGGCAAACTTTCTCTTTCATTTGTTTTCAAAATAATGATTTAGATCACTAGGATCCTCCAATGGTAAGAAACTCTTATTACTGTATTTGATTGCAATCACCGTCAAACTATCTCATCTCTGGCCAGTAGGAGCTTTTTCAGGATGACTCTTTAGTAGTCTGTAATGGCTTCTTTTTTTATCAGGTGTGTCAAAATCGCCTCTTACCTCTTGCCTCAGAACTGGAATCAACCTTTTCTTTCATCGGGTTGTTGTTGTTAAGCGCCATCAAGTCAGTTCTGACCCATAGTGACCCTGTATAGGGTTTCCAAGCCCTCCTCATTACTCACGAAGACCATAATCTGGCTATACTCAGAGTGCTCATGACCTCTGGGTTGCTTTCTGGTTTCGTTCCACTTATTCTTGGGCTTAGTTAGAAGGCACTACACCCAACCCCATTAGATAGATGAGACCACCAAGTAGGAAAGAAAGCAGCATGACCACACAGGAGTGGTCCAACCACTGAGGTCTTTCCAGAAAATACTTCCCATCAGGTTCAGGTAAAAGTGGGCTCTTTCCTAAAGCACTGGAATTAACATCCACTGAGGACAAAGACTAGAAATACTTTTTACATACATTATCTCATTTAATCTTTGCAAACCCCCAAATCAAGCTCACTGCTATTGCAAATCAATTCCGATTCATAGCTGACATGCCTCATAGGTTTCCTAGGCTACAAATATTTACAGAAACAGGCTCATCTTGCTCCTGAGAAGTGGCTGGTGGGTTTGAACCATCAACCTTTTGGTTCACAGTCAAGCACTTTAACCACCATTGCAACCAGGGCTTCTTAATCTTCTCGAAAATGCCAATATAACAAGAAAACTGAAGCAGAAGAGCTAGACAACTTGCTTAGACTCATCGTCATCAGAAAAAGATTCAAACATAGGGTCTTCTGAGGGAAAAGATCAGGGTATTTCCCACAATGAGGCCTCAAAGCTGGATTTCAAACAGCCGCTTGTTCTGTCAAACAATAATTTTCTAAATACACAAATGTTATTTATTGGAAATTGTATTTTACTATAACTTGGGGTTCATTTTATTTCTTCCTTATACAAAGCCATTATGCTTCCCAATAATTTCTACCAGTAGAGGGCACTTCAAAGCATTCTTGTGAATGACAATCATTCAATCTTGGGACATATTTGGTCACCACGTTCCACTCCTTCTCATAGCCTCACCCCTAATTCTTCATCTGCAATAGCAAGGGCAAAGACAAGATTTCGGGTTTGTATATGGGCAAATTAGTATTACGCTAAAATGAAAGAGGACATTTAAAAGGGAAAAAATCCTATGCTCAGTTTTGGAAAAATATATAATAAGAGATGCCTTTAAGACATTCGAGTGAAAAAAAAAAATCAAATAGGATACTGACTATCCTAAACTTCCAGTACACTTCCCTTTGCATTGACTTGATGGCATTGGGTTGGGTTGGGTTTTGGTATACCATTACGTTAGAGTGAAATTACTTATGGATAAGCTTCTTTGTTAAACAACTCAGAAGTAGCAACCGTATTTTTAACCCTGTTGCCTCATTACCTAACTCAAGACACAGAATGCAGCAGGTGAAAAAAAAAACTGCTTTCCGAACAAATTTTCATACTCTCTTCAAAAGTATACTCCTAGAGAACATCTGATTTACTAGTCACTCTGTTCTCATAGGTCATCCTTTTTGTCTTTATGAAAACCAAGGATGTTAACTCATTCCATCTTCCAGAATACTACTCATTTTTATCCACAAAGATTAGCCTGGTCTGAATGCCTTCATCCAACATTTACTATTAAGTGCCTGTAGGCAGAGTTGAGGGGAACAACAAAAACTACAATGCCTTTCTTTATGGGGTTAGTTCTTTGGTAAGGAAGGCAACAACACGTAAAAAGATAAACCACAAAGTCAAAACTATTTTAACAAGTACTTTGGGGAAAACAGAAGGGTCTGCCTGTAAGAAATTCCTTTATTATCTAGATCTCCATGAGTAGATTTTTGATCCTCAAAATAAAAAAGTTCCCATTTAAAACAAGAATAATTTGGTTTTGTTTGCTTGTTTTAATGTCTTAAAGGAGACAATCAAACATTTGCAAGGAAAAATAGAAAACTATACAGCAAATAATGTAGTTGCTCAAAATTCCAACCAAAAGGGAAGGAGTCTTCACATCAAGGATTAAGCCTATCCCCTCAGTACACAGGGTTGATAGGGTCAGGCAACTTAGACACTGGCTACCAAAAATGGTGGGCTATAAATGAGTCCTGGTGTAGTGCTGTGGGCTAATGCACTGGACTGCAAAGTCTATTGAACCACAAGATTGGTGGTTCAAGCTTACCAGCCGCTCCTTGTAAACCCTATACAGGGTTGCTATGGGTCAGAAATTACTCGACAGCACTCAACAACAACAAATAAAGACACAAAGTGACTGGCTTACAAGTTTTCAAGAGCGTGTTTAGTTTCAGAATGAGGTGGGTACGGTAGAATCCCCACTGGATAGTTTTCCTCTTGTCTAGATAGAAATCAAACTGACTACACCTGCGGAAAGAGATGATGGAAAAGCTCCACATCATCAGTCAAAACAAGGCCAGCGGCAGACTGTGGAACAGACCATCAATTACTCATATGCAAACTCAAACTGAAGCAGAAGAAAATGAAAACAAGTCCACGAGAGCCAAAATATGACCTTGACTATATCCCACCTGAATTTAGAGATCATCTTAAGAACAGATTTGATACATTAAACACTAAAGACCGAAGACCAGAAGAGTTGTGGGATGACATCAAGAACACCATACAGGAAGAAAGCAAAAAGTCATTGACCCACCCCCTCCATACACAGAGCAGACAGAGATGGGCAACTTGGATATTGGCTACCCAATGTGAGGGGGGCTACAAAGACAAGAAGTGACTGGCTTATAAACTTTCAAGAGGGAACCTAGATCCAGAGGGCGTGGAGGAAGGTAGAATCTCTACTGCAAAACGATGTATTGCAATAGGCATATCTGCACAATACCTTTTTAATGTGTTGAAGAGCAAAGATGTCAGCTTGAGGACTAAGGTGTGCCTGACCCAAGCCATGGTGTTTTTAATAACCTCATATGCATGCAAAAGCATAACGACCATAGAAGAATTGATGCCTTTAAGTTATGGTGTTGGAGGAGAATACTGAAAGTGCCATGGGCTGCCAAAAGAACCAACAGATCCATTTTGGAAGAAGTGCAGCCAGAGTACTCCTTGGAGGCCAAGACGGCCAAACTTCGTCTCTCATACTTCGGACATATTGTCAGGAGGGACCAGTCACTGGAGAAGGATATCATGTTTGGTAAGGTGGAGGGTCAGAGAAAAAGAGGAAGACCCCCAACACGATGGATTGGCCAAGTGGCAGCATGGATGGACTCAAGCGTGGCAACAGTAGTGAGGTTGGCCCAGGATTGGGCAGTGTTTCGTTCTGCTGCACATAGGGTTGCTATGGGTCGGTACCAACTCGATGACACCCAACAACAACAACTAGATGGGTCTGGTGAAAAGGGATGGAGTAGGATGGGAATAGGATTCTTTTGATTCAATAGTGAATAACTGTTAGCATGACTAATTGTGATTGTCAGAACTGTGAAGATAAACTTTGTGTAACAAAAAGGTGGATGCAATTAATCTTAGAGTTCAGGAACAAAGGACCCTCCAACCCTTAAGAGGAAAGAGCATTGGATCCCAACTGGAGAAGCAGTGACACTAACACCAGAGATGGAAGGACAGGTGATGGCATAGATGGAGCAGTTGAGGACTCTAGATCCATGGAAAGAGAAAGGCTGTGTGCCGGCGTGCAGGAGGCTGGCTTGCAAAATGTGCCCTTTGGTCATTTCAACGAAAATATTCTATGTGTTTAGTGTACATCAAAAAATATATATAATAAGAGGGTATAGAGATAAATACTGTTATGCACCGATGGTGCATGGAAGGGATTGTAATTGTTACAATGGAAAAAAATACGACTGGCTGAGTATAAAACTATCACTCAATTCAAATAAAAGCATTTTAAAAAAATGTTAGCAAGGGTTCTCTGGGGAAAAGGATTAAAGCTAACTTAGGTCTTTTTGTTTACCTTTTGTGTTTTTGTTTCCTCTAAATCGTCTGCAATGAACATGAGTTTTTCTGTAACTGAGACTAACAACAACAAAAATTCTCGACTTAACAACCAAAACCAACAAAAAACAAGAAACCCCAGAGAATTAAGATAGAAAGGAATGTTTTGTTAAGGCAGAAGATGGGATTTAATTCTTACAACCTGTTAATATGTCATGAAAAAGTTTAAAAATGAAGCTTTGATTTAATAATTCCATCTCCAAGAAACTAGTCCAAAGGAAATCATTTGAGAGGTGAACAAAAATGCTCAGTGGTAAGCACACACATTATTTACAATAACAAAACACTAACAGCAACTTTGCTTTGCAATAAATCACTCATTGATTGAATATTTATTGAGTGCCTCTATGTGTCAGCTGGAAATTATAAAACCAACACACCAAAGTGCCTGCCCTAGAAGTGCACAGTCTTGTGAGCATTAGAGGATAGGATAAAAAAAAAAAAAAAAAAAAAAAGATCAAACATCTGGCATATTATATTTTGATACAGACCATGGGGGGAAATGAAGCAGGGAAGGGAAAAGGGAAACAGGGGAGAGGTTGTATAGTTTGGTCAAGAAGTGCAAAAAGTACAGACATAAAGATCGTGACTGTATGGTACCTACTAATTGTTGACTTCTCCATGAAACCTATTACAACCTTTGACATTACTCTGGGGGTTATATTTTTATTCTAAAGGTAATCTAGAAGCTAACAGCTCCCCAGTCCTACTTTAAAAAGTCCACGCTGATGGTCATTCATGGTCTGCTCCTAGTGCAATTTCCAGCCCTCGCCTGTCTTCATGACTGTCCCAGATACAAATAAGTCCTTTATTTTATCCATCTCTTATTTAACATGAGTTTGCATTATTTATTTCAGTTATGGCCAAGGTACAACGTAAAGCACTCTAAGCCTTGACTCTCAAGTACTCCACACTACAACTAACCTCAGGTTTTACAACGAATGCAATGTTACATGGCGACAATAGAGCCTCAATCACACCTCATAAGAGCTTTCTGGCTCGGGGTCAGTTGGGGTTCCGTAAGGATTGCATAGCCTCCCTTGGCAGAAGGGATCTTGATGGATGGTATAAAGGCAGGAAGTTGTCTGCTTACATTGCCATCGTACAGTTTATCAGCATCTCCAAGGACTAAGGCAAGGTCCCTAATCTCTATGCCTGCAGAGTGACAGAGGTACCAACTAGGTAAAATGCCTATTTCAGAATGAGACTGGTGACTCTTCTCTACTAAAACTGGTTCAAATTTTGCCCAAAATGCTGGGCTGATCAAATGAAAACACCATCAAACAAAACTTCAGGGTACCAAAGAAAAGGAGGACATGTAAGACAACTGAGAGACTGGGTCAACAACACACTGGCATTCCCTTGTGTGGGAACCCAGAGTAGGGCAAAGCTTGGCAAAGTTTTCTGTAAAGGGCCACAGTATACTACTTTGGCTTTGCAAGCAAACCAGCTTCTATTCTGAATACTTCAATTTACCACTACAGTGCAAAAGCAGTCATAAATAACATGGAAAAGCATGTTGTCCTTGTGAGGTACCATCTAGTCAGTTCCAAATCCTAGCAACTCATACAACAGAATGAAACACTGCCCATTTTTGCATATTCCAGATGAAAGTGGTTGTCTGAGCTATTGGTTACACCCACTGTGTCAACCCATCTTAAGGGTTGTCATGGACTGAATTATGCCCCACCTCCCATAATAAGTCAACTATCCTATTTGTTGTAAACTCTAACCTCTACAGTGCTAATGAGGCAGAAGTCATGGCAGCAATATTCATGAGGCAGGATACAATCCACAGGGTTAAGTTATAAAGTCAATCACTTTTGAAATAAACTGATATTACTGAAGGGAGCAGAAAACAGAGGGACTTCCTACCATCAACAAAACAGTGAGGGGATCGTGTCATTTGGACCCAGGGTCACTGCTCTGATAATCTGGTAAACCCAGGGAATGACTGATGTCAAAACACATGGAGTTCAAGGAGTGTCAGGCCAACAGATGCTGACAGGAGTCAAGGACCGTCCCCCAGAGACAACAGAGAAAGGCTTCTCCTAGAATCAGTAACCTGATTTTAGACTTCCAGTCTCCTAAGCAGAGAGAAAAGACATTTCTACTTGTTACAGGCACCCATTTCTGGTATTTGTTAAAGCAGCACTAGTTAAGAAAAGGTCGTCCTCTTTTACACTGACTATACCTAAGAGAAGTAGTCCTAGTGTGACACTGTGGGTTAATGCGCTGGACTGCACGCTAGGTTCACACCACAAGGTCGGCAGCTCTAGCTCACCAGCTGGCTCCTCAGAAACCCCAGAGAAGGTCGCTATGACTTGAAACTGACTTGACAGCACTTAACAACAGCAACAATAACATAGTTAATAGGAGTCCTGGTATAGTGCTGTAGGATAAGCACTTGACCGCAAGGTCAGTTTGAACCACGAGGTTGGTAATTCAAATTCACCAGCCGCTACTCAGAAACGCTATGCAGGGTCACTTATGAGTCAGACCCAACTCACAGCATTTAACAACATACTTAACAAGCATGAGGTCCTTCTCCTGGGACTGGGCTCTCCTGATAATATGGTTACAGTTCAGCGAATTACTTAGTATGGTCATTGCCAGGAACTACTGAACCTAGTGGACTCCTGGTGTGGCGCTATAGGATAAACACTGAACTACTAACCACAAAGTCAGTGGTTCAAACTTACCAGCTGCTCCTTGGAAACCCTATACAGGGTTGCTAGGAATTGGAACTGACTTGACAGCACTTCACAACAACTGACAAGTAGAGACTGCTACAAGGGAGATGGTTGGTATCAGATGGATAAAAAGGTTGAGAGATGGTATGTCTTGTAGGAATCAGCCTTGGGTGGTTATTGTGGATAAGAACTCTCACTTCCCTTCATGAAATGAGGTCTGGCTTCTGCCATGATGATTGTACACTTAGCATGAGAAGCCATACTCACTGCAGAGGCTCCAGACTCACAGATGCCGGGACTTAGTGAGAGAATAAAAGGGTGTGAGAAATGGGATTTGGGATCCTTAGATGGTTACTTTGGTTGCTCTTATTTGCAATGGCTGAAAGGAGAGAGTCAATATGATGCAGGTGCAGAGAGAAGGGCCACATCCGGAGTGGACTGGGGCAAAAGCCAAGCTAGCTAAACAAAATGATTGCTGGGGAGCCAAGGTCACCTGGGCTGCACCCAGTCAGAGGCCCAAAGCCAGAGACCTATGTGACTAGGACGATCATGAGAGTGTAAAGAAAAGATGATGAAACGAATGTTTTGATGTGTTCACGTGAACGTAATATTGAATGCTTCTCCCACCTGCTTTTAATACAGACCTACATGTATGATGGAAATGAATACTGGGTATTATAGGTAATGGAAATCATGTTACTCCACCTTTACCCAGTACTTGGTGGTTGAGTGCAGTCAAGTCATTTCTGACTCATAATAACTTTGCATAGAGATTCTGAGAGTGGCTGGTGGGTTTGAACTGCCTACCTTACAGTTAGTACTCCAATGGCTATCATACAGCACCACACCAGGGCTACTGGATTAGGGATGCTAAAAGGGGAACTAGGACTTGCTGTGGGTCTGAAGGAATCTGCCCTGTGTACAGAGTATTAAGATGAACTGTGATGGTGCCGCGGGCTAAATGCCAACTGAAAGGGTGGCAGTTTGAATTAACTAGCTGCTCTGCAGGAGAAAGATGTGGCAGTCTGCTTCTTTTACAAAACTGTACAACCTTGGAAAACCCTCTACGGCAGTTCTATAGAATCACTGTGTCAGAACAGGCACAAAGGCAATGGATTTGGGGTTTTTAAAATAGAGTATCAGAGGGTAAAGGAGCTACGGTAGAGTAGTGGTTATGAGCTGGGCTGCTAACCTTAAAGTCAGCAGCTCGAAACCACCAGCTGTTCTGCAGAAGAAAGCTGAACCTTTCTGCTCCATTAAGGATTTACACCCTTGGAAAACCTGTACAGGGTCACTATGGGTCAGAACCAACTCAATGGCACTCAACAACAACGTCAAGGGGATTGGACAGCTTGTTAATAATTTTAGTAAAACGCATGACATCCTTGTAGGGATGGAACCAGTAAATAAAATGGAACCCTAACAAGGGGATTGGTTAATTCGGCCATCACACTAGGCTTAAATGAGCCTTGGGCAGTGACACTGATGGTGACTTTCTCTCACCTTGTGAAGTTAGAGGTTAGACACCTACGTGACACCATTTGTACAACGTCCAAAGTCTCACCATCCTCCCTTCTAGGAAGCATTCCAGCTGTACATCTTCCAAGGCAGATTTGTTCATTCTTCTGAGTAATATTTGATCCAGCAGTCTTCACCAACACCTTAACTCAAAAGCATCAAGTCTTTGGTCTTCCTTATTCATTATCCAGCTTTCTCATTCATATTAGGCTACTAGAAATACCCTGGGGCTTGGGTCAAGGCACACCTTAGTCTTTAAAGTGAATCTCTGCTTCTGAAAACTTTAAAAGGGTCTATTTTTTTTAGCAGTGTTGCCCCATGCAATTATGTCATTTAATTTCTTGACTTCTGCTTCCATGGACGTTGTTTGTGAATCCAAGTAAAATGAAATCCTTGACACCTTCAATATTTCCTCTATTTAACAAGATACTGCTTACTGGTCCAGCTGTGAGGATTTACAGAATAGGTGTGCCTTTGTTCCAAAAACCAAGCTAACTGTGCCCTGACTCTAAACATTACCAGGATTTTAAATTAATGACTAAATTAAATTGACTAAATTAATGGTGCTGCCTCTTTTTGTTACCTATCAACCATGCAAAACTGTCAATCAAATACGATGGTGCAATCAAAACATTCCAGGATAAACACAAGCTAAGAGATTTTGTCAAGGCAGATCCAGCACTTCAAAACATCCTAAACGGAGTTCTTTGGAATGAAAACCAGCAAGAACAGACAACCACCAGAGATTGACAGACGTGGCAACACCACCTGGAATTCAGTCAACAGATAGCCGAGTTCAGAACAGACAAAAGTACAGCAATAAATTCAGAGGACCTGTGAGGCCAACCAATGATCAAAATATTAACAATGTCAAAAAAGGGGAAACTATAGGAACAGAGATAGATCCAGGTGGTGAGGAGGTTGAGTAGATGGCAGGATCCAATAGACTGCCTTAAACACAGGGAAAACGTAATAGACTATAGGGTAACCTCCCAAAAAATTAATACTTTCATAACTTACCATGAAAATAAAGATCCAAGTAGAACAAGAAAACATTAAAACTAAGAAGAAACTGACAAGAAATAGCACAAATGACATGAACTCAGCACAAGAGGGCATACAGAACACAGGAACACACAGTACCACAAAAAAATTAACAAACATAATGACAGCAGTTAATCCATACCTATCGATAATTACACTGAATGTCAATGGATAAAATGCACAAGTGAAGAGACAAGAGAGTGGCTGAATGGATAAGAAAACAAGGCCCTTCAATATGCTGCCTGCAAGAGACACACCTTAACACAAAGACAAAAACAGACTAAAAGTTAAAGGATGGAAAAAAATATACCAAGCTAACAGCAATAAAAAACAAGCAGGAGAGGCAATACTTATCTCTGATAAAATAAACTTTAAGGTAAAAACCGGCATAAGAGATAAAGAAGGACACTATCTCATAATTAAAGGATCAATTGAGCAAGAGGACATAACCATAATTAACATCTACGCTCCAAATGAAAGAGCACCAAGATATACAAAGCAAACCATACTGGAACTGAAGAAAGAAATAGATAAATCTACAGATATAGTGGGAGACTTTAATACACCACTTTTGAAAAGGCATAGAACAACCATAAAGAAACTCAACAAAGCTACAGAGGAACTAAACAGCACAATCAACCAACTTGACCTCAGAGACGTGTACAGAACATTCAACCCAACAACAGCACACTATATACATTCTTCTCCAGTGTACATGGAACATTCTCCAGAATTGACCATGTCTTAGGCCATAAATTTACAAGCATCAAAATTCTACAAAGCATCTTTTCAGACCACAATGACATAAAATTAGAAATCAACAATAAGACGACGAAGGAAATAAAGTTTAATACATGGAAACTGAATAACACCTGAAGAGCGACTAGATAATAGAAGAAATTAAATGTGAATTCAGAAAGTTCCTAGAAACAAGCGAGGACAAAAACACAACATACCAAAATCTCTGGGACATGGTGAGAGCAGTGCCGAGAGGACAATTTATTGTGATAACAATACACACATCCAAAAAAAAGAAAGAATCAAAATTAACACAGAATCTCCAGCAACTAGAAACAGACCAACAGAGGGAACCCACAGTAACCAAAAGAAAAGAAATAATAAACATTAGAGCAGAAATAAATGAGACAGAAAACAGAAAAACTATAGAAACAATCAACAGGACAAGAAGCTGGTTCTTTGAAAGAATTAAGAAAATTGACAAACCATTGGCAAACCTAACAAAACAAAAAGAGGGAGATGATACAAGTAACACGCATTAGAAATCACATGGGCGATGTCACAAAGGAACCAAAGGCAATCAAAATGATAACAGAATACTATAAAGAGTTGTACTCCCAACAAATTTGAAAACCTAGAAGAGATGGATACATTTTTAGAAAAACAGGACCTACCTAAACTCACACAGAGTGAAGTAGAGGACTTGAACCCCTGACAATAGAAGAAATTGATCAGGTCATTAAAAAAACTCCCAACCAAAAGAAGTCCAGGTCCAGATGGCTTCACTGATGAGTTCAATCAGACATTCAGCGAAGAGTTGTCACCAATTCTCCTCAAATTATTACAGAATATAGAGGAGGAGGGAAAATATCCTAATACATTTTATGAAGCAAGCATAACCCTCATACCAAAACCAGGGAAGGACATCACTAAGAAAGAAAATTATAGACCAACATTCCTCATGACCAGAGATGCAAAAATTCTCAACAAAATCCTAGCCAACAGAACCCAGCAGCACATCAAAAAAATAGTACATCATGATTCATAAAGGCAGGGATGGAAGGATGTTCAACATTAGAAAAACAATCAATGTAATCCACCATATAAACAAGAAAAAAGAAAAAAACCACACCATCATATCAATTGTTGCAGAAAAAGCAATTGACAAAATTCAACATCCATTCCTGATTAAAACACTCAACAAAGTAGGAACTGAAGGGAAATTCCTCAACATAATCAACAGCATATATACAAAACCAAAAGCCTATATTACTCTCAATGGAGAGAAACTGAAAGCCTTCCCTCTGAGAACAGGAACCAGACAAGGATGCCCTTTGTCACCACTCCTATTCAATATTGTGCTGGAAGTCTTGTTGTTGTTGTGATGTGCCGTGGAGTCGGTTCCAACTCACAGCAACCCTGTACAGGGTTTCCAAGGCTATAAATCTTTATGGGAGCAGAAAGCCTCATCTTTCTTTCATGGAACAGCTGGAAGTTTCGAACTGCTGACCCTGAGGTTTGCAAGCCAATTCGTAACCAGAGCTCCTTTAGCCAGAACTATAAGGCAAGATAGGGAAATCAAAGGCATCCAAACTGGCAAAGAGGAAGAAAAACTCTATTTGCAGAGGATATGATCTTATATATAGAAAACCCCAAAGACTCAGTAAAAAAGCTACTATACACCTCATTAGACCTCATTGGAGGATTCAGCAAAGTGGCGGGGTATAAGATCAACATCCAAAATCAGTTGGATTCCGCTATACCAATAACAACAATGCTGAAAAGGACATTAGGAAAACAATACCATTTACCACAGCCACCCAAAGGATAAAATGTTGTTGTAAAATGCCGTCGAGTCTGTTCCGACCTATAGCAACCCTGAAAGGATGAAATAGCTAGGAATAATGTAACCAGAGAAACAAAGGACCTATCAAAGAAAACTACAGAACACTACTACAAGAAACCAAAAAAAAAAAAGAGAGAGACCTACAAAAAGAGACCTACATGGAAGAATATACCATGCTCCTGGATGTTGTTGTTGTTGTATGCCATGGAGTTGGTTCCGACTCATAGCGAACTTTACGGGAGCAGAATGCCTCATCTTTCTCCCGCGGATCAGCTGGTAGTTTCAAATTGCTGACCTTGCGGTTCACAGCCTGATTCATAACCACTACGCTACCAGAGCTCCTTATGTTCCTGGATAGGAAGACTTAACATTGTGAAAATGTCAATACTGCCCAAAGAAATTTATACATATAATGCAATTCCCAATCCAGATTGCAATGACATTCTTCAAAGAGATGGAAAAAAACAATTACAAATTTTATATGGAAAGGAAAAAGACCCAGGATAAGCAAAGCACTGCTTAAGAAGAAGGTGGGAAGCCTCTCACACCCTGATTTCAAAATTTACTACGCATGGTCAAAACAGCCAGGTACTGGTATAATGAAAGATACATTGATCAACTGAACAGAATTGAGAATGCAGAAATTAATCCATCCACATAAAGCCAACTGATTTTCGACAAAGTACCTAAGCATATTGCATGGGGAGGAGACAGTCTCTTCAACAGATGGTGCTGGCCGAATTAGAAAGCGATAATGCAAAAGACTGAAACAAGACCTTTACCTCACGGCTCATACGAAAACCAAAGACCTTAATGTAAATCCCAGAATTACAAAGGCCGTCAGTGAAAAATATAGGGACATATGTGAGGGCTCTAATACAGGGGATACACAGACTACCAAACATGTTGAAAATTACACAAACAAAAGTAGACAAAATAGACGAATGGCACATACTAAAAATTAAAAACTTATGTGCATCAAAACACTTCATCAAAAGAGTAAAAAGGGAGCCCACAGAATGGGGGAAAAATCTTTTGCAACAACACATCAAACAAGGGACTAATTTCCAAAATATATAGTAACCTACAACACCTCTACAAGGACAAATAACCCAATTAAAAAATGGGCACAAGACATGAATAGACACTCCACCAAGGAGGAGAGCTGGGCAGCCAACAAACATATGAAGAAATGTTCACAATTACTAGCCATTAGAGATGCAAATCAAAACAACAATGAGATGTCATCTCACACCAGCAATAACAGCAAAGATCAAAAAAGTAGAGGACAATAAATGTTGGCGAGGATGTAGAGAGATTAGGACCCTCCTACATTGCTGGTGGGATTGCAAAATGATCTAATCACTCTGGAAAGCAATATGGCGCTTCCTCAGAAGGTTGGAAATAGAGATACTTTATGGAGATATTTTATGACCCAGCAATTCCTCTACTTGGTATTTACCCACAAGAAATACGAACCATAACACGATTAGATATATGCACACCAATGTTCATAGCAGCACTATTTACAATAGCAAAAAATGGAGACAGCCCAAGTGCCCATCAATGGAAGAATGGATAAACAAACTTTGGTACGTACACAAAATGGAATATTACGCTACCCTGAAGAATAACAAGGAAGCAGCAAGCCACCACATAACATGGATGAACCTTGAGGACACTATGCTGAGTGAAATCAGCCAGTACCAAAAGGAGAAATAGGGCATAGGACCATTATTGTAAAAGATTAAGAAAAAGTACCCACACTAAAAAGTGGGGGGGTTGTTTTTGCTATTTTGTTGGTTACCAGAGTATATGGGGTGGGGTGAGGAGACGGAGGGGAAGGTGAAGCACACGGTATGGAATAGACACAGGATAGTTTGGGTACTGGTGGGGGTGTATACACTGGAAGGGGAAGGGAAAAGGAAAAACAAGGAGAAAGGGAGAATAGCTAGGCAGGTTTACATGGGCTAAACGGGACAGAGTTAATAACGATGTAAGCACGACCATGGAACAACAGGGCTCGGATACAAAGATTAAGGTATGGCTTTGAATGGGGAAAAGTGGGGAAATGGTGTTAAGATGCTTGGCTGTGATTTTTTTTAAATGTTTTATTGTGAATTATGTGATAGTTTACTTGGGAGAATATTAGTTTTACATTCATTCTATCGTATATTGTCTCTCATTGCCATGGTTAAAATCCCCTCCATGCAATCCTTCTCCCGTACCCCCAGGTCTTCAGCACACAGTCGCTCTCCCTCTCTGGATCTAAAGTCTCCAGCTGCTCCATTGCTCCATGTCATCATCTCTGGCTCCATTTCAGGCATCACTGCTTCTCTGGGTAGGGTCCCGCTCTCTGCTCTTCTCCCTTGATGGTCCCAGGGACCTCCGCTCCTAGACTGAAAAGTTAATCACTCCCCTCCTTGCTATAAAATGTCTACCTTTACATTTCCGACCCTCACAATCAGTCCTGATAACAATTATTCAATATTGTATCACAAGAGACCCATCTGCATTTCATTGCATCAACCCCGCCTAGACAGACTGAATACTACTCACTGGAGATTCTACCTTCCTCCAGGCCCTCTGGATCTAGGCTGCCTCTTGAAAGCTTATAAGCCAGTCACTTCTTGCCTTTGTAGCCCCAAACCCCCCATTTTGGGTAGCCAATGTCAAAGTTGCCCATCCCTGTCTACTCTGTGTGTGGAGGGTGTGCAAATGATTCTTGTTATAAGGAGTTGTTCCCTCTTTTGAGCTACTGCTTCCATAGGTGTAGGTCAAGTTCATCAAATTGTATGAGAATACTTTTTTTTTCTTTTCCCCCTCTTCTTTTTACTTCTGGTTGAGCTCTGATCATCCAGTCACTGAAGCCAGGATAAGTGGGTACTATCTGCAAGTGTGGGTGTTCTTATGCATCTCTTCTTATCATCTGGATGCTTCACTCTCCACTCTAGTCCTCTGTGGCCCAAGAGTCCCCAGGTCTTGCCACACTGCTGGCCAACCAGGTCTTCACCCGGGTTCACAGAAGTCCATTGAACGTTGTAGGGCTTAGTTCACTGCTTCATCGCTGTTTTTCCCTCACTTCCCCCTGTCAGTGTCGAGCGTGGTCACCAATCACAGCATGTATTCCCACTGAGTCTTAGCCTTGGAAGGGGGTTTGCACTGAGGGGACCCGACCACTTGCCTTGATGTTTCCTGGGCGCTTGGCTGTGTTTTGAATCTTGGTTTCCCTTGGATAATATTGTAAAATAGACATCTGAAGGGGAGAGAGAGGAATAGCCAGAAATATCACCAGAGAAAGCTTGTAAGTCCATCTTCAGCCTATAACTGATTGGAATACCTAAAATGGGGCTAGAACGTGCCCAGTGAAGGAGGCTCCCTGTAGAGCCTTTGCATTTTACAAGACCATAGGTGGAATCCTGATCCCATCCAAAATCTTCTGAGGTGGGACATTTCCACTTGAAAAAACAAGCAGACCAGTCTGCAGCAGCTAGAAGAACTTAAGATGCTTCTTGAAAGAAAGACCAGCAGGAAAAATAAAAAATAATCACAGCAGTCCAACTGACTTCTACAAGAACAAGCAAGCTGTTCCCCTGGGAGCCATCAAAGCAAGTGGTCAGGTCCCCTCAAGGCAAACTCCCTTCCAAGACTGAAGCTCAAATGGAATAAACTAGCAGGCATACGGTCCTGCTGCTGAGCACGTTGGTCACTGACAAGAAGTGGGGGGAAAACAGCAATGAGGTTGTGAACTAAGTCCGACCACATTCAAAAGACTCCTGTTAACATGGATTGATGAGACCTGGGGATTCCTGGGCCCAGGGGCAGGGCCATGGCCCCAGAGGACTAGAGCGGAGTGTGAAGCATCCAGCTGATATGAAGTAAGGGGAGACACACAAGAACACCCACACTTGCAGACAGTACCCATTTGACCTGGCATCAATGGCTGGATGATCAGAACATGACTAGAGGAAGAAAGAAGAGGGGGAAGGAGAGTAACCCATACAAGTGGATACACTTGACCTATGCTTGTAGATGCAGTATGACAAAGGAGCTGACAAATCTTTACAGTGAGGATCATTCCCATCCCCTTGGTACAACAGGGTCAACAGGGATGGGGATGCGGAACTTAAACATTGGCTACCCAAAATGGGGGGATTAGCAAGAAGTGACTGGCTTACAAGCTTTCAATAGGGAACCTAGCTCCAGAGTATACAGGAAAAGGTAGAATCTCCACTGAATTGTTCCCAACCTGTCTGATGGGGTTGATAAAAGGTGAGGGGAACAGGACTCCTGTGGTTCAATAGGGAATGACTGATATCAGGTCTGACAGTGTGTGCTGGAAAGGTAAATGTAAATGTTTGGTAACAAAAGGAAGGAAGTGGCTGATTTTGCAGTCCAAGAGTGGAGATTCCTGGAACCATCAAGGGAGTAAATTGAAGTGCGAGATCCTGTCCTAGGAGGCAGGGACGTTAGGGATAGAGGCCGAGATGCTAAGAATGGAGGCAGAGACAATGACGTGGACAGAAGGAGCAGCTGGGGACTATGGACTCAGGGAGGGAGAGGGGTTGTGTGCTGGCAGCCAGGAGGGCAGGCGTGTGGGGTGTACCCTTTGATTGTCTGATGATGCATGCAGGGGACTGTGATCATTGCAATGAAACAAAATATGATAGGATGAATGTAAAGATAATGTTCATCTTTGTAAACTAACATACAATTCACAGTTTTAAAAAAATGTGGATAGTAGGGTCAATTGATTAAGTGTCTTCAAATTAAGTCACTACAGGAGGGCCACATTATTTATCAGATCACCACCACCTAAACAATCAAGAATATTTAAGCCACTATTCCAATTCATCTGCTTTCTACATTTGCCTCTGAAATAAGCAAAGGAGTTGCTCAAGATTTGACTGGTAATAGTTAACTATCCTTACTCATGCCACTGAAAAAGAGGATCTTCAATCACCAACTTTGGGGGCAAAGAAAGAAGGGAGAAGTCATATTACATTATCATGGATCTCTAAATTCCATGAAAATCCCATGTTCAGGGTCCAAACACATCTGTAAGAGAGTCAAAGGTCAATGAAGTGCCACTATGGCAAACGTCAACTCCATGCTCGCTGGGCTTCTGCTGACAGTGGGTGGGAGTCTGAACCACTTGCCTAGTCCATCAATAAAATAAAATCCAAATTAGAAGGCAATAATTATTTTTCAAATGTCTACAAATAGGAATCACAAAGTAACACTGGCAGAAAACACAGACATATAAGACTGCTGATCATTACACTTAATGTACAATTGGATATAGCATCCTGGGCTGTGAGATTTACAGGGAGTTCTGATCAAAAAACACTACATGGCCAGACCAAGACAGCGTTTTAAAATTAGAGGATGCAGTTGTCTGCAAATAGAATTTCTCCCTGGACTAGTCCCATTGTTTTCAACTAGACACATAAAGTAGAGTCTTAACAATATGCACAAAGTTATAGGCCACCCAGCCCTTTCACAAACCCCTTCCTAGTCCTGTACCGGTCATCCAACATGGAATGGGATGAGATTCTGAAAACTCACCATTCAGGGCCAAAGTTCAGTGTCTGCGTTTCCGCTGCCATTCCTTTCCGTCTTTTTACAATAGATTTATGTGGCGAAACCTATTAAAGAGAACAAAATCTCCATCCAGTTAGTCAATATGAAGTGCAGGTATCCAGGCCAGAAAGCGCAGGGCTGCTTACAACAATACACCAACAACCCAAACCAAACCCATTGCCAGCAAGTAAAGTGAAATAAGCCCACCCTCCCTCCAACTCACAATCTTTTTATGTATATCTGGGAAAGAAGGCCCAGTGTTAAGAAGCTGGTGAGGTAGGTGGGCACCAGATTATGCAAAGCTTTAAAGACCTAATTAGAGACTGAGTTCTTTAGCCTTCAAACCAGGAGAAAAGAATGAAGAACCATTTATTCCACTTTCATCTCCAGCACTGTCTTGGGCACTCCCATCCCACCACCAAGAGTCACATCAAAGAGTCTTCAATAAACGACCTTCCTGGGAAGTCTCACATTTTCTGCCACAACTCATCTCCTTTCCTGCTTAGCACTTCACACGCGGGTGATTCTTGAGAACAATTCAAAATAATAAGCTGATGAGTTTCAAGAGTGACCTTTCAAAAGCAATTTTAGGGTACCAGAACTTAGAACAAGGAAGACACTGTTTAAATATAAACTGTGAAGTACCTCTACAACACACTGCCTCTGTCTAAATGATCTAAAATATAAGCTAGAAATTAGTCTGAATACCAGAAAAGGCAAAGGAAAAAATGTGTTAACACCCATGCCCAGCTATGAATTCATCTGCCTGCCTTCTAGGAGGTGTTTCTGGCCCTACATCAGCCCTGTGGGATCCTGGGTTGGATTCCATGTTTCAGATGACCCAGAATCCCTGATCCCTGGCCAGACGTGGGGAGCACAGCAGACACACACTGAGACAAACTAAGTATCCTCCCCACCACTTTTGCAACTAGTGATTTGAAGAGAACATAAAACAGAGGTTTTCACATTTTAATCTCTGCAATCAGAATGCATCTTAAACCAATGGCATTTACAATCCCTGCCAGATGACAACTGATGGCAATTGTGTCATAGTTGGTCTTGCCTACACAAGGGAAACCTTGGTCATTAACTGCTCATGTTGCTGATAGGGCCTATTTTTGTTTCTATCTGCAGCTTTAAATGTCTTCTAAAAGATTACAGTGTGGTCCTGCATTGACCCAACTGCCTATGTAAGAAAGGCGAGGAAACCGCAATGGGACATGAGAAAAGTCACTGCTATTCATCATTGGAGAAATGATTGCAACTCACTACCTAGCAAGCAATGGCCAAGTACTTTACAGGCCCCTCAGGAATAGTGAACCCCATGTAGCAGAAGCCATGTTGTAGTTTGCTATGACTTGACATTGCACAATCCATGTGTGCACACACAACTGACCTGAAGCATTTTAAAGGCAAGAAAATGTAAACAGTTGATAATACACTTTGGATCTTCACAAGGACCAAATGACTGAATTTTTCAATGATGGAAAACTAACGGAGACTTCCAAAAAGATGACTGACTTGGCAGACACACTACACTGACCGGCTACAAAAAAGACACGAGATAAAAAATAAAGCAGACACACATAAAAACTGTGGCACCCTAAACTTCAGAAGAAAGGTTACAGAGGTGGATGGAATGCTTGTTGGGATGAGAGATAAAGCAGGGATGGCGAGAGAGGGAGACTGACTGGTGAACGGGGGCCAGATACAGCTCAACCTTTGTGTGAGCAGCTTTGGCAGCAGAGGGAAGCCTGACAGAGCAGATTCACATGGGTGTTGGAAAAGGTGCAATTTCTTTTTTCCCATGCTCCCCTGGTGACCAAAACTGTGATCAGCTCCCACTCTCATTCACCCCCAGTGCAGACCCTGTTCTTCGGGAGTTCAATGCCGTGTGGTTGAGAGCCACAACAACATGAAGCAGGAGGCAGCCTAGATTCAGGTGGGCTCAGCTCTAGACCTGCAAACCCGCAGAGCATTTAATCAGTCACCTTGCCCCCAGCTCCCCTGTGGTCCTAACACACACTGAAACCAGCTCCATCAAGGTCACCCACAAACTACTTCTGGATTGAGTGCTCTGACCATAGATAACACCGAGGCCAACAGGAACTCCATCTAGGGCCAGGAACTCTGCTGTCACATCCCTCCCACACCCACCTCGTCAGCTCCTTGAACTGCAGGAGCCTCCCCAGAGATTTCTCCCCTTTGGGTCCAACACCTACACTGTGTTTACAAATATGGCAACCCCACAATGCCACAGACACTTTTTGTTCACACAAAGAAACGAGAGAATGGCTCAAACAAATGACCAAGATGCAGAGCCAGAAAACATTTCTGAGGAAAAAAAAGTAATAGAACTAAGTGAAAAGAAATTCAAAAAAATGATAATTAGATACCTTCAAAGGACTGATAGAAAAATCAAGGAAAACAATACAAACTTTAGAAGAATTACAAATAACACTACAAGAACAGACAAAACAAATGCGAATTTTGTAACAATACTAAACCTGAAATTAGAAATCCAGAAGGTTAATACTAAGGTCTCAGAAATGGACAATACATTAAAAGGGCAAAGACGTAGATGCGCAGCAACAGATGCCTGAAATTAGTGAGACTGAAAATAAATCTCTCAATACTAGTATGCTAGAAGAACACTCAGAAAAAAGAAACAAAAAATCTTTAGAAAGCATCAGAGCTATGTGGAACACCATGAAGAGGAACAACTTACAGGTAATCAAGACATAGCATAATCAAACTTTCCAAAATCAAAGACAAGGAAAGAATCCTGAGAGCAGTTCAGAGAAAATGAAAAGTTATCTACAAAGGAAGACTAAACTCTGATTTCTCAGCAGAAACCATGCAGGCAAGAAAACAATGGGATGACATATATACAAATCTCTGAAATTAAAAGACTGTCACAATCAAGAGTCATACAACCAGCCAAGCTGTCCCTCAAATACGACAGTGATGAAATTGTATTTCCGGATAAACAGAAATTAAAGGAATTAGAAATGACCAGACCAACTTTACAAAACTCCCTAATGGGTGTTCTCTGGACAGAGAAGCAACAACAGCAGACAACAACCTGAGATTACCATTCATGACACCAACACCCAGAAATCAATACAGATACAAAAGTATTTAAAGTGAAACAAATTTGTTAATATCGTTAAGTGCTGTTAAGTCCGTTCCAACTCATAGCAACCTTATATAGGGAATCAGAGCTATCAATGTATAATGATGTCAACTACAAAGCAAAAAAAAGGAATAGTGCAGAGGCAGAACTTCCAAATAGCAAGGAAGTCAAGTAGATTTCAAGATAAAGCTGACAGTTTTAAGCAGGGGGAAAAAACAATCAATTACAGGGCAACCTCAAAGAAAAATAGCCATCAAAATAAAAAAGAGGAAAGTCAGAGAAATTTAGTAAACATTAGCACAACAAAAATGAAAATGACAAGAAAAACCACAGACAAAATAGACTCAGCATAGCAAATTATGTGGAACAAAGAATCCAGCAGCACCACATACACACAAAAAACCCACAGAAAAATAACAAAAATCAATTCCTACCTATTGATAATTAGACTGAATGTAAATGGATTAAATGT
The DNA here is from genome assembly GCF_000296735.1 of Chrysochloris asiatica. Taxonomy (NCBI): domain Eukaryota; kingdom Metazoa; phylum Chordata; class Mammalia; order Afrosoricida; family Chrysochloridae; genus Chrysochloris; species Chrysochloris asiatica. Next base: position 4,456,930 of record NW_006408614.1, on the reverse strand, counting down.
TCCAGTCAAGAAACATATAAGCAGCACAATGGATAAGATGGCAGGAGACCTTCAATGTGCTAACTACAACAGACATCAAAAAAAGGGAGACAGCCTAAATGCCCATCAACACAATAATTAAAACTTCAGTACACACACACAATGGGATACTACAAAACATCAAAGAATAATGATGAATCTATAAAACACCTCACAACATGGTTGAACCTGGAGGACACTATGCTGAGTGAAATTGCTGTTCTTAAGTTCCTCGAGTCAGTGCCAGCCCATGTTGTTGTTGTTGTTGTTGTCAGGTGCCTAGTGACCCCACGCACAGCAGAACGAAACACTGTCTGATCCTGGGCCAACCTCACTACCGCTGCCACACTTAAGTCCATCAATGATGCCACCTGGCCAATCCATCTCCTTAGGGGTCTTCCTCTTTTTCTCTGACCCCTCCAGTCCACCAAACATGATGTCCTTCTCCAGTAACCGGTCCCTCCTGACAATATGTCCAAAGTATGAGAGACGAAGTTTGGCCATCCTGGCCTCCAAGGAGCACTCTGGCTGCACTTCTTCCAAAACAGATCTATTGCTCCTTTTGGCAGTCCATGGCACTTTCAGTATTCTCCTCCAACACCACAACTCAAAGGCATCAATTCTTCTACGATCTTCCTTATTCACTGTCCAGCTTTCGCATCCATATGAGGCTATTGAAAACACAATGGCCTGGGTCAGGTGCACCTTAGTCCTCAAGCTGACATCTCTGCTCTTCAACACTTTAAAAAGTTCCTGTGCAGCAGATTTGTCTAATGCAATACGTCGACTGATCTCTTGATTGCTGCTTCTGTGAGTGTTGATAGTTGATCCAAGAAGAATGAAGTCCTTGACAACTTCAATCTTTTTCTCCATTGATAAGAATGTTGTTTATTGGTCCAGTGGTGAAGATTTTTGTTTTCTTGATATGAGATGTAATCCATATCGAAGGATGTGCTCTTTGATCTTCATAAGTAAATGTTTCAAGTCCTCTTCACTTTCAGCAAGGAAGGTTGTATCATCTGCATATCGCAGGTTGTTAATGAGTCTTCCTCCAATCCTGACACCACATTTTTCTTCATAGAACCCAGCTTCTTGTATTATTTGCTCAGCAACCCTCTATAGGGTTTCCAAGGAGCAGCTGGTAAGCCTGAACAGCCGACCTTGCAGATTAAACCAACTTTGCAGTCCTTCACATTAACCCACAGCACCACAATTAGTCAATCACAAAAGAACACACATTTTATGAGACCAATGTTATAAGAAGCTAAAAAACAATGTTTTCTTATAAGATTGTTACGGGGAAACAGGGGTAAGAGAATATTATCCATGGGTTACAGCAGGGGAAGACAACCATTTTTCTGCCAAGGGCCATTTGGATATTTAGAACATTATTTGCTGGCCGTGCAAATAATCAACTTAAAAATTAGCCTGCTATAATGTGATGGCTGGAATCCTGGTGCGGCACTGTGGATTAATGCACTATGCTGCAAAGTCTGTTTGAACTGCAAGGTCAGCAGTTCAAGCTCACCAACTGTTCCTCAGTAAACAACTCCAAGGCACTTAACAACAACAACAATGTGATGGCTGGAACTGTGGTTGCCTTAGCAGGGCCATACCACATGATTTCCCCACCCCTGGGCTAGAGGGTAGGCTCATGTTAACATGGGTGACAGGGCAGGCAATATACAACAAGAGGGAATTTAGCAGCGGAAAGATGAAGACAGCAAGAGATACGGAGGAATGCAATAGTTAAAAGTGAGGGTTGGAAATGTGAAGGTAGATGTTTTGTAGCAAAAGGAGGGGAGTGATTGACTTTGCAGTCCAGAAACGGAGAACCCTGGGACCATCAAGGGAGAACAGCAAAGAGCAGGATCCTACCCAGAAAAATTGACGCCAGAGATGTAGGCAGAGACAAAGATGTGGAGATATGGAGCCTCTGGGGACTCTAGACCCAGAGAGGGAGAGGGCTGTAAGCTGACAACCGAGGACAGGCTTGCAGGGTATACCGTTTGGTTGGTTGATGATGCATGGAGATGAATGTAACCATGGTAATGAAACGATATAAGATAGGATGAATGTAAAGCTAGTAAACTATCACATACAGGAGCTCTGGTATGTATAAAGCACGGTGGGCTAGGTGTTGGGTTCAAACCCACCAGCTACTCCATGGGAGCAAGATGAGGCTGTCTGCTCCCATAAAGATTTACAGTCTAAGTGACATACAGTCGTCCTAAGGCGGAACTGACTCAATGGCAATGGGCTGGATTGGGTTTGGGACTGAAACCAAATCCAGTGGAGTATGTCTTCATCTCTTGCACTGTGTACATGTCATCCAGAGGAGTTAGTCCCTGGAGAAAGACCTCATACATAGCAAAACAGACAGCTGATGAAAAAGAGGAAGACGACAGCGTGACAGAATAACACACTTGCTGCAACAACAAGATAAATTGTGAGGATGGCACAGGACAAGGCACTGTTTTGCGTTATTGTATATATAGGGTCACTTATGAGTTGGGATGAACTCAACAACTATACAAAGGAAGAAAGGGAGGAGCTTCTGCTTAGGGGGCAATGAGTTTTTGTTAATGATGGTGGAATAATTAGGAAAAAGATAGGGATAGGGTTTGTGCAACATTAAAAGTGTAACCATGTCACAAAACTGCTCATGTAGAAACTGTGGGACTGGCCAATATTTTGTTGCCTATGTTTTTACTATAAAAAGAGGAGGAAAACAATGTTTCAAACTCCAATGCTCAAAATGACATGATACTGTAGGTATATTGGGGGAGACGCTGAATAGGAAAAGAAGACGGAAGAGGATTTCAAAGAATCAGACGGAATACAGACAGAAATCCTAGGACTAATTTAACTAATCCATTTGATTTCTATTTTCCTATAAATAAATGTACAAGAATGACATGCTGCATAATGAATTTTACTAGACTTATTTGCTAAGTCTAAAAAAAAAAGTTATTTTTTAAAAACACAAAATAAAAACTCTTGTAGTTGTTGTTGTTGTTGTTAGGTGCCACTGAGTCGGTACTGACCCATAGTGACCATATGCACAGCAGAACGAAACACTGCCCAATCATGGGCCAACCTCACTACTGTTGCCACGCTTGAGTCCATCCATGCTGCCACTTGACCAATCCATCTCGTTGGAGGGTCTTCCTCTTTTTTTCTGACCCTCCACCTTACCAAACATGATATCCTTCTCCAGTAACCGGTCCCTCCTGACAATATGTCCAAAGTATGAGAGATGAAGTTTGGCCATCTTGGTCTCCAAGGAGCACTTTGGCTGCACTTCTTGCAACACAGATCTATTGGTTCTTTCGGCAGCCTATGGCACTTTCAATATTCTCCTCCAACACCATAACTCAAAAGCATCGATTCTTCCACGGTCTTCCTTATTCACTGTCCAGCTTTCACATGCATATGAGGTTATTGGAAAACACCATGGCTTGGGTCAGGTGCACCTTAGTCTTCAAGCTGACATCTTTGCTCTTCAACACTTTAAAAAGGTCTTGTGCAGATTTGCCTAATGCAATACATCATTTGATTTCTTGACTGCTGCTTCCATGAGTGTTGATAGTTGATCCAAGAAGCATGAAGTCCTTGACAACTTCAATCTTTTCTCCATTGATAAGAATGTTGTTTATTGGTCCAGTGGTGAGGATTTTTGTTTTCTTTACATTGAGATGCAATCCATAGCGAAGGCTGTGCTCTTTGATCTTCATTAGTAAATGTTTTTTAAGTCCTCTTCACTTTCAGCAAGCAAGGTTGTATCATCTGCATATCACAGGTTGTTAATGAGTCTTCCTCCAATCGTGATGTCACGTTTTTCTTCATAGAACCCTGCTTCTTGGATTATTTGCTCAGCATACAGGTTGAATAAGTATGGTGAAAGAATACAACTGTGTCTCACACACCTTTCTTAATTTTAAACCATTCAAGTGTTCCCATGTTCTTTTCGAACAACTGCCTCTTGGTCCAGGTAGATTCCTAATGAGCACAAGTAAGTGTTCCAGAATACTCATACTTCACAATGTTGTCCATAGCTTGTCATAATCCACACAATCAAAAGCCTTTACGTAGTCAATAAAGCACAGGTAAACACCTTTCTGATACTCTCTGCTTTCTGTCAAGATCCATCGGACATCAGCAATGATATCCCTCGTTCCACAGCCTCTTCTGAATCCGGCTTGAACCTCTGGAAGTTCTCTGTCAATGTATGCTTGCAGCCGTTTCTGTAATACCTTTAGCAAAACTTTATTCGCATGGGATAGCAAAGACATTGTCCGATGATTTCCACATTCCGTTGGGTCACCTCTCTTTGGAATGTGCACAAACATGGATCTCTTCCAATCAGTAGGCCAGATAGTTGTCTTCCAAATTTCTTGGCAGAGATGATTGAGTTCCTCCTGTGCCGCCTCACTTTCTTGAGAGATTGTAATTTTTATTCCATCAATTCCTGGTGGAGAAAACTCTCCCAGAGTCGACTTATCCATCTGATTTCTTTCTTAGCAATCCACAATATTCTCAGAACTGATGGTATAACAAAAAAGTTATGGTACATCCCAACTAAAATTAGTTGCCAAGGTATTAACAATCAAACCTTAGGTCAGGTTGTTGTTGTTGTTGTTCTTGTTAAATGCTGTCGAGTCAGTTCTGACCCATAACCATGTATAGGGTTTTCAAGGAGCAGCTGGTAAACTTGAACCAGCTGTGCATAAAGGTCACTATGTGTCGGTACTGATTCAAAGGCACCTAACAACAACAACATGGGCAAAATATTGAATGATACAGAAAGCATCAAAAGAAGACAGAATACACAGTCACTTTACCAAAAGGATAAGGTTGATGTTCAACCATTTCAAGAGGCTCATTAACAACCTGTGATATGCAGATGATACAACCTCGCTTGCTGAAAGTGAAGAGGACTTAAAATAACTTACTGATGAAGATCAAAGAGCACAGCCTTCCATATGGGTTGCACCTCAATGTCAAGAAAACAAAAATCCTCACCACTGGACCAATAAACATCCAAACAAAAGGAGAAAAGATCAAAGCTGTCAAAGACTTCATTTTGCTCGGATCAACCATCAACCTTACAGAAGCAGCAGTCAAGAAATCAATGTACAGCATGAGGCAAATCTGCTGCACAAGACCTCTGTGAAGTGTTCAAGAGCAAATATGTCAATTTGACGACTAAGATGTGCCTGGATCAAAGTCATGGTGTTTTCAATAACCTCATATGTATGCAAGAGCTGGACAGTGAATAAGAAAGACCGTAGAAGAACTGATGCATTTGAGTTACGGTGCTGGAGGAGAGTATTACAATTGCCATGGGCTGCCAAAATAACAAACAGATCTGTGCTGGAAGAAGTGCAGCCAGAGTGCTCCTTAGGAGCAGGATGGCCAAACTGCATCTCTCATATTTGGGACATATTATCAGGATGGACCAGTCCCTGGAGAATATCATGTTTGGTAAACTGGAGGATCGGAAAAAAGAGGAAGACCCCACCAGCCCAACGAGATGGATGTACTCAGGCTTAAACAACTGTAAGGCTGGCCCAGGACCAGGCAGTGTTTCATTCTGGTGTGCACAGGGTCGTTATGAGTCAGTACCGACTTGATTACACATAACAACAATAACAACATACTAAATTAGGTGTCCTGGTGTGGTGCTGTGGGTTTATGGGCTGGATTACAAAGTTGGTTTGAGCCGCAAGGTTGGCAATTCAAGCTCACCAGTCGCTCCTTGGAAACCCTTCACAGGGTTGCTATGGGTCAGAACCAACTCAATGGCACTTCAACAGCTATACTCAATAAACACTCTTCAATACTCATGCTTTTATTCCTACTGGACAAATACACAAAATCACAGTGTTGAATTACAACAGCGTGTAGTAAAACAATTTCTTTAGAGAGAAAAATTATTTGAAGTCAGTTTAACATACAGAGTTATAACAGGTTGTACGTTTTTTCGTGACTATGTGGAGAGACAGGAACAAACAAAACTATTCTGCTGTGAAAGCTTGCTTGCTGAGTATTTTAAATACATCCCCCTTGGCTAATAATCTCCTCTAACAAACATATTTGGAGTCCTGGTGTGGTGCTGTAGGATCAGCACTAGACCGCAAGGTCATTTGACTCCCAACGTCGGTGGTTCAAACTCATCAAGCCACTCCTCGGAAACCCTACTATAGGGTCTTATCAATAACAACAACAAAAAAACATATTTGGCATGTCAGAAAACAAAAACAAAACAGACTGTGCATTTAAAAAGACAGTGGTGGTGGTTATGTGCTGTGGAGTCGGTTCTGACTCACAGCGACCCTGTACAGGATTTCCGAGGCTGTAAATCTTTATGGGAGCAGAAAGCCTCATCTTTCTCCCGCAGAACGGCTGGTAGTTTTGAACTGCTGACCTTGCGGTTTGCAGCTGGATTCATAACCACTACGCTACCAGAGCTGAAATCGCCACACACTAGCTTTATTTAGGTTTTCACATGGCATAGTTTGGCTCTTGACAAGCTGGAAGGCTGGCTGTTCATACCCATCCAGTTGTTGTTAAACGCTATTGAGTCGGTTCCAGCTCATAGGAACCCTGTATAGGGTTTACGAGACTGTAAATTTTTACAAGGGCAGAAAACCTCATCTTTCTCCTAATTCAACAGCTGGTAGTTTCAAACTGCTGACTTCGTGTTAGCAGCCCAACTCATAAGCACTATGCTACCACAGCTCCTTTTGTCTCCTTATTCTTGTTATTGGTATGTGCCATCAAGTCAGTTCCAACTCGTAGCAACCCTGTATAGGGTTTCCGAGGAACAGTTGGTGAGCCTGAACAGCCAACCTTGTGGTTCAAACTGACTTTTCAGTCGGGGGCTTATTATGAAGATGTTTTAAAAGATAGGAAATTGCACTGGTGAGAAAAAGGCCAGGAAACCTGCACTGAGACAGTTTTTCCTTCATGACAATGTGCTCCTGGGTCCTTCTTCAGGCAGGCGTATGGAACTTTCCTTGGCGCACCTTTCCGCATCTACCCTCCAGTCCTGATCTTGCTCCTTCAGACTTCTTTTTGCTCCTCAAATTCAAAGAACATTTAAAAGGAATATAATGTGAGTCCATTGAGGAGGCCAAAACTGCCATTTTGATTTGGTGTCTGTCCATCAAAGAGTGCAGAATTCCTCAGGGAAAGGTTCGAGAGATGGGAAACCCACCTTCAGAAGTATACAGACCTAGATGGAGGAGATGTCGAGAAACCAGAGCTTCACATTTTGATTCTTTTTCCATGATCTGGCAGCAATGTTTTTTGACTTATCCTCATATATACCTTGACACCAACTAGACTGAAGTTTTTGAAAGATAAGAGCTCATTCAAAAACTTAATTCTTGCATGCATTCATTTAAATTATAAGAATATGGTAAAGGTTTAAAAAGAAAATAAAACAACTGATCATGAACAAGTCTTGCTGAATTATCAAGAGTTCTAAAATGCACGTGAACTAATAAATAGGCTTTCAAAAATACAAGGTTTGGAGCCGTTCATTTCCCAAAATCTTGAGAAGATCCACTGAAAGCCATTTCTTTTGAAAGGAAGAGAAGGTCTGAGGGTGAAAATTTCACAGAAAGTGAAACAACACAGACATTTAAACATTGCAAAAAGCACTTCTGCAATGCTTCCCAAGTCTTGTCCTACAGGTAGAGAGGAATTGCACTGAAGAGCTCAGTGGAGGGAACCAATGCCCACAGCCGAGGGCAAGGCTCGGACAAACCAGAACAGCTTACAGAGGCCACAAGGAAGGAGCCTCGTGGAGTCAGGTGCAGTGAGCAGTTCATGTCTGTTGCCTACCAGAGCAAGCAACAAGAGAAGCTGCATGCTGGACAGCTTATATAGTGGGCAGTTTATGTGGAGAAAGTTCACCTGATTATAAGCTATACATTAAGCTACCGATGATCTTAATAATAGAGAAAATTTCCCAAAGAAAATGAGAGGGCTTAAGAAAGCTCAAGCAAGGATGGAATGAAAAGAAAATGGAAATTTCCTACACAATTTTTTAAGCCCCCTAGTATAGTCATGTTCTTCAAGGCATAGAAACTGTGGACAAATCCAGAAGAGACATCACTGGTAGCTCTTTACAGAGATAAGCTGGGGGGTGGGGCTGAAAACATCTATTTTCACTACTACCCTCTTATACTTCTCAATGTTTTGTCACACATACCATATTTTAACACAAATGATGTGTGCACTACATGGTTGGTTTGGGGGGTTTTGCTAACTGCATAACCCCTTCACATATCAATTTCTTGTACAAGCTATATGTATGTACACACTCCATGGGCATGTTATCTGTGAAAACACAGTATTTTTAAGTATATTTCAAACAGAAATATGATTCCACTAATTATAAAACAAATACCAAAAAATAAAAGTTTATTGTGGCGACTTTTTATGAAAACACAGCTAAATATGAACAGAGGATGAGAGGTGATAGTGTAACTATTTAAACTATTAAAACTATTTAAACTATTAAATATGTCAAAATATATTAAGTAGCAGGTTACAGAACAGAGAAAATTTCAACATTATCTTTAAATATATTGTTAGTGGAATTATAAGTAATTCTTTTTTCTAATTAGTGTATAGTAAAGAAAGTTGTAGCACAGCTTTTCGTAACAATGGAAGAAATCTGTCTTTTGAATCTTGGTTTCCCTTGCCCACCATTGTAAAACAGACACTTGAGGGGCATAGAAAGGAATAGCCAGAATCATCACTACAGAAAGCTTGTACAAGTCTGTCTTCAGCCTATAACTGAAAGGAATACCTTAAAGGGGGCTAGAAGTTGCCCAGTGAAAGAGGCTTCCTGTGGAGCCTTTACATTGCACAAGACCATAGATGAAATCCAGAACCCCATCCAGAAGCGACTAAGGTAGGAAATTTCCACTGGGAAGGACAAGTAGACCAGCCTGGAGCAGCTACAAAAACAGAAGATACTTTTGTGAAAGAAAGACTGGCAGGAAAAATCCGAAACAATAACAGCAGTCTGATTGATTACTATAAGATCAAGTAAGCTGTTCGCCTGAGAGCCATCAAGGCAAGTGGTTGGATCCCTCAGAGAACACCCCCTTCCAAGACTGAGACTCAAGGGGAATAAAAAGGGGAATAAATGAGCAGGCATGTGGTCTGGTTGGTGACCACGTTGATCACCGATAAGGAGAAGAGGGAGAAAAAAATAGCAATGAAGTAGCCAGGCCAGCTAAGCCCGACCACATTCAATAGACCCCGTGAACCCGGTGGAGACCTGGATGGCCAGCAGTATGGCAAGACCCGGGGACTCCTGGGCCCAGAGGCAGTGACATGGCCACAGAGGAGCAGAGCAGAGAGTGAAGCAGCCAGCTGATATGAAGTTAAGGGAAGAACACCCATACTTGCAGATAGTACCCACTTGACCTGGCTTTGATGGCTGGGTGTATCAGAACTCGACTAGAAGAAGAAAGAAGTAGGGGGGAAAAAAAGAGTAACCTGCTATAATTTGATAAACTTTACCTATACTTAGGAATGTAGTAGCTCTAAAAAGGGAACAAATCTTTACAGCGAGGATCACTCCCACTCCCTCGGTACACAGGGTTGACAGCGATGGACAACTTAGACATTGGCTACTCAATATCGGGGGGCCTATACGCAAAGGCTTTCGATTGTGTGGATCATGACAAGCTATGGACAACATTGAGAAGTATGAGTATTCCAGAACACTTCATTGTACTTCTAAGAAATCTGTACCTAGACCAAGAAGCAGTTGTTCGAACAGAACATGGGAACACTGAATGTTTTAAAATTGGGAAAGGTTTTATTCTTTCACCATACTTATTCAACCTGTATGCTGAGCAAATAATACGAGAAGCTGGGTTCTATGAAGAAAAACGTGGCATCAGGATTGGAGGAAGACTCATTAACAACCTGCGATATGCAGATGATACAACCTTGATCGCTGAAAGTGAAGAGGACTTGAAATATTTACTTATAAAGATTAAAGAGCACAGCCTTCGATATGGATTGCATCTCAATGTCAAGAAAACAAAAATCCTCACCACTGGACCAATAAACAACATTCTTATCAATGGAGAAAGGATTGAAGTTGTCAAGGACTTCATTCTTCTTGGATCAACTATCAACACTCGCGGAAGTAGCAGTCAAGAGATCAGATGACGTATTGCACTGGGCAAATCTACTGCACAGGAACTTTTTAAAGTGTTGAAGAGCAGAGATGTCAGCTTGAGGACTAAGGTGCGCCTGACCCAGGCCATTGTGTTTTCAATAGCCTTATATGGATATGAAAGCTGGACAGTGAATAAGGAAGATCGTAGAAGAATTGATGCCTTTGAGTTGTGGTGTTGGAGGAGAATACTGAGGGTGCCATGGACTGCCAAAAGAACCAATAGATCTGTTTTGGAAGAAGTGCAGCCTCTCCTACTTTGGACATATTGTCTGGAGGAAACAATCGTTGGAGAAGGATGTCATGCTGGGTAAGGTGGAGGGTCAGAGAAAAAGAGGAAGACCCCCAACGAGATGGATCGGCCAGGTGGCATCATTGATGGACTCAAGTGTGGCAGCGGTAGTGAGGTTGGCCCAGGATCGGACATTGTTTCGTTCTGCTGTGCATGGGGTCACTATGAGTCAGTTCCGACTCGATGGCACCTGACAACAACAACATAAAGACAAGAAGTGACTGGCTTACAAGCTTTCAAGAGGGAGCCTAGTTCCAGACAGGGCTGGGGAAGGTAGAATCACCACTGAATGATTTCCAATCCATTGGGACTGGGCTGGCGAAAAGAAATGGGGATAAGACTCTTATGGTACAATAGTGAATAACTGCCATCAGGACTGACTATGAGGGTAGCAAATACAGAGGTAGATGTTTTTTGACAAAAGGAGGAGAGTGATTGATTTTGCAGCCTGGGAGCAGAGGTCTCTGGGGCCATCAAGTGAGAAGAGTGGAGAGCGGGACCCTACCATGAGGGGCAGTGATGCCAGGGATGGAGACACAGATGATGACGTGGACAGATGGAGCGGCTGGGACATGACCATGGGAGGGAAAAGGGCTGTGTGCTGGCGGCGAGGGGCAGGCCTGTGGGGTGTACCCTTTGGTTATTTGATGATGCATGGAGGAGATTGTAATCATTGCAATGAAACAAAATACGTTAAGACGAGTGTAAAGCTGATGCTCTCCCATGTACACCTCACAATAAAAACTTAAAAAATATGGAAGAGATATCCAAAATTTTCAAATACTGAGGTAGAAAATAAATAAGAACAATCAAGACTAAAAAGCGTCCACTAGATTCAGTAATGAAACCACTGCTCACCCTGAATGTGGTGGGGAGAACAAGGGAATGGAAGGTGTTGAGAGGAGGACCAGAGTACAGTCAACTCTTCCAGGACTCCCAGCTCGGAAAGGGTGAAGAAAATCCGTACAGTATAAAGAATGTTCATTTTTCACTTGAGATTAAAATTCCCGAATGATGTTCAACTGGTAAGATGGTTGGCTGTTTCCATTGCTCCACCAGTTATATTAATATTGTAACCATGCCCCATGATGCGATGAGCCAATGTATAGGGAGCGTCCCTGAGTGCTGCCTTGTAAGAAGAGACAAAGAGAGACAGTAATCAACAGAGAAGCAGGGACCTGACTACCAGCAAGAAAGAGCCAGGAACAGAGCCCAGACTTTGGAACTGGGTTTCCTGCACTGACAAACTCCTAGACCCAGTGGAAGAGTGAGTACAAGACATACGGCTATCTGCAAGGAACGATGGGCCCACAGATGCTGAAAGGAAACAAGGCAAAGGATGGGGCTTCAAATACTCAGATCTTCACCAACTTGGTTCCAGAGTGGGCATGGGGCCGGAACCACTGCCCAAGCTGAAGGGGTGGGGACGTCACTCAGTTGGACTAAAAGAATGGGGCTGCGCAAAGCTAAGTAAACACAGTTGCCATTCCAGTAGACCAAGAAAGTAAAGTTGAAGCTCAGGGCAAAGGGGCACCCACCCAGAATCCAGAGCATTTAGCCAAATGGTCTCAGAGAACTCAATCTCTCTTACTGCCATAGAGTAAATTCCAACTCATAGAGAACCAGGAAAGGGATTCCAAGACTGTAAATCTTTAAGGGAGCAGACAGCCTCATCTTTCTCCCTCAAAGCAGCAGAAAGGTTTGAACAGCTGACCTTGTGGTTAGCAGTCCAGTGTTTATCTTAAAGTGCCACCTGGCGTCCTCCTCACAGAACAAAGGATTACTTTCAAGTCTTGAGAACTAATACATATTGTTCAGCTGGGTTTTGAGTACGCTCAAGGTCTCTCATTCTTTCTTTGCCTCCAGTTTCCCTGTTTTTAACGGAATTATCAACCTTGTGCCTGCTCCACCATTGTACTTTGGAAGCAGATAACCTACAGTCTTGGTTTCACAGGTTCGCAGATGAAGTGGCATTTTGTCCCAGGATGGATTCTCGACTTGGAGTTAATTTAAGACAACCGGGATAGAAATGTTCTGCATGTGGCAACACCACAAATCTGGGAGGACACAGAGGGTGGATAACATGTACTGTGGACATATTATCAGGAGAGTACAGACCCTGGAGAAGGACATCATGCTTGGAAAAGTGAAGAGTCAGAGAAAATAAAGGAAGACCTCCAACAAGATGGACTGATACAGGGGCAGTAACAATAGGCTCAAACATAACAATTGTAGGGATGGCACAGGACCAAAGCAGTATTTTGCTCTGTTGTGCACAGAGTGGCTATGAGTAGGAACTGACTCAATGGCATCTAACAACAGAAGGTGGATGTCATGAATTTGTGCTCCCCAAGAAGACGTGTCAACTTGGCTGGGCCATGATCCTCAGTGGTTTGGCATCTATGGAAAGATGTAAACATCCCTAAAATGTCGACGTGGTTTTGGACTTGGGTAATAGGTAGAAGCTGGAAGTTTTAATTTCCTAGTAGTAAATGTCTAGATTGTCTTGAAGAGACTGGTGGTGGAATTATGGACACCCAAGGCAATTCTACTGAAGGCTCAGAAGACAGTGAGGCAAGCTGTAACATCGGAGAGAGTGTAGATGGTGAGAAGCAGCAGCCGAGACCAGTGCGAGATGCTGCGAGAACTGAACCCGGTCGGCGAGTGACTTTGCGCAGAAGGCTTCCTTGGAGTGGAATGGAACCCATATTTCCCTATCTCCATTTTCCTAAAACTAGAAGTTAAAAAATAAAACAAAACACCTATTCACTTAGCATTCTTCACATGAGGGAGCTTAAAAACATTTATGGAACACTGGAATTAAAAGATAATGGAATTCTTCCACAAACTTTTCAACACCCTTGCCATATATTATAAATCAATGAATAGTCTGTCTTCACTCAAGCAGTCAGCTAATTTTACACTGGCCAGACTTGGGTTAGGATAGCACAAGATGACTAACTTCATGAGTGAAAATCAACTCAATTACTTCAGAAAACAACTTCGCAATTATCCACTAAAAGAAAGGAATACCTGGGCGGTGTAAACAGTTAACTTGCTTGGCTGCTAACCAAACGGCTGGGAGGCTCAAGTCCACCCAGAAGCACCTCAGCAGAAAGGCCTGGCTGAAGCATCAGCCATGGAAAACCACAAGGAGTAACAGTTCTACTCTGACACACGCAGGGTCGCCGTGAACCACAGCTGACTCAGTGGCAAATGGTTTTTCTGATTCCACAATCCACTGTGAGATATCCACCCAAGGGAAATAAGGGCCTCTTTCTACTGAAAGAAAAGTATCAGAAGGTGATGGGAACTTTAAGTAAAGTTGCCAAAAACTGACATTTGACTATTATGTCCATTAGCCCAAATGTCCATCTACAGGTGAATGACTAAGCAAACTGTAAAATAGTATACAATACAAAGCAACACCATTGTTGTTAAAGGTCGTCGAGTCGATTTCAACTCATAGTGACCCTGTATCCGGTTTCTGAAGAGCAGCTGGTGTGACTGAACCACCAACCTTGTGCTTATCATACAGCCCCACAGCTGGACTCCAATGTCAGTGGTGCTGTTCTTGTTGTTAGGTTCCGGTAAGTCAGTTCTGACTCACAGTGACCCCAGGCACAGCAGAATCAAACACTGCCCGGTCCTGTGTCATCCTCACAGCTGTTCTGTTGAGTCCATTGGTGCTACCACTGTGCCAGCCCATCTTATTGGGGGGCGGGGGGCGGGGTCTTCTTCTTTTTCACTGATCTTCTACTTTACCAAGCATGATGTCCTCAATAATTAAAAAATAAAAACTAATTAGTCCCAGAGTCAGTCCCAGAGTCTAGCCACAGAGGACTAGAGTGGAGAGTGAAGCGTCCAGCTGATAAGAAGAGAGGGCATGTGCATAAGAACACCCATACTTGCAGATAATACCTGCTTGACCTGGCTTTAATGACTGGATGATCAGAGCTCAACTAGAAGAAGAAAGAAGAGGAAAAAAAGAGTCATCTGATACAATTTGATGAACTTGACCTACACCTATGGATGCAGTAGCTCCAAAGAGGGAACAAATCCTTACAGCAAGTATCACTCCTCCATACACAGAGTAGACAGGGATGGGCAACTTGGACATTGGCTAATCAAAGTGGGGGGACTACAAAGGCAGGAAGTGACTGGCTTACAAGTTTTCAAGAGGAGACTAGATCCAGAGGGCACAGAGGAAGGTAGAATCTCCAGTGAGTAGTAACTAATCTGTCTGGGCGGGGCTGATGAAAGGAGATGCAGATAGGCCTCTTGTGATACAATAGTGAATAATTGTTATCAGAACTGATTGTGAGAGTTGGAAATGCAAAGGTAGACGTTTTGAAGCAAAAGGAGGGGAGTGATTGACTTTGTACTAGGAACGGAGGTCCCTGGGACCATGAAGGGAGAAGAGCAGAGAGTGGGACCCTACCCAGAGAAGCAGTGATGCCAAAAATGGAGGCAGAGACGATGACATGGAAAGGTGAAGCAGCTGGGGACTTTAGACCCAGAGAGGGAGAGGGGCTGTGTGCTGACTACCGGGGGTTGGGGGGGCAGGTTTGCAGAGTACACCCTTTGGTTGGTTGATGATGTAATGAATGTAAAACTAATGTTCTCCCATATAAACTATCATATAATTCACAATAAAACATTAAAAACAAAAAACAAAAACTGATTACTAATACAACAATACTGCATGAATCTCACTAGATACTATGTTCAGGGGAAAAAAATCAGACACCAAAGAATACAAACTGTCCAGCAGCTGTTCCTTTAATGGTGACAGGTTTCTAAAAAGTGGCCACTATAGAACACATTTGTTAAATCACTTGAAAACATTAGTAAGTTTAGTCATGAGATCTGCTACTATTTGGCAGATTAAATGGGTAGCAGACAGGAAGACGTCTTTTCTGCTATAATAAATGACAGAAGCGTTTCCTTTCATTTTCGTGTCATCAGGTTGTTTTTTACACTAAGTTAATGTTCAAAGCAACATGTAATTTCAAACACATTTATGCTGAGGTTATACAAGTATTTCAAACCAGCCAGCTGCATACTTTTTGTGGGTAAAATACAAGGGGACTTTAAAAAGTTCATGGAAAAACAAAATAGAAAGATAATGGAATTTTTCCACAAACTTTTTGAAGTATCCTCATTATAAAGATAAGTCAAGAATATTCCTATAAATTATGAAAAAGAAAAACTAATAATCCCACGAAGTCTTTGCTCGTTTCTATGTTCTTTCTGTCTTGTGTGCAAACAGGATGACAAAATGTCATGATGCAGGTCTTGTTAAGTTGTTAAGTACCATGGAGTCGGTTCTGACTCATAGTGACCATGACCCTGCACAGGGTTTCCGAGGCTAAAAATCTTTACGGGAGCAGAAAGCCTCATCTTTCTCCTGCAGAGCAGCTGGTAGTTTCGAACTGCCAAGCTTGAGGTTAGCAGCCTGATTCGTAACCACTACGCTACCAGAGCTCCTTATTTGCTTTATTACTAAACAATTAAAGTACTAACCTAAAGTACTAACCAAGAAATTTTTCCCTCAAAATCAACATAAGTTTGAAGAATCATCCTCATCTATGTGGCCACACACTGCACAGCAACCTAGCAAAACACACTGTCTCTGTGGACGGCCTGTGGTCCATAGAGCACAGCTTTAGAGACGGCGTAAGTGCTCTGCTTACCCAGAAGGACCTGAATGGCCTACCTGGAGAGTGCTGTGACGAGTACTGCATCTCAGTGCCACCTGCCCATGAGACAAGGAACAGTCTATTCCTAACAGCTGAAAACCAAGACTGACTCAAGTGTTTATCCAGAGAAATGGATAAGCCAATACTGTAATAGTTATACCTTGGAATACACTCAGCAATAAAACACAAACACACTAGTTATATGTAAAACAACATGGATGAATCACAGATATTATCAAAAGAAAAATACTGTATGATCCCATTTAGATGAAATTCTGGACAAGGCAAAATGAATCTAGAATCACAGCAAACCAATTGTCAGGGATGATGGGATGTCTGTAAACAGCGGGAGGAAAACTTCTGGGGGTGACACCAACGCAATGCATCTTCACTGGTAATGGTGACACAATGTATGCAATTGGCAAAGCTTGCCAAAATGTATACTTAATACACATGTACTTCAAATGAAGACATTTTATTGAATGTCAACAGTACCTCAAAAAGTTGGTTTTAAAAAATGTAACAAAATAGACTGCCTACCCCCGCAAAACAAGAAAACATATTCCATTTCTATTACTTTTTTTGTTAAATCACCTTTCTTAACATCTATCAAAATACATGTTAAATAAAGTTTGGAATAAAACTTAAAACGGAGGAATTTTGCCTAGATCTGTAAAGTCCAATACAGCAGTCAACAGCCACTTGTGTCTACACAAAGTTAATTAAATCCTCGCAACTGTACCAATAAACAAATGGAGAAAAGATTAAAGTTGTTTAGGATTTCTTTTTCTGGGATCCATAATCAATACTCATGGAAGCAGCAGTCAAGAAATCCAATGATATATTGTGCTGGGAAAATGTGCTGCGCAAGACTTCTTTTAAAGTGTTACAGAGCACAGGTATCATTTTAAGGGCTAAGACGCACCTGCACATGTATGTGAAGGTTGGACAATGAACACAGAAGACCAGAGAACTGATGTTCAGAATTCTGGTGTTGGTAAAGAGTATTCGAAGTACCATAGACTGTCAGAACAACAAACAAACCTGTCTGGGAAAAAGTACTTACTGCCAGAATGCTCTTTGGAACTGAGAATGGTGAGACTTGATCTTACCTAATTTGGACATGTTATAAGGAAAAAATAAATCCCTAGAAAAGCACATCATGCTTGATTGAGGATCAGCAAAAACGAGAAGACCCCCAACAAAATGTAATGACACAATGACGACGACAACGAACTCTAACACAACAATTGTGAAGATGGTACAGGAACTGACATGGCAGCTTCTTGTTCTGTTATGCACGGGGTCGCTCTGAGTTGGAGCCAACTTGGCAACACCTAACAACAGTAACAAAACTTTTAAATTCAGTTTCTCAAAGAGAGGGAAGGACAAAAGAGTAACTACAAAGATGAAGCCTGAAAGACTAGACTATCGGCCAAGGAAATCAGGGGTCAGTCATGTTGCTAATGAGAGCTCTGGATGTGAAGTACTAGAATGGTCCTTTCCCTCTGTGGTCCTCCTCCCAAAAGCCACAACCACAGTCCACTGATGAGAAAACCATCAGACCTATCACAATAGAGGAACACTCTACAAAAACTTGACCAGCAAGCCTCGAACCCATCAAGATCACTAAAAACAAGGAAAAAGTTTGAGACACTGTCGCGGCCAAGAACAGCAGAAAGAGCTGTGACTCTAAATGTGGTGTGGGACCTCGGTAAGATCCTGGAAGAAAAGTCACTGGATTAGACTAAAAAATGTCAACAAATGCTGCCAAGTCAGTTCCACTCACAGCAATCCTGGTATAGGGGTTCTGAGGAGCGGTTGGTAGGTTTGAACTGCCAACCTTATGGTTAGTGATCCAGTACTACTCTACAGCTTCAACACCAGGACTCAAAATAAACTATAAGCTTTGGTTAGTAATTATCTTTAATACTGATTCACAAAAAGCCATGCAGCCTATTAATATGTTAATTACAGGGGAAAGTAGGTGTGTTATATATGGGAATTCTATTCCATTTTTCTGTAAATCTAAAAGTGTTCTAAAAAAGTCTATTATAAAAATGAAGGGCTTTAATCACAATTAAACAAAAGTAAAAGCTTCCTACATTTAACAGGTCCTCTCTCTGTCACACTCATCACATTTCAAGTCTCACTCAACAGCCACACATGGCTAGTGGCTACCATCATTAGAGCAAATGTACCAAACATTTCTATCACCGCAGAAAGTTGTATTGGACAATGCTGAGGTCTAACATGCTTTTTACAGAAATACAATGAATCACAACTAACGGGCAGATCCACATCTACCCATCACTAAAACCATCACGGAAATCTAAACACCTCCTCAATGGTATGTTCATCCCAATTCTAAGTTCAAACAATAGGTGTGTGTGATCATTCCCACCCCCTCAATACTCAGGGTAGGCAGGGATGGGCAACTTGGACATTGGCTACCTGAAATGGGGGGGCTAACAAAGGCAAGAAGTGACTGGCTTACAAGTTTTGAAGAGGGAGCCTAGATCTAGAGGGTGTGGAGGAAGGTAGAATCTCCACTGAGTAGTGTCAAATCTGTCTGGCGGGGCTGATGAAAGGAGATGCGGATAGCACTCACGTGGTACAATAGTGAATAATTGTTATCAGGACCGACTGTGAGGATTGGAAATGTAAAGGTAGACATTTTGCAGCCAAAAGAGGGGAGTGGTTGACTTCGTAGTCCAGGAGCAAATGCCCCTGGGACCATCAAGGAAGAAGAGTGGAGTGCGGGACCCTACCCAGAGAAACAGTGATGCCAGAGATGGAGGCAGAGACAATGACATGGAGAGACAGAGCGCCTGGGAACTCTAGACCCAGAAAGAGAGAGGGACTGTGTGCTGACGACCGAGGGACAGGCTTGCGGGTGTACCATTTGGTTGGTTGATAATGCACGGAGGGGATTGCAACCATGGCAATGAAACAATATACGACAGGATGAATGTAAAACTAATGTTCTCCCATGTAAACTATCACACAGTTCACAATAAAACATTGAAAAATAAAAGATGTGTGTGTGTATGTCAATTTTGGTTTCTTTTTAAAATCAATCTAACACCATAAATACAGAAAACTATTCTGCTCCTCACAGCACCAGTTCTCAAAGCACAGTCCACTCTCAGGGAGTCCGTGGAGTCAAAGCAGGTTTCTACTACTACTAAGGCAGTATTGCCATATCCCACTGTGCAACCAGTTGCACTTACTGGCAAAACAATGACAGGCAAAACTCCTGGCATGGTAGCATCATTCAAGATGATGGCACCCAACAATAATACCAGTCTCTGTAATCTTCATAGCCATATGCCATGTTCTCATGGGAGGAAGCCAAAAGTCAGTGTAACTGAAGAGGGACTTCAGTGAAGCAGAGAGAACTATCACTATTTATGTCTCTGACTCCAGAGTAAAAATCTTTTTCATATTCTGTGTGGTGACAATAAAGAATGCATAAAGCATTCTTGCTGCTACCAAAGTCCAATGACTGTCTCAAAGAAAGGCATTTATTTACGGGACTGTTTTGAGTTACAAGATGAACGACCGTTTCTTTCATGAAACATCATTTTGACTTGGAAGATGAGCTGGGACATAAACCTGGTTATCCGGGCTGGGAAACTTAGCAGACATTTTGTTGAAAACAAACAAAGTGAGACTGTCACTTCAAAGAAAACAACAAACAGTACGAGGGGCCTCAAAAAGTGCAGAAAATGGTTCTTTTTTTTTCCTCTAATTGTAAATTGGGTGAAGATTTATCCATTAACTTTTACTTCTATTTTCCATGCAATTTTTAAAAGTCCCTTCGCGTTTGTTGTACCACCAAGAGCTTGACAGTTTCCAAAACTCCAAGACTTTTCTGCTGGGTATTGTTATCAATGAACCTAACTTTTTAACACTGTAACTAACAGTGTAAAAAGGACCACAAGGCCAACAGTTCCAGCTGCTCCCAGAAGAAGGATGGGGCTTACTGTTCCTGTAAAGATTTACAGCCTTGGAAACACTCACAGAGACCGTGCATAGGGTTCCCGTGGAGTGGCAGATGAGTCTGAGCCACCAAATCTGCAGTTCAAACTGATGTTGCAGTCCAGTGCCTTAACCCACAGCGCCTCACCAGGACTCCCCGGTATGGCAGTTGTTGTGATTGTTAGGTGCCAACAAGTCGGTACCGACTCATAGCAACCTTATGCACAGCAGCACAAAATACTGCCCGATCCTGGGCCAACCTCACTACTGTTGCCACACTTGAGTCCATCCATGCTGCCACTTGGCCAATCCATCTGGTTGGGGGTCTTCCTCTTTTTTCTCTGACCCTCCACCTTACCAAACATGACATTCTTCTCCAGCGACTGGTCCCTCCTGACAATATGTCCAAAGTATGAGAGACGAAGTTTAGCCATCCTGGCCTCCAAGGAGCACTCTGGCTGCACTTCTTCCAAAACAGATCTATTGCTCCTTTTGGCAGTCCATGGGGCTTTGAATATTCTCCTCCAACACCGTAACTCAAAAGCATCAATTCTTCTACGGGTCTTCCTTATTCACTGCCCAGCTTTCCCATGCACATGAGGTTATTGATAATTCCATGGCTTGGGTCAGGCGCACCTTACTCCTCAAGCTGACATTTTTGCTCTTTAACACTTTAAAAAGGTCTTGCCCTACAGATTTGCCGAATGCAATGTGTCGTTTGATTTCTTGACTGCCGCTTCCGTGAGTGTTGATAGTTGATCCAAGAAGGATGAAGTCCTTGACAACTTCAATCTTTTCTCCATTGATAAGAATGTTGTTTATTGATCCAGTGGTGAGGATTTTTGTTTTCTTTACACATTAAGCTGTAATCCATACAGAAGGCTGTGCTCTTTGATCTTCATCAGTAAATGTTTTAAGTCCTCTTTACTTTCAGCAAGCAAAGTTGTATCTATCATCTACATACCGCAGGTTGTTAATGAGTCTTCCTCCAATCCTGATGTCACATTTTTCTTCATAGAACCCTGCTTCTTGGATTATTTGCTCAGCATAAAGGTTGAATAAGTATGATGAAAGAATACAAACCTGTCGCACACCTTTCTTAATTTTAAACCATTCAGTGTTCCCATGTTCTGTTTGAACAACTGCCTCTTAGTCCAGGTACAGATTCTTCATGAGCACAATTAAGTGTTACGGAATACTCATACTTCACAATGTTGTCCATAGCTTGTCATGATCCACACAATCAAAAGCCTTTGTGTAGTCAATAAAGCACAGGTAAGCATCTTTCTGATTCTGATATTTTCTGTTTTCAGCCAAGATCCATCAGACATCAGCAATGATATCCCTCGTTCCATGGCCTCTTCTGAATCTGGCTTGAACCTCTGGAAGTTCTCTGTCAATGTTTGCTTGTAGCCGTTTCTGTATTACATTGAGTAAAACTTTACTCGCACGGGATATCAAAGAGATTGTCCAATGATTTCCGCATTCCGTTGGTATGGCAGTAGGATAGTATAAAAAGTATAAAAAGTTAATTTAATGTCCATTATAGATCAACAGACTCTTAACGTAAGAGTACAAATGTTTACTGATATAGTTCAGATTTCACATTGCAATTAATCTTTAAAAATACTTGCCTAATGTTGGTAAGGAGTCCTGGTGTGGTGCTGCAGGCTAGTGTGCTGGACTGCAACATCAGTTTGAATCACAAGGTCGGCGGTTCGAGCTCAGCAACCGCTCCTTGGAAACCTGATACAGGGTCGCTATGAGTAGGAACAAACTTGACAGCACTTAACAACAACGTTGGTGGGGAGTCCTGGTGTGGCTTTGTAGGATCAAGCACTGGGCCACAGGTCGGCAGTTCAAACTCACCAGGCGTTTCTCAGAAATCCTATACAGGGTCACTGTAAGTCTGAGCTTTAGATAAAAATCGAGAACCACACTAATATAACAAAATTAAGAACCCAATTACTTATGCAATGTAAATTATGTCACTAAATGCATATATGCTGCAAAAACATAAATACAAGGGGGGATTCAAAAAGTTCATGAGAAAATCCCATTATCTTTTCATCTCATTTTTCCATGAACTTTCTGAAACCCCATTATAGAAGTTCTAAATATTCCATTTAAAGAAGCTTGCTTCCTTATTGTTAAGTACCCTCAAGTCAGTTCCGACTCAGTGATCCTGAATAGAGGGTTTCCAAGGAGCAGCTGGTAAATTTGAACGGCCGACCTGTGGCCGTCCCGTATTACCAAACTAATAATTCTAGATTAATACCAAAACATATTATTAAAAAGTTTACATCATCACAGTAATACTTTCTCTGTTGCTACCTCCTCTAACATATCAGTATATAGTCTATGGT
The DNA here is from genome assembly GCF_000296735.1 of Chrysochloris asiatica. Lineage (NCBI taxonomy): Eukaryota > Metazoa > Chordata > Mammalia > Afrosoricida > Chrysochloridae > Chrysochloris > Chrysochloris asiatica. The sequence continues at coordinate 4,434,352 of NW_006408614.1, read as the reverse complement.
GCTAACCTTTCCAATTCTATATGGCTTCCTAATCCTCAAGCATTGCTTAGTTCTACAAAAGTACTCAGAAATCAAATTTTAAAATAGTTCATGTAAGTAAATAAATAACCAGTGAATGTTTCCACAAACGAAGCCTCTCATTTGCTAACTCTATTTATCCCAGGCTGTCATCTGAATATTCACAAGCAAGAAAGTTTAAAAAGTACACTAGAGATTCCCCCAAAGGATGACTAGTGAAATCTTCTGGGCCTCATCCATCAAAAGACACACATACATGTTAACTCTTCAGGACATGTCAGTTAAAACTTTGGAGCTCTACACAGGAAATTTTTCTAGAAATCTACAAAAACCAAAAAACTCCTCCAAGCTTCTCTGAAATCTGCCTAGAAGAGCCACCACTATACCTTCGGAGACCTGTCACATTTGCACTTTTAGACCCCAGGCCCCAGACTATACTAATGGACCAATGATGGAGAACTGGACCAAGTTCCTCCCAGGGATACAAAACTTGGGCACTGAAATAGCCATCAGTTGGTTAATGGTAAATTCCTATGTGGCTCCAGACAAGGCCAATCAATTTCTTCCATGTGCTTATAAAGCAGACAAAACCAGACTGGAGAAAGTGTAAAGCAGAAAGGCAGAAAGACCCAGGAGATGCAACCTGGCCGGCTGGGAGAAAGGGCGATGACCACCTTGGTTCCTGGATGCATCTCAGTGTCTGGCTCCAATTCCTCAGGAGGCCAACTGCCCACAGAGAATCCTCTTTCAACTTAAAAACTCGCCTGAATGGGCTCCTGTGTCTTGCCATCAAAAATCATTATGACAATTCAGATACAAAGACAAACTGGATCAACAGAGAAAATGTCTGATGAGTCTTAGGATTCATAAAGGCTCTGTGGGACACTGACCATAACCTCAGGAGAAACAAGAGGACAAAGATACCTAAAGCCTTAGTAGTGATGGTTGGAACAAGATTGGAGATATAAGCTAATGCCCTGGAATTACACAATCAACAAAGGTTACTATGAAAACTGTTCTATTTTATGAAGTTACCATAATAAAATTTAAATATATAACTGAAATCTAAAAGCAAACATCACCTGTTGGTGTATGCGCTCAGCTTGGGGCTTCCCGTCAACACTCACCTGGTTCCAAAGTTCTGCTGGGTCACAGCAGGAGGTTTGAGATGACTCTGGTCAGATCCTTTCAGCACTGCAAATAATAAAATGAACAAGAGAAATCACCCGGCACTTCCTTAGGACCCTTCTCATCATGAATGCACAAGGGGTTGTCTGCTAACCTTCACTCAATTCACACGAAAAAGTTTAAAAAAAAAAAAAAAAAAAAGGAAAAGAAAAGAAAGAATGTATGGGGGGGAGGGGCTTCAAATTTTCAAAGTGTTCATGAAAACATTCCATTACTTTTTCAATCCATTTTCCCACAAATTTTCAGAAGCTCTCTAATAACGCTGTATGGCTCCCACCTCTGGTTGGAGTACTAGAATCCACAAGGAGCTCTGGTACTGTAATGGTTACAAATCGGGCTGCTAACCTCAAGGTCGGCAGTTCGAAACTACCCGTCGTTCCATGGGAGAAAACTGAGGCTTTCTGCTCCAGTAAAGATTTACAGCCTCAGGAACCCTGTGTACTGTCACTGTGACTAGGAATCGACTCCACTTAACAACAAGTGTGTACTTTATAAACTAACCACCCCATAAGCGTGGCTCTGGAGTGGAACTGAGAAATACTTATTTTTGACAATGAACTTAGCTCAAAAATTAGTACTGGTGCACGGTGGACTGGACTACAAGATTGGTTTGAACTGCAAATGCAGTAGTTCAAGCTCACCAGCCGCTCCTTGGAAACTCTATACAGGGTCGCGATGCTTTGGAACCAACTCGGCACCCTTAACAATAAGAACATAAGGGGTTAGGAGTCCTGGTGTGGCACCACAGGATAAGCACTGGACTGCTAACCTCAAGGTGGGTCAAACACACCAGCTGCTCCTCAGAAACTCCATACAGAGTCCCTATGAGTCAGAACAGACTCAATAGCACGTAATAACAACCGAGGGTTTTAGGGAACTGACCATTTCATTCAAAATCACATTATAGGGATTTGTTAACTTTTGAAACAGATTAGACAGAAAATGACAGTTAGCATTACAGGAATACTCAGTGTGTCTGACAACAAATTCACTGAGTCCCCAGAAGGCTGACTGCTACCAACCTGTCCCAGGAGCAGAGAGATCCATGCATGCTTTTGGTTGCAAAATCCCACCTACATTTAATGTTGTGCTGAAGCAGTACTGGTTAAAATCCACAAGATGGTGGCATTTCAAGTGACAAGGAGTGGACTGAAGCACAATAGCTGAAAGTAGTCTCCTAGCTAAAATCAGGTGACAATTTTACTGACCGCAGAAACCAACTGGGACTCAATTTTGTATAAAAAAGCAGGCAGGTTATAACATCCAGGTCAGGTCATCAACTATCACCCCTGTATTCCATTTCATTATTTTCTTTCTTTCTTTTAGAGCAGAAGCAGGGAGAGGCAACTAACAAAACAAACTCTTCTCTGGGATAACTCAAGTTTAAGCACCCGGGAATCTCCTATTAGAAGAATCAATTAAGTTCAAGTTCAAAGAAAATCCTATAATTAACAACAGAAAATCATGTCCCTATTCTAATTACCTGAAGGAAGTATGCATGACTTTGCAAACATTTTCTACAATATACAGCATTCTAGTTTTTCAAATCTCTCTCACACAGCCTCACATAAAATATAATTAATCTAGTATATTTCTCACTCACCTGACAGTATGAAAACACTAATTCCGGTCAGGAAATATTACAGAATTTTAACTACAATAAGTAAATTTGCCCATGCAATAAAAATTTACTTACTACTTGTATAGTTTTAAACCTATGTAATTTTCACAGTATTAAAAATGAAAGGAAACTATGACTTCATTTGCTATAAAACCTTAGTGGGGGGTGGGGGGGAAGGAAGAGCCTGAATTCACAGTTTAAAACAAGGACCAAAGAATGTAAAGACAACTCAAACTGCTGACAGAAAATGGGCATTTTCAACTTGCTTCTGAGATACCTAGAGTAACATCAACATAGGCTACAGTGGCAACCTAATGAGACTGGTCCCACTTTAACCTTCAAGAAATAGAATCCAAACAGAAAATACTGAAAATGGAACCAGAGGAGCTTAAATGAGCACTGCACTCACTCAGTCAGTCAGCCTTTGAAAAGGACACAAATCAAAGATTCTTTCCAGAGGGAGGAGGAACGGCAGAAGGGGCAGTAGTAACCTTTTCTGCCACCTGGGTTTTCCCAGATCCTGTTCACTATCAGGTCATCTTCCTGTGTGAAGGGCAACAAAAAGAGGAGACAATCAAGCTGGTAAAATGCAGAGTCAGGAGAACAAGCCAGCTGCTGTGACATCAGAGTCAGCATCGGTAGAAATGCCATTTCAAATAACCAACACAGGAGCAAGAGGAAGAATGGCTCCTCACTCTCTCTCTCCCCTATCTCATCACTGTCATTTGCATCTTGAACTTGTCATTCTCATCTTCTCATGCTTTGAGACAATCCAATGACCAATTATTTACAAATAAACAGCAAGAACATTTCAAAACCAAATGACTCAAGTCCCCATCAATCCCTCAGGTAAACCAAAACTGAAAGAAAACAAAAAACAAATTAGCAAACTAAACCCAATGCTATCAAAGTCCATTCCAATTCATAGTGACCCGTGGGTTGTTAGGTACTGGAGTCAATTCTGACTCATAGCAACCCTGCAAAGGATTTTTGAAAATGTAAATCTTTACGGACCAGATAGCTTCATCTTTCTCCCGTGGAGCAGCTTGTGAGTTTGAACTGCCAACCTTGTAGTTAGCAGTACAGTGCCTATCCTACAGCAGCACCTGAAAGAGGGTATTTTTTAAGCTCAGAGGAAAACAACTTGTTTGAATCTATAAAGTATTAGCGAACTAGACTGAAAGGTAAAAGTGGAAGAGTATAACACTCACCACAGAAAGTTCCAGGCATGTGGTAGTGGTGTGTCGTGGAGTCGGTTCCGACCCCTAGCGACCCCGCATAGGGTTTCCGAGGCGGTACATACATCTTTACGGGAGCAGAAAGCCTCATGTGTCTCCCACAGAACAGCTGGTAGTTTCGAACTGACTACAAGCCCAACTTGTAACCACTATACTACCAGAGCTCCTTCTATATATGTGAAATATTAATAATACACAAACATCAAATAAAGTCCCTAAGGCAGTTAAAAGTAGGCTGGCCAGCTCAGAAATCATTTCTTTACTAAGCAGATCACAGGCAATTGCGAGTTAACACACCGATCCCACTTTTCTTTCTGCCTGGTTGTATTGTCATTAACTGTGTCTAAATGTCAAAAGAAACTCTTCATTTCCTTACTTTTAAATACTATGAAGATTTCAAAATATCTCCCCTTCTTAGAATGCAATTCCTTTCAAAAACCACTTCCATGGCAGTGAAGTATCAATGTCATTTACGAATGTTTACTGTTGAGAAAGGTAAGTCATTATCTGTTTCCTGAAATAACCTCTCTGCATTTTAGGAGCCTCCTGAATTTTCCCAGAGTTGGAGGTAGGAAGTAGGATGGTTTGGTTTGGTTGGCTATGTGCCTGGAGTCCATTCTGACTCATAGCAACCCTGTATATAGGGTTTCTAGGCTATAAGTCTTTACAGGAGCAGAAAGCCTCATCTTTCTTATGCAGAACAGCTGACAGTTTTGAAAGGCTGACCTTGAGGTTAGCAGCCCAACTAGTAACCACTACCCTACCAGGGACCCAAATTTCCAGCATCTGATTTCTCTATTTAAGACTCATCAAAGATCAGCAAAATTAGAATCCAGGATATTTAACAACTTCTATATGCACCAAGATCTATGCACACACATCTCCTTAGAGTACTCCTCTTGGACTCCTCACTCCCAGCCTATGGGCAGCTTTGGGTGTCTTTTTTGGTTTTTTTGCCTCAGGGTCTTTGTCATAGCTGCCCCTGCCCATCCCTCAAGTGATGGCTTTCAGTGGGGCCTTTCCTAGATGCTACTTCAAATCACTCCCAGTCCCCTCCCCCCACTCCCTATTTATCCTAGCTCACCGGCTCTCATTCCCCGCCCCCATCACTTACATATACCTAGCTCTGGTAGCAAAGAGGTTACGAATCGGGCTGCAAACCTTAAGGTCAGCGGTTTGAAACTACCAGCCGCTGCGCGGGAGAATGATGAGGCTTTCTACTCCCGTAAAGATTTACACCCTCGGAAACCCTGTACAGGGTCGCTATGGGTCGGAACCGACTCGACAGCACTTAACAACAACAACAATACATTATTCCTAAGTAATTTCTTTATTTAAAGTGAGCTCCATGGGAGCAGGAATATTGGGTATGTTTGGCTCCCAGCATGCAATGGTATAGCAGATATTCGATGTGTCAAATAAAAGAATGCAAGAAAGAACGAATATAGAAATGACTACAAGAGTGGAAGAACAGGGTTGCTTCCCCCTCCCCAGCTCCAAAACAGCCAAGAATTTTAGAAGTGTGAAATCCTTTCCTCCCTAAGAAGGAAGGACTCTCTCCTTATATATGATCCTCCATGTTCACTATCCAAGGAAAGGAGCCGGGAAGAGGTTTCCAGACTCATGTCACTCTTCCTTTTTTTTCTTCTTCTGATTCTCCTAGCGTCGTCTTCTGATGTCAAAGCTGATGTAAGAGAAAAGTGCATATTCCAGTTTGTCCACTCTGAAAGCTGCTACACTCACTTGTAAAACACATCAAAACAGCGACCTGCCAGAGGAAGCATCTGTCTTCTCATCCAAATGGGCAAACTCTGGGAGGCCAGAGCAGCGACTATGAGAGGGATCAAAGTTGAGGGGCAGATCAGAAAGGGTGACAAAAGACTCTCTTTTTAATGGAGGAAGTCCCTGCGTCCTAATAGGGCGCTACTCCCTAGGGAGAGCCTGTCCCCTGAGGGAAGCAAGGCTGCCAGTGGTGCCGGGCTTGCGGATCGCGCTGGGAGGACGCTGCTCCCGGCTTCCGAGCCTGGACTCCATTCCTGCCCCTGGAAGCGGCGTCCTCACCCTCCTCCCAGGGACGCTGTACTGTGAGTGTTTCCACTTTCAGGAAAAGGGCCGTTTAAGCCCCCGGCAGACCCCCTCGCTTCTTTCCTACCCCCTTTTCCGGGTCACTGGGTTTACATTTCAGCCTCAAAACTCAACTATCCTGAGTGCTTCGTGAAAACTGCTGACACTTAGGGATCAAGCCCGTTTCAAGCTGGCGTTCGGGTCATAGCTGCCACGGGCTCTTCTTTCTCAACCTCGGTCCCAGGTTCCGATCGGGGCTCCACCTGGCCTCGGGCCTGGTCCAGACCCAGTGCGCTGGCCACGGACGGGCTCTCCCCAGTCCAGCTGCTCCGGGAGGAAGGCCAGGTGTGGGGAGGAGGGCCGGCAGAGCAGCTGTCTGGACGTAGCAGCTGTTCCCCGGGCACACCGAGGCTGGGAGGTTGGCCGGCCCCCGGTGAGCAGGGAGCGGACAGCGAGCCCTGTGCCCCCGACCAAGCTGGCCGGACACTGCCCACCCCAGCGTCCGCTTCCCTGCCCCGGCTCCCCCCGCCGTGCCACCGGGATCCCCGAGAAGGGGGCTCGCTGGCTCCCCGCGGCCGAGACGCGCCCGGGTCCGGTGTGCTCCACACTGGGGAGGCTCCCTCCGGCCCCGCACCTGACCTGTCCCCTCGCCTGACGCTCCGAGCCGGAGCTGCCGGGCGGCCTGTAGGTGTCCATGCGGCTGGGCCGGCTCGGGCCGGAGCGGCGGAGACGCAAACGCGGCCGGGAGCCCCGGGCGGCCCGGGACGCGGCAGCGGAGCCAGGGCGCGGCAGAGCCGGACAGAGGAACGAGAAGGAGTAGCTGGTTACCTGCGGTCCGGGACAGGCAGCCTCTGAGAACCCAAGTCAGTCTTCAGCCTCAACAACACAAGATGGCCGACACGTCGCCACGCACGTCACGTGACACCGCGCTCGCTCCGTCACGCCCCCTGCCCCGCCCCCGCTCCCTGCCTCGCTTCCCTCCCCACTCGTCCAGCCTCCCACGACATCCTTCCTTTCCTCTACCTCCCGCCCCTTTCCCTGGACACGCCCCGGCCCGAGACCCGGATGTCAAGCTGGGAAGGGCGGGGCCGCGAGACGGCGCAAGCGCTATCTCCGGCGCCTGCTGGGGCCCTTGGCTGGAGCTCTCTTCCTGCCCTTGAGTTGAGTGGAGTTGGTGTCCAGAGTTGGCCCTATGCCAGGCACCCTGTGACTCACCATCTTATGCACCCAATCCAAGGCCTCTTAACAGATTAAAAAGCTCTCCTTTTTCCTATCTAGAACTTTTCCAGAGCTTTCTGTCCAGCTCTGAGGCTTCTGGTAGTTCTCCCTCTTTGCCATCTTAGATCAATCCTGTGGTTGAAGGGACAAAAGCTGAAATTCGAATTTACTTCTCTACTTGTTGACAGTCTGATAGAAACGGGAATTCTTTACGGCTGTTGAGTTCCCGCTTCCTCCTAGTACATCAGGAATTATAACCCTTTCTCCTAAAAATTTCCCTCTCTAGGGTTTCTATCAGGGCTTCGAACCGCTTCCTTCCAATATAAGCCTTTGCTGAGAATTTCCATTTTCTCCCCAGAAAAATCTCCAAGTGATCTTTACTGTGTGCATTAAGAATCTCCCCGGGATCTGTAACAATCATCTGGATCTTACTAAAGCATAGATTCAGATTCAGTCTTACCTGGAATGAAAATGAAAAATCTCAGCAAGGGGTTAAGCCATTAGGAACCCAATGGAAGCCTTGAGTCCTTCCAATAAAATAACAGGAGATGTGTGGGGCATAATTATTCTAAAAATTTCCTCGTTGTGTTCTCAGAATTCAAATTTTAACTAGGCATCCTGTATTTTTATTTGCTAAATCTGGCAATGGTATCCTAGCCTCCCATCATCTCTGGTCACTCCTCGTTCCTCCTTTCTCTCCCACCTCTTCCCATTTTGCAAAAGCAAGATTTTTCCATCAACTTTAAAGACTTAAGAGTCTCCCACCTTAAAATATAATGTTTAAAGCTCCAATTTCCCCTCGAGGCACTTTTATGCTTTTCTCTTCCCTTTAGTACACTTTCTCAATTTTTACACCTACCATGCAATCATCAATTACTGCTCTTACCTATCCACCTATTGCTTGCCCTAGAGACACCTCAGTCTGCAGGAAGTTTTCCAGTCCTCAACTCTAGCTACCCTGTCTTTCACTTGACTAACAGCTACCCACTTTCTTTCTCTTTAACTTCTTATTGTGTGGGATGAAGGTTCAGATCAGTTTCCCATTTAACAATGTAAACACATTTTGTTTCATTTCATGCTATCCTCTCAATGTAACATCTCTTACCCCATTTTCTCCCTGTTTCCTGTTACCATTCCTCCTCCTTTCCTAACCTTTTAAACTTTGTCCTTGATGAAATGCTGCATTTTTCATCTCAAATGGTTGATTATTCTAATGTATGAGTATCTCAACAGTACCTCTATTTGTTCCCCTCTGGACTTGTCTATTGTTTGGCTGAAAACAGCCTGGTGAGGGGAGTGAATTCATTTCCAGAGGATAACTTTTCTGAAATACTTTCTTCCCTTGACCTTTATGCCCTTGCCATGCAAAGTGAGCCTACACCATCTGCATTACCTGGCAGTTGTGTGCGCAGGGATGGGGAATCCTAAAATTGTATGTTACTGTTGGTGTTGTCAACTGCCATCCAGTCAGTTCTGACTCAAAGTGATCGTGTATAGGGTGTCCAAGGAATGGCTGGTGAGTTTGAACTGCCAACCTCGTGTTTCAACCTGACCTTGTGGTCCAGTGCTTATCCTAAGACACCACACCAGAACTCCTCGGGCCGTGTTGTTATGTGCCATAG
>NW_006408614.1:4377762-4422514 GCF_000296735.1 Chrysochloris asiatica | reverse complement strand
CATTTCTCCCCCGAGCTTAACTCTATTCACGTCATCGTGGTCATCTTGGTCAACTCTACTTTGAGGAGGCATTTTTTCCCCCAGTCGCATTCTGAGTGCTTTCCCACCTTCCGGTCCTGTGTCTGACAGTGTTTCTCTGCTATTCATAGAGTTTTCAGTAACTAGTTTGTCACTCTTTCTTCCTAGTCTATCTTTGTTTGGAAGCTCATCTGAAACCTGTCCACCATGGGTGACCCTGCTGGTTATTTAAAATACCGGTGGCATAGCCCTCAGAATCACAGCAATTCAAATCACCACAGCACGACAGACAGATGAGTGGCGGTTGCGTGGTTGCTGTTAAATAGGAATCTCCTTGTGCTAGGGCCCTTAAGTCCGGCTCAAAGGCGGGATTTCTGTCCTCAGATGTCAATCAAGAGGCGGAAGCGCAGCAGGGGTGACTGGGTTGTAGTGAGACGCTTTGGGCTGTGCTTGTGGGTCTCTAAGTTGATCGACCTGATCTCAAAGCCAGGATCCAACGGCTAGGCTAGGATGGCGCTCTCGCATCCAGGGTAAGTAGGACAGCCTGGCCGGCCCCTGCAGTCTCTTCCGGCTAGGCAGCGTCTCCCCATCGACCTGGTCTCCAGACACCTCTCACCGCTCCGTGGTCTGGGTTTCATTTAACACCTCCACCAGGTCTGAGAAGTTCTCGCACATCGTTTAGCCACCGCCCTCTACGATAGATGTTGTTAGGTGCCATCAAGTTGGTACCGACCCATAGCAACCTTATGCACAGCAGAACGAAACACTGCCCGATCCTGGGCCAACTTCACTACTGTTGCCACGCTTGAGTCCATCGATGCTGCCACTTGGCCAATCCATCTTGTTGGAGGATGGTCTTCCTTACCTTGTTGGAGAATGACTCTCCACCTTAGCAAACATGATGTCCTTCTCTATGGACTGACTGGTCCCTCCTGACAAGATGTCTGAAGTATGAAAGACGAAGTTTGGCCGTCCTGGCCTCCAAGGAGCACTCTGGCTGCACTTCTTCCAACACAGATTTGTTGGTTCTCTTGGCAGTCCATGGCACTTTCAATAGTCTCCTTCAACACCATGAATCAAAAGCATCAGAAAGTTCCCTCAAAATCATTTGGTCTGGCCCTGCCAAGGTAATTGCAATTCCGGCCACCACATTAAGGGTGGCGCTGTGGGTTAATGCCCTGGACTGCAAGGTCAGTTTAAGTTGGTGGTTCAAACTTACCAGCCGTTCCTCTAAGACCCTATACAAGGTTGCTATGAGTCAGAACCGACTCAACAGCACTTAACAACAATTAAATGTTTGACCAAATTTATAGCAGGGTAATTTTTAACTTGATAATTCATGGCCCACGAGTGATGTTACAAATTTTGGCAGAAAAAAGGTTTCCCGCTCCTGCTCTGCAGTCCTGGTGTGGTGCTGCAGGATAATGTGCTGGACTGCAAGGTTAGTGGTTCAAACCCACCAGCTGCTTCTCAGAAACCCTATACAGGGTCACTATGGGTCAGAACTGACTCAACAGCACTGCTCTAGTGAGTCCTTCATAATCCCGTGCTATGGAAAATGAGACCACTCACATCATCCATGCTTTGCCCTTGTCCTTTTCCTCCCCCATGAACTCAATGCTCCGTTTATGTCTGTGGTGGAAGCTTGCTAACGTTCATTCCCCTTGACTTTGGCCACTGCACCGGCTGTTCCCTCTTACTGCATTGCCGTTTTCTCCACTTCTCTCTAATCCACAGTACTTACTGTTGTTGTTATTAAGTGCTGTTAATTAAGTCAGTTTTGACTCATAATATCCAAGGAACAGTGGGTGGGTTTGAACAGCCAACCTTGCTGTTAGTAGTCCAGGGCTGATCCTATAGCACTACACCAGTACTCCGAATTACGTACTACTCAAACTTAATGGCATCCTGGCGTGGCACTGTGGGATCAGCGCTGGACTACAAGGTCAGTGGTTCAAACCCACCAGCCATTCTTCAGAAACCACTCCTCATAAACGGTTGCTATGAGTCAGAGGAGCTCTAGTAGCATAAGGAGCTCTGGTAGTGTAGTGGTTACGAATCACGCTGTGAACCGCAAGGTCAGCAGTTTGAAACTACCAGCGATTCCGCGGGAGAAAGATGAGGCTTTTTGCTCCCGTAAAGATTTACAGCCTCAGAAACCCTGTTCAGGGTCGCTATCTATGGGTCGCTTAACAACAACAACAACATGAGTCAGAACCCACTCAATGGCACTTTAACAACACCATCTTTAAAAGCCTAAATCATGTGACTGCCTTTGGAGAGCTTTCTTTAATCCCTACCAACAGACTCAAGGGCTTACCTTTAAGAAAACATAATGGTAATAATAATACTTGCTTTATAGCAACCACTTCACTTAGAACTTTACTTGCCTTCCCTTTTGTAATCCCGGTGACAGCCCTGTGGGGCCCTGAGGAAGCAAGAGAAGTGCTTACTCTCTCCAACTCATGACCAGCAATCCCAATCCCTGGCTGGCTGATGGTCTTGCCTTGTCACTCTGGGGATGCTATGGCGCTGGAGGATAAAGCACTGGACCACAAGGTCGGCTTGAACCACCAGGTCAGTGGTTCAAACCACCAGCTGCTCCTCGGAAATCCTATGCAGGGTTGCTAGGAGTTGGAACCAACTGGACAGCACCTAACAACAGTAACAACAATACAACCTCTACCATGCTGTCTTAGTCATCTAGGTTTGTTAGAATAAAATGACAAGTGGGTGGTCTGAACAAAAAGAAATTATTTTCTCATAGTACTGGAGGCTAGAAGGCCAAATTCAGGACCCTGGCTCTAAAGGAAGATTTCCTCTCTCTGCCCATCTGCCCTGGGAGCAGGGCCCTGACTCTGGCAGCTATTACCTGTTTTTAGAGGGATGTCTGCAGTCCTTGTGTGGCATTGTGGGTTAATGCGCTGGACTGCAACATTGGTTTGAACCTCAAGGTCAGCAGTTCAAACTCACCAGTGCTCCTCGGAAACCCTAGTACAGGGTTGCTGTGAGTCAGAACCCCGACTCGACAACACTTAACAACAACAACAACAACATAGAGATGTCTGTGTTGCTTAGCACCTATCTTCCCCCATCCCTGCTTGTTTGCAAGCTTGCTTAGTTGTTTGATCTCTTTTACATCTCAACAGAGATCATTCAAAACACACCCTGATTACACTAATCCTATGCAGTAACAGGTGTCCTGGTGTGGCACTGTGGCTTAATGCTGCAGTTTGAACTGCAACATTGGAGGTTCAAGCTCACCAGTCACTCCTCAGAAACCCTATACAGCGTCACCATGGGTCGGAACTGACTCGATGGGACTTAACAACAGCATACAGTAACATATCAAAGACAACCCATTCCCATATTGTTAGAATTTATAAGTCATATTTCAGGGTTGTGTATGGTGGTGGTGGTGTGCCGTAGAGTGGGTTCGGACTCATCGCGATAGGGTTTCTGAGAGACTCAACTTTCACCTATGGAACCACTGGTAGTTTCGAACTGCTGACTGTGAGATTAGCAGCTTGACTTGTAACCACTACGCTATCAGAGTGCTCTCTCTATACATAGATAGATAGATGATAGATAGATAGATAGATATACATGTCCTTCCCCACGAGCTCAGGTGTCCCCAGGTCTCACCACACTTTGGACCAATCAGCCCTTCCTGTTCTCTTTTTCATATTCAAGTCAACAGGACTGCATTTATATACATATATACACATACATACATACATACATACATACATTGTTAAGGAGCTCTGGTAGCATAGTGGTTACGAATCGGGCTGTGAATTGCAAGGTCAGCAGTTCGAAACCAGCAGCTGTTCCACGGGAGAAAGATGAGGCTTTCTGTTCCCATAAAGATTTACAGCCTCGGAAACCCTGTACAGGATTGCTATGAGTTGGAACCGACTCCACAGCACACAGCCACCACTACCATATACATTGTTGTTGTTAAGTACACACACACACATATATATACATATAACCACCATTTGTGCGTTGGTATCTACCTTTACTGCAAACATATCCCCAAATGTGGTGGAGCATACAGGGGACAAAGTTCTGAAGACATCATAGGCATAACCAAACACTGTTGTTTCTCTACTTCTGAGATGCTTTCCTCTTCTCCATTTTGTCTCTCTATCTCTCCCATGTTTCATTAAATAGTGGTTTTACCATTACAACAAGGAATCCATTGGCACAGCAGTTAAGCACTCAACTGCAAGGTCAGCAATTCAAACAGCTCTGTGGGAAAAAGGTCTGATGATCTATTTCTATAAAGACTACGACCTGGGAAGTCCTCTGGGGCAGTTCTATTCTGTCATATAGGGTCACTCGGAGACAGAAGTGACTTAGCGGCACACAGCAGCAACAATTGCAACAGCAGACTGATGTAGCCCTTATCAGTGGTAATGAAAACAATTCTCAAAGGTAAAAATAATTTTTTTAAATTTCAGCTTTATTGTATCATTGATAAAAACAGAGAAGTTGAAAACAATATGTTATTGCATGCTAAACAAATAATCTGAGAATCTGGATTATATGCAGAAAAACACATGGCATCAGGATTGGAGGAAGATTCATTAACAACCTGTGATATGCAAATGATACAACCTTGCTTGCTGAAAGTGAAGAGGACTTAAAATATTTACTGATGAAGATAAAAGAGCACACAGCTTTTGGTGTGGGTTGCATCTCAATATTATGAAAACAAAAATCATCACCACTGGACCAATGAACAACATGAAGAAAAAACTAAATCTGTCAAAGACTTAATTTTGCTCAAATCAACCATCAACACTATGGAAGCAGTAGTCAAGAAATCAAATGACATATTGCATTAGGTAAATCTGTTGCACAAGACCTTTTTAAAGTGTTGAAGAGCAAAGATGTCAGCTTGAGGACTACAGTGCCCCTGACCCAAGCTATGGTATTTTCAATAACCTCATATGCATGTGAAAGCTGGACAGTGAATAAGGAAGACCGTAGAAGAATTGATGCTTTTGAGTTACAGTGTTGGAGGAGAATATTGAAAGTGCCATGGGCTGCCAAAAGAACAAACAGATCTGTGTTGGAAGAAGTACAACCAGAGTGCTCCTTGGAGGCCAAGATGGCCAAATTTGGTCTCTCATACGTCAGACATATTGTCAGGAGGGACTGGTCACTGGAGAAGAATATCATGTTTGGTAAAATGGAGGGTCAGAGAAAAAGAGGAAGACCCCCAATGAGATGGATTGGCCAGGTGGCATCATTGATGGCGTCAAGTGTGGCAGCGGTAGTGAGGTTGGCCCAGGATTGGACATTGTTTCGTTCTGCTGTACATGGGGTCGCTATGAGTCGGTTCCAACTCAATGGCACCTGACAACAACAACAAGGAGTTCTGGTGTGGCGCTGTGGGTTAATGCTCTGGGCTGCAAAGTCGGTTTGATCTGCAAAGGTTGGTGGTTCAAGTTCACCAGCCACTCCTTAAAAACCTATACAGGGTCGCTATGGGTTGGAACCAACTCCACGGCTCTTAACAACAACAGAGGGGCATTGTAAGATAAGTACTGAACTTCGAATTACAAGACAGGTGGTTCAAATCCACCAACTGCTCTTTGGAAACCCTAGACAGGGTCGCTATGAGTTGGAACCAACTGGAGGGCACTTAACAACAACAACAGAGGGGTGAGAGCTACAATCTGAGAGGAGTCATGCACAGAGGGAAGATGTTTGAAATCCTGAGAAAACCTCCACACAACTGTCAACTGTAGAGAGGGGAGTATGGGGCTAAGACAGATTCTTGAAAGGAAAAGTTACGGTTCCTGGCTAGAACCAGTAGCCAGCATCCAAACAAGAGTCAGCTGTGCCAAACCTAGAGCCAGGGTCTGGGAAACAGCCATTGAATTGGTGGCTACAAATGTCTGCCAAGCAGGAAGGGAAGAGGTTCAGAAAGAATGGATGATGGAGAGGGTGCAGAAGTCTGAAAGTAGGCCAAAGGGGAAGATGGAATGGTTAGAGAGGACCTTGGTCCCTTAGAGCAAGACCCTAATGAGGAGAGTCAGGCACATGACTGAAAACAAAAGGAAAAAAGCGGTGGAGCTGGACACACAGCAAGGCGATGCCACTTGGAAGATAACTATGGACACTGAGCCTTCTTTACATTACAAACACATTTTTTATTTAATTATCTAAGTAATTAAATAAATTATTTAATATCTAAGTGAAATTACTTAGATATTTTCAATTCTTTTCTCATTTCCAACCTCCATATGTACAGACACAAAAAAGAATTAAATTCTAAACTTACAAATGCAATGGGAGCTATGTTGTGGCACTGTAAGATAAGCACTGGACTGTGAACCACAAGGTCAGTGGTTCAAACCCACCAACTGCTCCTCAGAAACCCTATACAAGGTTGCTGTGAGTCAGACCTACTCTACGGCACTTAACAATAACAACAACAGTAAAGAACATGCATCTCATGTCCTTCAGATCCAAGAAGCTCAAAGAACCCCAAGCAGGAAAAATCAAAGAGATCTACAACAAGACATATCATGTTGTTGTTAGGTGCTGTGGAGTCTGCTTTGACTCATAACGACCCCGTGCCCAACACAATGAAACATTGCCCGGTCCCGGCCATCCTCATAATCCTTATTATACTCAAACCCATTGCTGCTGCCACTGTGCCAATCCATCTTGTTGTGGGTCTTCCTCTTTTTCACTGACCCTCCAGTCTACCAAGCATGATCTCCTTCTCCAGGGACCGGTCCCCCCTGGAGAAGGAGATCATGCTTGGTATTACATTTCATTTATTACAACTTTCAATGTTCCTAGATTCATACTTTGTACATTCCATGTTCTAGTTATTAATGGGTGTTTGCAGCTGTTTCTCCTCATTTTCAGTTGCACCCCTTCAGCAGATGAAGGTCCCAAAAGCTTTACTCCATTCATTTCATCATGGTCAACTCTACTTTGAGGAGACAGCTCTTCCCTAATCATATTTTGAGTGCCTTCCAACATGAAAGGTCCATTGTCTGGCACTCTAGCTAACAATGTTCTCATGCTATTCATCATGGTTTCATTTTTTGGCACTATATCTGACAATGTTCTGCTGCCATTCATTAGATTTTCAGTGACTAAACATTCAGACCACCACTTGTCTGTCAGTTTGTCATACTGTGGTGGCTTGTGAGTTGCTGTGATTCTGGAAGGTATGCAATCAGTATTTTAAATACCAGCAGGGTCACATCGATATCTTAGGCATCAGTGAGCTGAAATGGACTGGTGTTGGCCATTTTGAATCTGACAACCACATGTGAGAACAGTTGTCTATACTGACAAACACTCAAGTAATCCAATCTGTATTCATTTTAGCAAGAGTGAGGTTTGGTTTATTTGATTTTGCAAAATCGGGCACACAGTCCCGTAGACACGGGCAGAAGCGCCACATGGCCCTCCACAAACGGTTTATATTCTTGTCCCCCCAAAAGCCCCTCCTCCAGTTCCAGTTCTCCATATACAATTCTATGGTACATCCTATTTTCCCTGCCCCCCAGAGAAGCCAAAATGGCTTGCCCAAGGTCTTAATGGCTGTATTTTTATTTAACTTTCCTAGTCCTGGAATAACCTGCTTAAATCAACAATCTGTCTGCCAGGTTTTGTAATCTCATGAATTCCTGAAGATGGACCATAAAAGTTATTTCTCTCACACATGGTTTACTATGCCTGGAATGACAAATTGAAGAGGAATAATGTTGCATTTATTGTCAAAAACCATATATCCAGATCAGTCAAGAGGTACAAAGCTGTCTGTGATAGGATAATAACCATGCCCCTACAGGGAAGACCAGTTAATACCACTATTATTCAAATTTACATACAAACCACTAAAGCCAGTGAGGATGAAATTGAAGAATTCTTCAAGGCGCATTCATTTGCATTCTGTTCTGCTATTGGCCATCTTCCAAGCAACACTATGTCTAGGAGTCCTCCACATTTTTAAAAAACTTGTCCAATAGTAGGCACCTTGATGGTGCTGAAGGATAAGCACTGGGCTGCTAAAACTGCAAGGGCTGAAGGTCAAACCTACAAGCCGCTTCATAGTAGAATGAAGAGGCTTTCTGTTGCCGTAAAGATGTACAAGGAGCTCTGGTAGCGTGTGGTTACGAATCGAGCTGTGAACCGCAAGGTCAGCAGTTCGAAACTACCAGCTGCTCCGCGGGAGAGAGATGAGGCTTTCTGCTCCCGAAAAGATTAACAGCCTCAGAAACCCTATACGGGATCTCTATGAGTCGGAACCAACTCCATGGCACATAACAACAACAACAAAAATGTACAGGCTTGGAAAGTATACAGGGCTGCAACGAGTCAGAATCTGCCTGATGGTAGCAGGTTTGATTTGGTTTTGGGTGGTAGTCCTCAAGGAGCTCTGGTAGTGCCATGGTTAAGCATTTGGCTGCTAACCAAAAGGTTGGCTATTTGAACCCACCAGCAACACTGGTTATTCCTAGAGAGAAAAATGTGGCAGGCTGCTTCTATAGTCTTGGAAACCCTGTGGGGCAGTTCTACTCTGTCCTATCTGGTCAGAATTGATTCAAAGGCAATGGTTTGATTTTTAGTTGTGCCTGTGATAATAACCCACTTGGGAATGGGTTGTCTTTATTATGTTAACAAGGCAAGATTTATGTAGGATGTACTTCTTTCGAGTCAATCTCTTACAAGATATAAAGGGAGAACATTAATCGAGCAGAGATTCAGGAAGATAGATGCTAAACCACATGGTGCTCTCTAAGGAATCAGGAAACAAAAGTTAAAGAGACAAGGATCCTCTTTCTTCCTGATAGAGAGGAAGCCTTTCCCTAGAGCTTCTTGTTGTTAAGAGCCATTGAGTAGCTTCTGACTCATAACGACTCTGCATAGGGTTTCCAAAGAGTGGATGGTGAGTTCGAACCACCGGCCTTGAGGTTCAAACCAACTTTCCAGTCCAGTGCTTATCCTACAGTGCCACTCCAGTACTGCCCTGAATTCAGATCTCTAACCTCCAAAACTGTGTGGAAATACATTTCTGTTGGTTTAAGCCATCCACGTGCACACTCCCGTTATAGCAGTGTTTGATGGTAAGGCCGACCACACGCCGCCCCCACACGACCCAGAGGGTGTTTCTATACAGTTCATCTGGGCGGCCAGGGCTGTGGCCAAAATGTGACCAGATAGATAGGTGTAGTCGGCAAGGAGAAATCTGAGCAGGGTTAAGGAAGGCCTCAGGTGTGGGTCACAAGATCAAACCTGTGGGCTCAGGCAGGTTAGCAGAAGTCTCTCTGAGCTTTTGGGAAAGGGGCCTCCAAAGAACAGAGGGGGCTACTTTTATCAGGAAAAGTGCAGCAGATAGACCTTACCCTTCAGAGCTGGAGCTCTGAGCGTTTCTATGTGGAGGGTTCCGGACATCAGAACTAGGGGTTCTGTCTTGCACACCTCAGTCCCCTTCAGCATGTCCGACCGTCAGTTCCTTGAATTGGATTTCAGACACGCAGGCCCAACTGCATTAGCGGTGGGTGAGGGTAGAGAAGAAACCCGTATGTTCTGAGCTCTACACATGTCAGGTATGGAAACTGCCAGGTTGGTCAACACCATCCCCATTTAAGGTGAGGTAACTGAGACTCAGTGAGGTTAAGTTTCCTGCCTGACTCCAAATTCCATCACACAGCCTACAGAGCAGTGGTAAAACTACCTCCCTTCTCCCATCAACCCACCTCCAGGGATGGGATTCATCACAGGGCCAGCGAAAATGATGTCCCACAATCTCTAATGTTCTCCTTTTCAGAGCTGCCCTCTGGGGCCAGGCTCTTCTGATGGGTGTTTAGGTCCCTGGCACCAGTGGTTGGGACCCTGCCTTGTCCATGTCTTCCCTTCCATCTTTGTGAACTCACCATACAAGTTTGCCTATGTGGTAGGTTTGTGTTAGACTACGTTGTTGTTGTGAAGTGCCAGTGAGTCAATGCCGACCCATAGCAACCCTGTGTAGGGTTTCCAAGGAGCAGCTGGTGAGCTTGAACCACTGACCTTGCAGTTCAAACGACTTTGCAGCCTGATGCATTAGCCCACAGCACCCCATCAGGACTCTGTGCTAGACTATAGCAGGGAGTTAAGTGTTGGGCTTTAGGTGGTTAAGGGTGGCATGAACTGAGAGGTCGATGGTTTGAAGCCCCCAGCTGCTCCACGGAGAAAGATAAGGCTGTCTACTTTTGTTAAGAACTGTGTAGTCTTGAAAACTCAGAGTAGCAGTTCTACTTTGTCTGACAGGGTTGCTGTGAGTTGGAATGAACTTGCTGGCTGTGGGTTTGATTTTGTAGCAGTCGGTAAGGCAGGATTCCTGTCCTTGACTTTGGAGTCTACAGGGATAGGCAGACCCATAAAGAAGACACTGTAGAATGCCAAAAGATCCCACTAGATTCAGGGTGAAACAGGTACTTGAGAAGGGGTAACTCACCTAGCCTGCTGGCATCAAGAAACTTCCCTGAAGCTAACCTTTGAACTGAGTCGTAAATGAGAAGTAATTGGCCAGCAAGAGGGAGGAGGAGCCAGGCAGAGGAAACAGTGTGCAGAAGCCTGGAGGTGTGGCCCTTTCCAGGAACCGTACTGGGTATACCTGGGGCATAGTTTGGAGGCACACAGGGCAAGTAGAATGGGTAAGAGCTAGGGCAGCGGAGGTGAGCAGGGGACAGAACCTGAAAGTGGGGAGCCAACAGTTTCAAGGAGCATGTTAGGGACAGGTTTCTAATTCTAGTTGTAGGGGGACACATTGGGACACAAGAAGGCAGAGAAATCAGCTTAGAGGCCCCTGTAGGGACCTGAACATTGACCGTGGCCAAGGAGATGGAAGATGGGGCTGAGAGTGAGAGGCATGGAAAGGTACAACATCGGCTAGACTTTGTGACCAAGAGGAAGCAAAGAAATCCTTTCTCTGATCTTCGTAATTACTTGGTCCAATGCTGGGGTTTTCTGCCTTGAGCACTTTGCATTACATGTTCTCTCCTTTGCACCAAGACTTTCCACTCCTACTTGGCCTCCTGGTCCAAAGCCAATCCTGTAAGGCCAGTGAATGCTTAGAGTCATTGCAGTGTTATCCTTTTCCATGTGTCTTTTCTGGTGGAGGCAGAGGTTGGAAGGTGACCTGAACTAGAGTAAGGGATGCCTTAGGCTGTGAGTTTGGGAAGAATGATCCTCTTCAGGAAACTACGGATGTACTTTTAGAACTTGAGTTCTTACTCTGGTTCCTCCAAATACTCTGAAATTCTATGTGGAAGGGAGGGGTCATTGGTCCTCACCAGCCTCTCAAAGGGCTCCAGGAAGCAAAAGGATATTAAGCAACGGATTTTACCTCAAAGAGCATCCTCTCTGAAGGAAGGGGCACAGCAGCTGGCAAAGTGGACCAGAACCCTGTAGTTACCATTTCAAACTATTCTTCAGGGACTTAACCAATAAGCCACAGCATGATAAACAGAGAAAATATTGGCGTCATCATGGATTTCATTTTACTTAGACCACAACCAACGCCCATGGAAGTAGCCTGGGAATGACATGATGTATTGCAATGGGCAAATCGACTAAAAATCTGTTCGAAAGGTGTCACTTTGGGGACAAAGGTGCACCTGCCCAAGCCATGGTACTTTCTTTTTTTTTTTTTAAGTTTTTATTATGAATCAAGTGATAGTTTACATGGGAGAACATTGATTTTAAACTCATCCTATCATATTTAATTTCATTGCAATAATTACAATCCCCTCCATGTATCATCATGTATTTGCTTCTAGTCCCTCTGTTTTTTAAGTTTTGGTATTTTCAATCACCTCCTTTGCATATGAAAGGCAGACAATGAATAAGACCAATTGAAGAAGAATTGGTTTATTTGTATTATGGTGTCGGTGAAGAATATTGAATATCTACCATGGAATACCAGAAGAATGAACACATCTGTCTTGGAAGAAGCCAAGTCAGAATGCTCCTCAGGGACAAGGATGGTGAAACTTTGGGCACATCTTCAAGAGAGACCAATGCTGCCTTCCAGTGTCCCCTATAGCCACGGTGGCTCTCCACCACTGCAGACAGCCCTGGCTGGGGCACCAGTGTCTCGGGACAAATTGCTCCCAAAAGGTGATGTCCTAGAAGACTGAGGGGGAGCTGGAAGAGGATGACAAGGAGATGGCTGAGATCCTGTTGTAGAGAATGGGGTCTGTCAGAGATGTTCTCGCAGAGGGTCTGGTCCACAGTGGGAGCCACTTTTGATCTCTCCCTCTTTATGGCTCAAACAATGTGTGGGTTTTCCAGAGCAGCTTTATGGATTGGGACCAATTCCTTTATGATCCTGATTCTTCCTGATGTCTTTGAGATGGAAAAGTTACAGACAGAACACCGGCAACTGTAACTGCAGCAGATACTTCTAGGGCCCAACCGAGGACCCTCAGGAAGAATGCCAGGGTCTCTACTTCAGTTCCTGGAAAGATCTAGATCCTTACCACTGTATTTGAGCTGCCTTGGTGGGAGAAGTTTGAAATTCAGTAGTGTTTGAACTGATTATTTGGATTTCTTTTTAACTTTGGCACATTGATCTAAAACTCAATTATTCCTCCTTTGTCTCAAACTCCCAGCTTGCAACTGTGTCCTTCCCTCCATGCTAACATTGCTTCTGACTTCACTTGGAAACCAGAGTGCAGCAGCACAGTTACTTACCAACCCAGCCTCTCACTAAATTGTCCTCATTGTTCTAGAAGACTCCCTTCTATTGTGAATTTGTGAGGTGGCAGCTGATGCTGGTGGAAAGGATGTACCCGACCATTAAAAAAAAAAGACAGAATGGGGAGGTTGGGGAGGGATGTGCACAATACAAAACAGATGCAGTGAGGGAACCTGGATTCAGGGGGCATGGAAGAAGGTAGAATCTCCACTGAGTAGTATCCAATCTGTCTAGGCGGGGCTGATGAAATGAAATGCGGATGCGTCTCTTGTGATACAATAGTGAATAATGGTTATCAGGACTGCTTGTGAGGGTTGGACTTGTAAAGGTAGACACTTTGTAGCAAGGAAGGGAGTGATTAACTTTTCAGCCTAGGAGTGGAGGTCCCTGGGACCATCAAGGGAGAAGAGTGGAGAGCAGGACCCTACCCAGAGAAGCAGTGATGCCTGAGATGGAGGCAGAGACGATGACGTGGAGAGATGGAGCGGTTGGGGACTTTAGACACAGAGAAGGAGAGGGGCTGTATGCTGATGACCAGGGGGCAGGCTTGTAGGGTACACCCTTTGGTTGGCTGATGATGCATGGAGGGGATTGTAACCATAGCTACGAAACGATATACAATAGAATGAATGTAAAACTAATGTTCTCCCATGTAAACTATCACATAATTCACAATAAAACATTAAAAAACAAAACAAAACAAAACAAAAAAGATTCAATGCATCCCAGCTGTGGTGCAAAGCATTCACTGTGCTGGGGGCTTGGGGCTGGGGGCGGCAGCAGCCTGGACAACAGGGTGGAGACTGAGGGATGGAGGGACTTGGTTCCTCTGTGCATTTTGGTTGTTAAACCTATGTGTGCTTGTAAAAATCAGTCTATGTTCCCTTTTTTGTATTTAAATATTAAAAATGATTCCAACTTAAAAAAAAATAATAAAAAAGAGAGTGAGAGAGACAAGACTAATCGCTGGAGGAGGACATCCTGCTTGGTACAGCAGAGGGTCAGTGAAAACGAGGAAGACCCTCAATGAGACTGATTGACACAGTGGTTGTCACAACGGGTTGGTACAGAACCAAGCAAGATTGTGTTCATGTTTGTGTACAGTCGCTAGGAGTTAGTCAACTCTACATCATTAACAATGGGTTAGAATGGCCCCTAAGGAAAAACTTCCCTCTCCCCCAATTCAAAGAAGATTAGCTATACACTGATGTGGTAACAAAGTCCATTTGCAGTTTATTGAACAAAAAACGGCCGTAAAGTAGAATGTTCCTTTACTGAAAAGACAGCAGCTACGAAAGAGAATAAATAGTACATGAGGAATTACTGTTTCTTTTAAAATACAGTAGACCCCTGGTATTGGTGAGCAAAGCCAAGAGCGCACAACATTGTATATATAAAAATTGACAGTGTATAGTGACGGTAATCTTCTCAAAACCTTGGAGCACATGTTGGAAACTGGCTAGACTCTGAGCAGGTCATGGCTTGTGGGATCTGGGGAAGTCCTGGACTTTGGAATGTCAGGGGTCCACTAGGATGTAATGTGCATAGTGTTATAGTTGAATAAGAATTCTTCATTCTTACGGTTAAGCAGCATAGCAGTTAAAGTTGGAAAAATATCTCAGGGGGGCAGGAGGAAGGTTGGAGGGGTAGAATCAAACTTCTTATCTTTTCTCTATTTTGTGCCATCTCAGTATTAAGCTACACCTTCTGTTAGAGAGAGAGTGGTCCACTCTGGCTTTCCTTAAACCTAGCAGGAAAGGAAAAGAAGAGGCCAAACCATTGGCCGAATCAAGCTAAGATTGAGAACAAGGAAACTGGATGGGAAACTAAGGGCGAGGCGTGAGGGGAATTCTCTGAGAAAATGAGCAACGTAGAAACCATAGACCATGACCTACTCTGAGGATCACAAAAGGAAAAAGCCATTTGTACAAATGAGCGCAAGCACATTTGTTCAAATGGTGTAGATTGGTAAAGGGACCAGGGAAAAGCCCAGGTTGCCAGAAAGAGGCAAGAGAAGGGCAGAGGAAGACAGAAGAGAGTCAAGCAAGGCATTTGGTCTTCCCAGAACCATCTGGGGTGGGGGCTCCAACACCGGGAAGAGAGACTTTGCCACCATGAGGTTGTCTAAGGAGTTTGCATTGGACAATGGATGGGTGTGGAGTGCAAGGTGGGCCCACTGGGGTGAAGGGGCACGGCCATCCCTCCCAAGGGCATCTGTAAGGCACAGCTGTGGATAGAGGGCAAGGTCAAGGTGGGCAGGACTAGGTACTGAAAGCTGCCTTGAGCTCCTGAAATGCTGCACGACGGACCCTCCTCTCCTCTTCCTCCCGCTTCCGCTCATCTTGCTCAGCCTTTAACTCAGCTTCAAACTTACTGGCAGATGACAAGGCTTGGACCTGCAAATACAGAGCAAAATAACACAGCATCCAGTAAGGGAGTGGAACAGAAACATGGAGATGCTAATGCCTCAGCCAGAATGGTGGTCAGCCAGCCATGTGACCATCGAAATGGGAGGGCAGAACCCTCCACCCACCTCCAACAAATCCTCTTTCCCTCTGGTCTTCCAAAGCTTGCTTTCTAGGGCAGCTGACCACTTTATTTAGTGCTGCGTTACACAGGATCATCGGCAATCTACTAGGGATGCCTTTCTACTCACTTCTTTTTCAAGATATTGTTTAACATCCTAAGTATTACCCAATTTTGTTGTTGGCTGCCATAAAGTCAGCTCCCCCTCATGTAATGGAGAGAAACCCTGCCGGGCCCCGCTTCATCTTCAGGATGGTTGCTCTGCTGGATGGAGTTTGTTGTGTGCCTTCCAACCTCAAGGGGCTCATCTTCCAGGACTACGTCAGATGGTATTACTGTGCTCTGCTGTGATCCTTAGGGTCCTTATGGGCTGATTTTTAAATGAAGATCCTCAGGCATTTCTTCCTAATGTGTCTTAGTCTGGAAGTACCAGTGAAATCTGTGACCCTGCTGCTATACCAGCATAGCTTCCAATGTCGTAGCAGAGTGGTGCTAAAATGACAGGCAGGTGGTGGTTACTCAATTATATCGCTGGTAGCATAGTGGTTATGAATCGGGCTGCAAACCTTAAGGTCAGCAGTTTGAAACTACCAGCTGCTCCGCGGGAGAAAACGAGGCTTTCTACTCCCATAAAGATTTACACCCTCGGAAACCCTATACAGGGTCGCTATGGGTCGGAACCGACTCGATGGCACATAACAACAACAACAACAACAATTTCATAATATGGCTTTATTTCGGGGTTAGGGGAAAATGAAGGCGGGCAAAGCGAAATGAACCTTCAGATAGAACTCTGGGGTCAGATCAGTGTACAGATGGGAGGCCCAGGACTAGGGGCATCTTTACAATATATCCTTTTCCCTGAATGTCTCTATTTTAATTCAATATTGCTTTTATATTACCAAGCAAAATCTTCTCTAAATCAGTCATTCTAAATATACTTCCACAAATTGCATGTTATCTGTTAAGTGTTGTGAATGAGATCTGGTACCATTCTTTCTATTTTTAAGTGTTCAACAATGCCACTTCTGGGGAAAAAAAAGCCACCTTAAAATCCTTCTCCTCTAGCACTGATTCTTGTTGATTTGGTCAAATTTCAAAACAACACATTGGGTGTAGACATTATTCTAATAAAGACTGCTAACTGTTCTGTAAAGTAGCTGTTCCAATTTACTTCCCCATCAACAGGGAAGGAAAATACTCATTTCCCACAATCCTACCTAGGCTTATCATTAACCCTTTCTCTTTTTGCCAAAAGAATTGACACCTTGTTTAACTTCCTCTTTGACAAATTACCCACACGTGCTCCTCACAGACTCCTCTATTCAGCTATTGAATTTTATTTTTGATTTGTAGTTACTTATATAATTTGGGTGATGTTCCCTTGCTATATATATTTTTCTGTTGCTTTCTCCCAGTCTTTTGCCTGTTGTTGAGCTCTGTTCTATCTTGAGGGTCATGCGACAAATGTTGTTAAATTTTGGTGAGATCAAATTTACCAACCAGTGCCTACCTGGCCCTTCATTTTATGTCATGTTTCAGAAGTTCTTTCATGGACCAAGGTTCTAAACCTACTTTCCTGCATTTTCTTCTAATCCTTCTATGGTCTTGTTTGCATTTTCAACTCATTAAGCTACCTAGAATTTATTTAGGGAAGGGGATATAAAGTAGGACCTTTACTTCGTTTTCTTTCAGTGGATAGCCAATTATCTTGATTTTTTTTCTTGAAATACCCATTTTCTCATAATTTGGACACTTATCTCTTGCATACACTAAATTCCCTCAAAAAGGGTATTTGGCTTCTATTATCACCTATTTTGTTTCACTTACTGGTTTGTTGATTCCTGTGCCTTATTGTTGTTAGGTACTATTGAGTTCATTCTGACAGAGTGAGGCCGTATTTCCAAGGTTTTAAATCTTAGGGGAAGCAGAAAGCTTCACCTTTCTCCCATGGAGTTGCTGGTGGGCTCAAACTGCCAACCTTGTAGTTTGCATTCCAGTGCTTATCCTGTGAAGTCACCACGCTTCCTACTCCTGTACCTATACTTTGTTGTTATGGGCCGTGGAGTCAGTTCCAACTCATAGCGACCCTGTACAGGGTTTCCGAGGCTGTAAATCATTACAGGAGCAGAAAGCCTCATCTTTCTCCTGCGGAACAGCTGGTAGTTTTGAACTGCTGACCTTAAGGTTTGCAGCCCGATTCATAATCACTATGCTACCAGAGCTCCTGTACCTATACTACGTTATTTAATATTACTGCCTTATATTCTAAGGAACTCTGGTAATGAAGTGGTTACGAGTTGAGCTGCTAACCTCATCAGCAGTTCAAAACTACCAGCCGTTCCGTGGGAGAAAGTTGAGGCTTTCTGCTCCCGTAAAGATTTATAGCCTCGGAAACCCCATATAGGGTGGCTATGAGTAGGACCCGACTCTACAGCATACCACCATCACCACGCCTTATATTCTAGAGTCGTGGTGTGATGATGTATGATACGCACTGGACTGCAAAACTCAAGGCCAGTGGTTCAGACCCACCAGCTTGCTCCTTGGAAACCCTATATAGAGTCACTATGAGTCAGAACTGACTTGAAAGCATTTAACACCATAAAAAGCCTTGATATTTACAAAGGAAGTAAAGATTCACTTATTGTGTTGAGGAAGCATTTTGTTTTCTCATTTCAGGAACGACTGTGAAATCTTAGCAATATCTCATTGAAATGGTTGCTTTTTTTCTTATTTGATCTATCCATGATATGAACAACTTTTAAATTATGCTTGCAGCTTTATTCTTAAATGTTGTTGCTGCATTTCATTTCTTCATATTTTCAGATTCTTAGAGCTGTATTTTTGAGATTCATGTAAAAATCTCTTCTTCCGGCGCTGTATTTTTAGCTGATTTCATGATCAGAATCCTAATGTCTTCAGACAATGAATGTGTTACAGTCTTTTTCACTATGTTTGAATTTTTATGACGTTGGAAATTGAGGGATAGTTAATTTCTCAGCTTCTATAGTCTTTTGGAGGGAGGAGCTGAAATAGAGCTCTTCGCTTTCTGTCTTTGTAATTCATCATGCTTTCTACTTCTCATCCCAACTTTTGTAGAAAAGCCTTCCTTTCAGTTGTTTAATGATTGTACGTTGATGTATTGCAATTCCTCATCATTTGTGAATGGCCCACTCCATGTGCATCTTCTTTCCAATTCCCTTCATTTCTCTATGACCAGATTCTGGGTTTGTGTCCGGAGCATCTCTGGTTCAGACATCACTACTTTGCTGCATTTTATCTCCATTTCACACAAATTTGTCTTTTGAGATTGTCATTTCACGTTACATTCCTTTGTTTCTTAGTGTGAATTCTCACATTTCAAAGAAAAAAAAATTGAAAGATCCATTCTAACAGGGTCCATTTCTGAAGACAAGGTACCTCTGGGAATGATGAGAGTAAGTGTGATGTTCTTAACACCACCCAAACTCGTGGTCTTGGGGTTGATTCAGACACATAGCAACCCTAAAGGATAGATTAGAACTGCCCCCATAGGATTCACAAGACTGTAAATCTTTGTGGAAACAGACTACCATATCTTTCTCATGTGAAGTTGGTGGGTTTGAACTACCGACCTTTTGTTTTTGCAGCAGAGTGCTTAACCACAGCACCAACAGGGCTCCTGTTATGGTATTACAGAAAACATTACAAAACATTTGCTGAATTGGAATCCCTGTTGGTTGTTGCCAAGATGGTTCCAACTCATACGATCCTATGCACAACCAAATGAAACACTGCCAGGTCTGGCAACATCCTCACAATTGTTGCCACACTTGAGCCCATCATTACTGCCACTGAGCCAATCCATCTTATTATGGCCTTTCTGGTTTTTGCTGATCCACTACTTTAACAAGCGTGATGTCCTTCTCTAGGGACTGGTACTGCCTGATAATATGTCCGAAGTATGAGAGACCAAGTCTCACCATCCTGGCTTCTAAGGAACATTCTGGATGTACTTCTTCCAACACAGGTTTGTTTTTCTGACAGTCCATAGGCACTTGTAATATTTTTCTCCAACACCACAACTCAAATGCATCAGTTCTTCTATGATCTTCCTTATTCACCGTCCAGCTTTCACATGCATATGAGGTTATTGAAAGTACCATGGCTTGGGTCAGGTACATCTTAGTCCTAATACTGACATCTTTGCTCCTTAACACTTTGAAGAGCTCTTGTGCAGCAGATTTGCCTAATGCAATACATCATTTGATTTCTTGACTGATGCTTCCATAAGTGCTGATAGTTGATCCAAGAAGAATGAAGTCCTTGCCAACTTCAATCTTTTCTCCATTTATCACAGTGTTATTTATTGGTTCAGTGGTGAGGATTTTTGGTTTTTTTTTACATTGAGGTGCAACCCATACTGAAGTCTGTGGTCTTTGATCTTCATCAGTAAATGTTTTAAGTCCTCTTTGCTTTCAGCTAGCAAGGTTGTGTCATCTGCATATTGAAGGTTGTTAATGAGTCTTCTTCCAATTCTGATGCCATGTTCTTCTTCAGGTAATCCAGCTGCTTCCATTATTTGCTCAGCATACAGGTTGAATAAATATGCTGAAAGAATACAAGCCTGGTGCACACCTTTCCTAATTTAAAACCGTTTAGCATCATCTTGTTCTGTTCGAACAACTGCCTCTTGGTCTATCTATGTACAGGTTCCTCATGAGCACAATTAAGAGTTCTAGAATAACTATTCCTCTCAAACCATAGTTTGTCATGATCCACATAGTCGAAAGTTTTTGTTTAGTCGGTAAAGTACATGTAAACATCTTTCTGGTATTCTCTGCTTTCAGCCAAGATCCATCTGACATCAACATTGTTACGTCTCATTGCACGCTGCCATCTAAATCTGGTCTGAACCTCTGGCAGTTCTCTGTTGATGCATTCTTACAGCCATTTTTGAATTATCTTTAGCAAAAATGTACTTGCATGTGATACTAATGGTATTGTTTGTTGATTTCCATATTCCATTGGGCTACCTCTCTGTGGAACGGAGCAAATATGGATCTCTTCTGAACAGTTGGCCAGATAATTGTCTTCCAAATTTCTTGGCATAGATAAGTGAGTGCCTCCAGTGCTGGACTTCCTTGGACTTCCTCCTTCAGTATCATTGGCTCTTGATCTTATGCTACCTCTTGAAATGGTTGAACACTGACCATTTCTTTTTTGGTCCAGCGTATTCCTTTGGCATCCTGGTGTGGCGCTGTGGGTTAATGCACCAGACTGCAAAGCCGTTTCAACTGCAAGGCTGGCGGTTCAAGCTCACTAGCTGCTTTTTGGAAACCCTATCCAGGGTCACTATGGGTCGGAACAGACTCAATGGCACTTTACAAAAAATTCCTTTGGCATAGGAGTTCCTACTTTCTATGGTCCACCTGCCCAGCAAGGTACCCCCTGGCTCTTCACATCAGCTGTAGATGCCAAACCCTGTCCGAGACTGGATGACCTCGCCTGGAGTAGGGCCCCATCAGTACCTTGGAGCGTCTCATCTCAATTTGAAAGCCTGACCTCTAACATTCCCCTCTGGAACCCCCATTCCTTCCTTTTCAACCTGCCTCTAATAATGCCCACCCTTTTTCTTCAGCCTGGGATGGTTCAAAACCCACCAGCTGTTCTGGGAGAGAAAGATGAGTCTGTCTATTCCTGTAAAGATCTGCAGTCTCGGAAACCCTATGTAGGGTTGCCATGAGTCAGAATCGCCTCAAAAGCAGTAGGGTTTTCTGATCACCAAGTTCCAGTCCCCTGGCGCACTGGTCACGCCCTGGTTTACCTCCAGACCTGACATGGATCCCTGGTTCTCCTTGAGACACTTGTCACGGTACCTACAACTCTGTGGGCCAGGCACTTCTGCCTCCCTCCTCACTCCAGTCCTGCCCTTTGGTCAAAGATTTTAGGATCTCCTCTGTTCCTGCTTCCTGGAGGAGAACACAGTATTTTAAGTCTCATACTATGATACCTGGATCTGCTGACTGTCAGATTCTAGTTTAGGCTGGGTCTTCAATGGGGCTCAGCCCCTGACCCTTGTCTCCTTCCCCACCATGCTTGTCTACACTACCACAGTCCCTGCCCCAGCCATGCCATACTCCTTAGGCCCCTCACCCTCCTGTATTTAGAAAAGCAGTAGAGAGCTCTTCCTCCACCCTTCTCAGCCTTTCCCCCCTTGTCTGGCTGCTCACTTCATGTCCCTAAGCCCAGAGGTGTGCTGGGATGCCTAAAGCTGATTGGTAAATTGTTTGTTGTTAAGTGCCTTAGAGTCAGTTCTGACCCACAGTGACCCGGTACAAGGTTTCCGAGGAGTGAGTGGCTGTCGAACTTAAACCCCCAACCCTGCAGTTCAAATCGCCTTTACAGGCCAGCCCATTAACTCACAGCACCACGCCATGACTGAAAATACAAATTTCTAAAATGTATAATGAAATAAGCTATATTCAAAACAAAAGTAACACACATATTCAAAAGCTATCATTTCCTGATGAAGTTCACTCCATTTTACAGTGATCTGTGCTCTTGAGCTTACCTGGAAACCCCTGGGTAGTGTAAACTGTTCATGTGCCAATTGAGAGGTTGGAGGTTCAAATCCAGCTACAGGCATCTAGTTGTGTACTTCAGAGTCCTGGTGTGGTGCTGTGGGCTAATGCGTCAGACTTCAAAGCTATTTGAAGTGCAAGGTCGGTAGTTCAAGCTCACCAGCTGCTCCTCGGAAACCCTATACAGGGTCGCTATGGGTCAGAATCGACTCTACGGCACTTAACAACAACAACAACAAAGTCCTGGTGTGGTGCTGTGGGTTAACGCTCTGGATTGCAAGGTCGGTGGTTCAAACTCACCATCTGCTCCTTTGAAACCCTATACAAGAGTTGAAACTGACTTGAAGGCACTTAACAACAAAGTCCTATGGTGTGTCACTAGGGATTAAAGCGCTGAACCATAAAGTCGGCGGTTCAAACTCACCATCAATTCCTTGAACTCTGGGCATGGTCGCTATGAGTTGGAACTAACTCAACAGCACTTAACAATAACAACAACAAAAACACAGTTCTACTTGGATACATGAAGGTCACCTTGAATTGGAATAAACTTTATGGTAACTAACAAGGCTGCCATAGCCAATTACCACAAACTTGGTGGCTACAGACCACAGAAACGTACTCTCTCGTAGTTCTAAGGCTACGTGTCTGAAATCCCAGGTGTCATCACGACAGTCTTCCCACTGGATAATCTAGGGGTGAATATTTCCTTGCCTCTTTTCGGGTTCTGGTGAGACCCCAGGCAACCCTTGACTTGTGGTACCAACCAGCAATCTCTACCTCTGCTGTTACATGGCCTTCTCCACATCCTTTCCTGTCTCTTAGACACTCTCATTGGATTTAGTACCTAATCAAGTTTGCTTTCATCTAAAGCCTTACCTTGGTTACCTCTATGTTGTTGTTGTTAAATGTCATCAAGTTGGAGCCGACCAACAGCGACCCTGTATAGGGTTTCTGAGAAGCAGCTGTTGAGCTTGAGCCACCAACCTTGAAGATCAAACTGACTTTGCAGTCCAGTACATTAACCCACAGCGCCACACCATATATTTGATGGCATGAATTTGGGGACAGATTTTGGAGTCCTGGTGTGGAGCTGTAGGATAAGCATTGGACTGGTAACTACAAGTTCGGTGGTTCAAACCCACCAACTGCTCTTGGAAACCCTCTACAGGGTCACTATGAGTTGGAACCGACTTGACGGCACTTAACAACAACAACAACGTTCAACTTGTGGAGTTCCTGGGTAGCGTAGATGGTTAAGCACTCTACAGCTAGATGAAAGTTTGACAGTTTGAATCCACCCAGAGGTGCCTAGTAATCCGCTTCTAAAAGGTCCCATCCTTGAAAATTCCTCCGGGGGAAGTTCTTGGGTTCTTCAAGTACCGGAATTGACTTCCTGGCAACCAATCAACCGACCACGTGGCTACCACATCCATCATAGCGTTCACATGTCAAGAGCAAAGGGGTGTGAACTGTATGCTTCCATCTTGGCTTCCACATGAGGTGCCTTGTGTCCTTACCACATGGGGACACCTCGCCCTCCACACCACAGAGCCTCTGCTCTGGTGGTTCCCACAACAGAAACGCCTCCTCTCCTTGATTACAAGGTGAAGCCTTCTTCATCTCTGAACATCTGTCACCAATGCCAGCTCCTTTATGGCCCTCTCTCAAATCTCAAGGGTGATTCCCTCCCTCCGTCACTCACACAAGCCTTTGTTGAGGCCCAGTATCCAACGGGGCCCTGTAATTACAAAGATAACATGCCTCCCTCTGCCTTTGAGTCTGGGTGAGGAGGCAGACATATAAATATAACATGTTGGAAAGATTCATTGCTCTTCTTCTTATCTTTTTGCCTAATTAGAAAAATAATGCATATGTATTACAAAACTTGACAAAAACATAAAATAAGTCCCTCAGATATAATTATTACTAATATTGGTATAGGAAACTGTTGTTGTTAAGTGCTGCTGAGTTCATTCTGACACATAGCGACTTTGTATAGTTTACAAGGCTGTACCATCTTTGCTGGAGCAGAAAGCCTCATCTTTCTCCTGTGGAACAGCTGGTAGACTAGAATTGATACCTGGTGGTTAGCAGTCCAGTGCTTATCCTACAGAGCCATTGCATTCCATAAAAGTTTTTGTTGTTGTTAAGTACTGTAGAGTTGGTTCCAACTCAGCGACCTTGTATAGGGTTTCCAAGGAGCAGCTGGTGAGTTTGAACTGCTGACCTTGTGGTTCAAACGACCCAGCAGTCCAGTGTGCTAGCCCACAGTGCTACACCAGAACTCCTCTAGTATATATTAATAATATTTAACAGAATGGGGCTATTGTTCACACTGCTGAGCTTAATTTATTTTGGGCATCTTTCACACAGTTGCCACTCAGCTTTTAATAGCTGCACCATATTCAAATATGTGGGTACATCACAACATCACAATGGGCTCAATTCCTTGAAAATGAAAGATTTGGTTGTTTCCAATCTCCCCTCCCCAATTTTGTTTTATCACCAACAGTGCCGTATGCAAATTCTTGTCCCTATGTCCGCATGCATTTATGTGAGTGCCTTTTAAGGTTAAAACCCTAGAAGTGAAATTCTAGAGGTGTAGGCTAGATTTGTACTGCTAACAGCAAGGTTGCTAGTTCAAACCCATCAGCCGCTCCAAGGGTGAAAGATGCTCCCAGCTGCTCCCATAAAGATGTAGTCTCAGAAATCCTATATAAGGTGGCTAAGGGTTTGAAGCTACTTGGTGGCAGTGGGCTAAGTTAAGTTTTTTTTTTGTTTAGTTCCCAAATGTCATGAGTCCTGGTGTCAGAGTTGTTAAGCACTTGACTGCTAATCAAAAGGTAGGTGGTTCCAACCCACCAGTCATGCCACTGGAGGAAGATGTGGCAGTCTGCTTCTGCAAAGATGGCGGCCTTGGAAACGTGGGGAAGTTCTCCTCTGTCCTGTAGGCATACTATGCGTTAGAATTGCCCCATTAGCCAGTGGGTTTTGGTACGGAAGTCCCAAAATTGCTCTCCAAAAAGGCTGAGTCCATTTACAGCTGTTCCGGACCCCCTTAGCTCAGGTTATGAGGGAATGCAGCTAAGGAGGTAACTCTTTAATTTGAGTCTTAGAGAGAAAGAGCAGAGCTTTCCGGGAAGAGGCATTTGGGTGGGACACTCGTGGCTGAAGCAGTTCTCGGGCCACCTGGGAAAAGATGTGGTGACAGCATTTGAAGAAATGAACCGCACAGGGGTGGGGGTGGGTGAGACAGGAGCAGTGAGCAGAGCCAGACTTTAGGGGTCTCCAACGTTAAGACAAGATGCTCCCCAAGACTTCTTATCATACGGGTCACACTACACTACAGAACTTGTCTTCCTCATAGGAGTGAAAACAATGTCCTCCTATCCTCAGGGTCCCAACCCTTGGACCTTTCCCACACAGGATGAGCGAGCTGCATGTGTTAACTCTTCAGTGACTGGAGCCCTTCGAGGACTCAACACCACCTTGTCCTCTTCTTTCTACCCTCCCCCTAAGACTTGGCCAAGAGCTTGCTTTCTCCACCAGATGGTGTGGCCTAGGCTCTGTTCTCCTTCACTGTTGGGATGGAGTTTGTATCTCCAGAGCGGAATGTGGTCCTGGCATTGCTGAAGTTTGTAGAACGAGTGTTCCATCACCAAGGAAGATCCAAACTGCTTACCAAGTTGAACATGTGGCACTAATATTCAAGGATCAATGAGTGCTCGGACTGCACTGGGGTTCCAATGAAAGGTACTTGGGGTCCGCCATGACACCCCATTTCTGTACTGCTAGAAAGATAATGGGGTCTGTCTCTAAGCAGCATCAAAGCAGTAAGAGGAGATGCCTGAGCAAACTGGGATGTGTCGCCAACAAAACTCCACAGGGGTCTGGTTTCTGCCTGAATGGTGGGATCCCCATTAGTCCACACTGTGTAAGGAGCGCCCACTGAGTGCCTGACACTTACTAAACAACTGATATACAAGAACTCACTTTCTTCTCTATCATCGTCTCCATTTTACAGATGAGAATACTGAGGCATGGAGAGGTGACACAGCAACTTGACCTCTACTGCTCTGGTGGGCTAGGGGGTTTGGAGGCCATTCCCATCCCTCCCTTTGCAAGTGTGCTCTGTGGAAGTGAGGCGTGCCCAGGAAGAGAGAAGCATTCAGGAATGTTTAATGACAGTGTGAGAATGAATGAATAGAAGAACCCAAAAGGGCTCTGGGACAATGGGCTGGAGAATCCTTCCCAACTACCCATCACTGCCATGGAGCAAAGACATGCAGAGCAAGCCGCCACGGACACCCATCCAGCCCTGTTACCCACTTGGTTACAACATGGGTTTGAGGTGTAGAAGCGAAGGTAGGTGATCAAGCAACTCAACTGTAGTTTTGAATAGAAAGGAATTCTTTAGGAAGATCTGCATAAAGTGTCCCAGTGGGTAAAGCATTGTGTCACTAACCAAAATGTCAGCGGTTTAAACCCACCAGCCTCTCTGCAGAAAAACAAGACTGTTGCCATCTGATTTTTTTGTTTGTTTGTTTTTCATCACTAGATCACACAGACACCATTCCCTCATTTCCTTGCAATTCTGCACACTACCCAGTCCCGGCTGCTGCTGTGCCCCACATGCCATAGATGAGTCAATGAGACAGTCCACTGAGGAGAGGACTTCTGTTGACCAGGATGACAGCATGAGGAATTGCCCTGCACGGGAGCCACAAGGCACCTACCTTGGCTTCAAAGAAGTCCTTGGCACCCTTGACACCCTCGAGAGCAACATCGATCTCGGAGAGTTTTGCCAGTGCCATCAGCCCACTATCTTCCTGAAGTTCCCCGGCTGCAGCCTTGTGGAAAATGAGCAGGAACTGTACAGAGCAGGGGAGGAAACAGGCAGAGGCGGTTAGAGTCAGAAATCTACAAGACTCCCCTCCAGCCTGAGCTCAAGTCACGGATGCCAAACTTATAAAAACAAGTGCTACGACTTACTTCTCTGCCTCTAATTGTCAAAGGGCATCCTGGTGTGGCTCTGTAGGATAAGCACTTGGTCACAGGGTTAGTTTGAGCTCCAAGGTTGGTAGTTCAAACTCACCAGCTGTTCCTCAGAAACCCTACACAGGGCCGCTATGGGTCAGAACTTTAACAACAACAATTGTCAAAAATGAAAACGTGCAGGAAATGAGTACCCTCATACCTAGTTGGCTGGAGTATGCATGGATTCAAACTTTTCAGAACATTTTAGAAGTATTTGTTGTTCTCAGCCGCCATTGAGTTGGCTCCTAACCCAAGGTGACCTCACCTTGGGATGGAGCAATGCCCAGTCCCATGCCATCCCCAAGATTGATGCGGGTTGGACTCTGACCTATAGGGGTTCCCTTGGCTAGTTTGCAGAATGAGACCACCAGAACTTTCTCCTCCTGGCCCATCTTTGTCTGGAAACTCCACTGAAACCAGTTCAGCATCATAGCAACATGCAAGTTTCCACTGACAGATGGACGGTGCCTGTGTATGGGGTGCGCTGGAGAGGAATTGAACCCAGGTCTCCAGCATGCAAGGCAGGAATTCTGCTAATGAGCCACCAATGTTGCCTTTGGCGACATTAACCAAAAATACAATGCAAGTGCCCTTCCAACTGTTAATCCTGGGGATCCATCTGTAGAAGCTTCCGCATGATAATGTAAGGGCTTTATTATGGAATCTCAGACGTTTTAAATACATTACTCTGTCATTTGAATTTTATCTAGAAAACCTTCCTCACCTCCAAGCTTTACATAAACAATTGTCATATGTTTTTGTCTAGTATTTTTATGGCTTTCAAAAAAACCACACATGTAAATCTTTAATCTCTAAAATCTAATCTGATCTATTCTGTGAAGTTAATCTTTAACCTTATTTTCTTCCAAATGGTTAGTTAGGAATCCTCACATCACTTATTAAATAATCCATCCTGTTCCTCCAGATTCAAAATGTGACCTGAATGATTTAATCTTGGACGCCACCTTGTACTGAGGCCTCCAAAGAATGAAGGTTTAAATAAATAAACAAGCCAAACTTGAAAGGCAGCACCCTCATTTTCTCTCACTTTCCCCCAAGGTCATATTCTGGTTGGTTTGTTTTTTAGCTGTCGTGTTTAGATGTTTTACAAATGTAGTTGTCAAAGTTATCCCAACTTCTACAATCGGTTTTTCCCGTTTAGAAATATACAGTGATGTACCAGCGTGGTTCAAAAAGTTCATGAAAAAATCTTTAGAGTCCTTTTTACCATGAACTTTATGAAGCCCCTTTGTATTCCATGTTATCAAAGAAAGAGGGCTTCGAGTGAGCCAAAATGGCGGCAGACTGGGCAGTATTCCGTTCCATGGTGCACAAAGTCACCTTGACTCACGTCACATGTCAGGGGCTGATTCAATAGCAGCTAGCAAGAACAAGGAAAAATGATGTCTAAGGTACGTCTTGCCTGCCCACAGGAATATAAGACTGTTTTTTCCCATGACCATCTCCCCTAAAATATGATCCTTCCCCATAGGGAAAAGAAAATCATCTAAAGTGGGGTCAGAGGTTAAACGACTTCAACAGGCTTTCCTCAAATTCCAACTTGGTTATCTTTTACTGCCAAGACTTCTAATTCCCAGAGGGATGCATGTTTCATTTAAATGAAAACCTCCATTTAACCATAACACAAAGAACCAAAAATGCTTTACAAATAAACCTGTCTTTGTCTTCCTGGCTTGAGGGGGTTCTAAGTCCACTGCGGAACATTGCCAAGTATAAATCAAAGGGTAAAGGAAGATGCTCAAACTTTAATAGCTTTATTGAAGCTGATAACGTTGTCTCTGCTTGACAAAAATCCCTCATTCATGCACTTGCAGCTTCCAACTCTCTCACTAGAGGCCAGCATAGGCTCAGCTGCTCTGGTTGGCTACAGACGGTTGGAGCCAGGATCTGGCCTTTCCCTGACTGTCCTGGTCAAATTCTCACGGAAGAGATTTCAGCAACAAAGATTTGATGCTGCAGTAAGCCCTGCATGGAGAAAGGGTACGTCATCAAGTCCCCTGTCCATCCTTCAAGACATTTCATTTATAGAAGGTTCCAACCTCATCTACCAGGCAAAGACAGAACAAGTCGCCCACCCCACACCAGCCAATTCAGCTTTCTCACACCAAATGCAGAGATGACCATGTTCATATTCACAGAAGAGCTCTGTATACTAGAAAAACAAATCCAAAGTCTATTCCCTAAAGTGGTTCTCTCTAAATCCTTTGATCTGATGTGGACCCAGATAGCAGGCAAGCAAGCTACGCGCTCAGCAGATCACGACCTGCATTGAGTGGTGCTGCTAACCTCAAGGTCAGTAGTTCGAAACTACCAGCCGTTCTGAGGAAGATAAGGCTTTCTGCTCCTGTAAAGATTTACAGATGTAGAAAGTTTTTGCAGGGTCGCTATGAATTGGAACCAACTCCACAGCATACCACCAACCCTACTATAACCTTCGGATCCCTTCCCGCCACCCAGATCAAGGGGAAAAAACCCAAAAAAATCCAGCTCCATCTAAAATGGCCAGCCTCCCATAAAGCTGGCCAGGTATTTCCACTAAATGTTCACTACCCATTACTGCAGGACAGTTTCTCCAATGGCCCAGCCATTCGGTCTTGTTTGTCTTTCTATTTATAGTCTACAAAGACTGGTATGTTGTGGAAAAATTGGAAACTGTCCTAGCTGTGACTAGGGGGATGGGGGGGACAGGGCTGGGGAGGGAAGGAAAAACAGAAAACAAAGAGACCAAGAAAGAACCAACAAAGCCAAAGTGTTGTCTCAGTGACAAACCAGTAAACGCTACTGTTGATTTTAGGAAATTTTTAACTTCGTGGCTCCGGCTAGTTATGCAAACTTCTCTGATTAGTTAGAATTCTTTGTTTGCCAGTGACAGAAGTAGCTAAAGGAAAAAGGAGATATTTATTATTTATTATATATTTAGATCTTTATTATAGGGCAGGAGGAAGACCAGAGCTGGAGTGACCACACTTTCGGGGATTGGAGGCCATACTGCCGCTCATCTCTGGTTCATCCCATTGAATTCCTCTTTCAGCACGCCATAGTATTTTAGTCCCAACATGCTGTTGGTTCAGTCTGGCCAGGAGTACCTGCCAGTACCGTCAGAACTGCCGGGGACCCACCCTGGGAAAGGAAGGGTGGAAAGAGAGAATGGGACCTCTAGTTCCCAGAATAGAAAGAGCACCTGGGACCCACTTTTAGATTATTAAAGCCAGACAACGAACTATCCGTGCTCGCAGCCTTTTTTCAAAATGTCAATACACACACATACCTATTGTGGCACAGTGGTTAAAGTGCTCTTTCCACCACGTGAACACAGCATCAGGCCTCTAGCACTTACAACCTGGGAGGAAGCCAGCACAGCAAGGTAATCAAAGGAGGAGTTTGGGCAGTGAAGTCAATGGCAAATCTTATACCTCTGGGTGCTCAGCTAGACATGGAAGAACACAACAGGGCTCTGAATCCACCAAGGATCTAATGCAAACACCACTGAAGCATCAGAAAAGGGGCTGGGAAGCCAGGATAAGAATGCTTTGGAGTTACCCAAGTCTCTGATGTCCATCATTACTGAGAAATGACCAAAATGCTAACCAAACATCTTAGAATTGGGGAGAGTGTCTCTGATAGCCCCTGAACAAATCAGAGAGTCAGCTCAGTGGGTGATTTGCACAGCCCTCCAAATACCCTCTTAATTTCTGTTCCTCAGAGGCTACAACTTGGCCACAAAACCTCTTTCCCTAACGTTCTCTCCAAAGCTTCCTTAAGGCCAAAGCTTGTACCTTCTGCACTGTGGGGGTGGCATGAGGCCAGAGAGCTGGCACCTGGTCTCGGGTCGATGCCTGGCGATGATGCCCAACACAGGATTCTGTGATCTGCTATCTGCTTATCTCTTGATTCAGGAAAGAAAGAAATGGGATGCTCTGTAGAAGAGATTTGTGGGCAACAGGTCAAGAGTGAGGGACAAACTCAGTTTCATCCCAGGTGGGGAAGGGACTCATGGCTGTTGGTTTAACTGCAGAGACTCCCAGGAAAAGCATATATGGTCCCATTTAGCTTGGTTGGAGGAGCCCTGGTAGCGTAGAGCGTTATGAATTGGACTGCTAAACGAAATGTCAGTAGTTCAAATCTACCAGCTGCTCTGGGGAAGAAAGATGAGGCGTTCTGCTTCTGGAAAGATTTATAGCCTTGGAAATCCCATGCAGGGTTGCTATGAGTTGGAAGTGACTCGAAAGTACGCAATCACCAGCTTGGATGAAGACTTGAGTTTAGCTAAAGGTCTCACCATCAAAACCAGACAGCAGCGCTCCACCTAGAACAATCTAGGTAAACAAAAGGAAGTAACAACAGCCCTCGCTGCTCTCGGGATCGGTTCCCGAGGGTTCCCAATGAGACAGGACCGTGAACAAGACGGGGCACCAACGTTATTACAATTACAAATCATACCGTCACAGCTGGAGGCCTTGTAATAAAACTCATACAAGGACACTCTCTTCCTTGCGGGGCTGCAACGTTGTCAGGAAAGAAAGCAGATGACCTCCATGCCCCCCACACACAGATACCAAACCCCACCCCCCCGACCAGAAATGGCTTTATCACCGAGGTCCTCAGCCGTTTGGGGGTTGGCTGTGGATGTTCTGTGAACTCTTTGAACACACACTGAAATGTGCCTACAATTTCAGGGAATCAAAGACCAATGAGGCCCATGTCTGGACTGTTCCGGAAGAGTGGATTCATGAGCATGGATTAAAACCTCTTGCGTTACTGCTTTTTTTAAAAAATACTATTTTAAAAAGCTTATTATAAAGTTTTAATATATAAAAGAATATAAAATGATAAAACCACCAAACATTGTACCTATAAACACCCTGGTGTGGGGCTGTGGATTAATGCACCAGACTGCAAAGCCATTTGAACTATAAGGTTGGTGGTTCAAGCTCACCAGTTGCTCCTTGGAAACCCTATACAGGGTCACTATGGATCGGAACCGACTCGACGGCACTTAGCAACAACAACAAGGAATTGTAAGTAAGGGTTTTTCCGGATTCCTCTGGTGTACAGTTTACTCCAATGGGTCATTGTGGTTAGTGAGTTGTGTAATGTCTCTTCTAGCCACAGTCTGTAACTCCCAACAAATGACATCTCTGCTCTGCTGGATCTGGGTAAGAGAAAGTGGGACAAGACACTGATAGGAAGACATGATTCAGTTGTGGAGGTAAGCACAGTTCACTGTAATTGTGGAAACTTGAAATGAGTCCTCTTAGACGCAGGAGTGGGGATTTTGGTACCATGAAAGAAGAAGAGTCAGCTGTGGAATGCATCCTTGGGGTGCACTGAATCTCCTCAACCCAGTGACAGAAAGCTGTGACCCCAGGGGAGGGGCAAAGTAGCAGCGGAACCAAGGACCAGAGCCCATGACAGAGCAATGGCAGTAAGGCTGAGTGCTTTGGGGCAGGAAGCTTGCTTGTAGAGTGGGGAGCCACCAGGCACTTAAGTGGGGAGCTACATTTGCTGCCACGTGGAGCTAGAGTTGAGGGCCTTCAGGCTGAGGTTAAAGGTGCAGTTGTGTGTCTTGTGGATAGGTCTCAGCTACTGACCGGAACAATGCCCTGAGCAGTTCTGACCTTGAATTGTAACCGGTTAACTTCCCTAATAAACCCGTAGCTGGGAGTATGGTGCCTTGAGTTCTGTGTGGCTACCACGGAGAGTTATCAAACCCACTAGTGAAACAGAGAGTGTTGTGGAAGGAATGGCTGCTTGGCTGCTGGTCCTTTTGCATTTCTGCTCTTCATACTGGTTTCCAATCTGCTTACTGGCCATTTCCCCACAACAGTACTATTAGCCACTATAAAGCAGAACCGTAGGCTGAATACCCAAACGGCAGTCTAGAACGGTTAGGCCCATGTACGCCCTGTGGAGCTGCAAATCTGCATTCTCTTGGGGGCAAAGGGCTCCGCACCAGCAGCACACAGGTACCTCACGGAGGTTGAGCTTGCCATCAAAGTCCTCGTCCACCTCCTTGATCATGCTCTTCAGGCCCAGGTGGGTCTGGGGGGCTCCCAGTTTCTCCATCATCAGCTTCAACTCCATCAGGTCAATGTAGCCATCTCGCCCTGCATCGTACCTGCAGGGTTAGAGGAAAAGACACTTGCTATTCTCCCAGACATGGCTCCTTTGGGTTCCTGGACTGAAACAAGACTCACATGCCTCCTGCTTTGTAACATTCCCAGGCACTCCTCAGCAGAGGACTCTACATTAGGATTGCTGCCATTCCAAGTAGATCTGGTACCACACCTGTGTTCTTCATGACTTTGGTCTCCTCAACTTAACCCCAAGTTTCTGGAGGATGGAAACTATCCTTGGTTCTCGTCATGTCCCCCAGTTTGGGTCAACAAACACTGAGTCCATCCTGAAGCAGGACCCCCCGCAGAGTACAGGAACACCCCCCCATATGCTCAAACCACACGTAAGGGACTGAACTGCCAGCCCCAGGAGCCTTCTCTTGGTCACCATCCTGGTGAATTGGCCACCACCTCCATTTCCACCGACCCCTCATCGATCACTCCTCCTCCCTTCCTCTCTGGTTCCCTGCATCTCCAGGAGCTTCACGGTGGATCAGGCCCCACGCTCGGCTTTTATACTCCAGGCTGGCCTTCACTTTAGTGCCTGTGACTGCCACAGGGCTTTCAGCCTCACTCACTCACAGAGAGGACACCTGTGCTGGTTGGGTCTCAGGCACTGGAGACCCCTGCTGGACACAAAGCAAGCTCATGGGGGCGGGGAGAGGTGGATAGGCCCTCCCTAGCAGCTAGGCAAGCCCCACTGAGTCTTCTCCTCCTTCACTTTGGCCTTTGCTTCCTCCCTGCCACTGCTCCTCTCCTCAGGACAGGGGACTGTCCTCCCTCCAGGAGGCCCAGCCTACTGGCCACTTACAGAAGACTCCTTGCTGCGTAGCACTAGAAGAGCTTGTTTGAAAAAAACAGCAACCAAGCTTCCTCTTCCTCCTCTTCCCAAACCACAAAATCTCACCAATAATAGGAACCACCAACACCACCCAAGAACTGTGGCCTTGGGACGAAGAGATCTGGACTAGCATGCACTGGTGGTATTTAAGGCCCGGGGTCAGGAAGCGCTGCTCAGTGAGCAGACTCCTTTCCTCCCACCCAGAGTGCCTCCCCCAGAGCACAG
The DNA here is from genome assembly GCF_000296735.1 of Chrysochloris asiatica. Lineage (NCBI taxonomy): Eukaryota > Metazoa > Chordata > Mammalia > Afrosoricida > Chrysochloridae > Chrysochloris > Chrysochloris asiatica. The sequence goes on along the minus strand of NW_006408614.1, from coordinate 4,388,440 downwards.
GGAGGCCCCTACAGCCTCCTCAAATCTCCAAAAGTACCCACTGATGGTCAGCATCTGCCACCTCCCTCTCTGTGGATTCTGTGAACGCCCCACTAGACACCTGAGATCTCCGGTCCTGGGAGCTCTGGGGCAGGTCAGGCAGGATTCCAGGACCGGAAAGCAGCAGGGTGCTTCATGGTTCTAGGAGGTGAGCAGCATACGAGAACTGAGACAGATAAGGGAGGACCCAGTATCCTTAGAGGACTGTTTGTGGACATCTAACAAAGGAAGCAATGATTTCCATGGTCCACTAAAAATGACCCAGCTCCCTCTACCACAGACCACTGCGTCTCATCCCCCAGGCCCACAGAACGAGAATAGGACAGCTATGAGCGCTGACTTAGTGAGTTCTTACTATTAAGAACTCAGTGAGTTGTGTACTATTAAGATTTTCATCCTCTCAAAAGAGGAAGACACCCCAGTGAGATGCAACGAGACAGCAGCAGCCACAAAAGGGCTCAAACACAACAACTATGCAGTGTTTCCTTCGGTCATGCATCAGGGTCACTATGAGTCAAGAAGCAACTTGATGGCACCTAACAAAAACAACAACTTTACAGACAGAGAAAATGAAGCTCACAGACTTGGTAACTTGGACAAGAGCTCCAAGAAAGGAAGCGATTAGAGCTAGGATTGACTCTAGATCCTGTAATTTCAGAACCTTGAACCAATCATTATGTTTTCTTGCCTTAAGACCAACAAATACCATAAAAATAACCCATTTACTTTAAAAAAAACCAAAACTTTTTGAGTTAATTAATACTTTTTGTCATTTATATGGAGTCCTGGTGTGGTGGTGCAGTCATTTGAACCACAATGTTGATGGTTCAAGCTCACCAGCCGCTCCCTGGAAACCCTATACATGGTCGCTAAGGGTCAAAACTGACTCGATGGCACTGAGCAACAACAACATAATCTACATACTATAAAATTTACACCTTTTTTAAATGTACAATCCAGTGTTTTTAGTATGCCACGACGTTCTGCAACCATCATTCACTGACCCCAGGACATTTTCATTGCCTCAAAAAGAAAAAGTCACTCCCCAATGCTAATTGCTGGCAATCACAAACCAAGATGGAGTTGCCTATTCTGGACACTTTACAGCAATGGAATCTTACAATATGGGGTCAGACGCAAAAGGACAAATGCCATATGGCTGCAGTATCTGGAATATCTAGACTACACAAAGTCAGAGAGACAGAAAAGTGTACCAGAGGTTACCAGGGTGCTGGGGAGGTAGGGAATGATTGATCGTGGGTACAGCGTGATAAAGATAGTGGTGATGGTTGTACACAAGGCCTCAGGGTACACGGGTTCAGTGCTAACCAAAAGGCCTGCGGTTCAAACCCATCAGCTGCTCCGAGAGAGAAAGAAGAAGCTGTCTGCTTCTGTACACATTTACAGCCTAGGTAGCCCTAGGGGGCAGTTCTACTCTGTCCTACAGGTCACTGTGACTCGAATCGGCTTGATTCAATTCTGACTCAAATACTTGGTAACGGGCATCTTCACACAGAAGAAATCCTGGTGGCGCAGTGGTTAAACGCTCAGCTACCAACCAGTTAGAACTTCATGAAGCTGCTCCACGGAAGAAAGACGTGACGTTCTGCTTGTGTAAAGATGAGATTGTTGTTGTTAGGTGACGTCGAGTCGGTTCCAACCCAGAGGGATCCTGTATAGGGTTTCCAAGGAGCAGCTGGTGAGCTTGAACTGCCAACCTTGCTGTTCAAACCAACATTAACCCACAGCGCCACATCAGCCTTGGAAACCTATGGGAGCAGTTCTACTCTGTCCTATAGGGGGCGCTAAGAGTCAGAATCAACTTGACGGCAAGAAGTTTGGTTTAGTTTTGGATGATTGTATGATACTGTGAATGTACTTAATGCCATTGAATTGTAAACTTCAGAATGTTTAACGTTGTACATTTTTAGGTTATACATATTTTACCACAATGAAAAATCACAAGAGAAAGCTCTCACAGATGAAATCAGGGTAGAAAGAACAAAAAGGCATGAATACTTACTGAAAAAGAGCACACTTCTCCCACCTGGAGGCAGTCAGCTAACTAAAAGCCTGTTAGTTGGAGGCACCCAAGGTAGTGAGTTGGGATGTAAGCAAGTATGTGGGTTTAAGGACTGAGGGATATATGGCCAAGGGAAGCAGAGGGCTGTCTTCAGATGTTGCTTTTAAACTTACTGGAGTCCTGGTGTGATGCTGTAGGATAAGCACTGGACTGTTAACCAGCAGGTCAGTGGTCCAAACCCTTGGGAACCCTATACAGGATTGTTAGGACTTGGAACTGACTTGAAGGCACTTAACAACAAACAAACCAACACCTGTCGTGCTGGAATCCATTCTGGCTCATAGCCACCCCATGAGCTTACAGAGTAGAACCGCTACAAAGGGTTTTCTAGACTGCCATCTTAACAGAGAGATTGACAAGCCTTTCTTCCACAGTGCCACTGAGTGGGTTTGAACGGTCAATGTTTAGGTTCGCAGCTGAGCAACAAACCATTTTTGCCACCCAGGGACCCTTCTAAACTTCTCCAGGGCCCCAGAGGGCTGTGTGTGGAAGTGGGCTGTGCATGCTCACTGCACATGGGCTGTGGACTTGCATTAAAACCCAAGGAAGGGTTTTCTGGCAAAAACAACCTAGAAGAATAGAAAAAGTAAAGAGAGCTCTTGCAAACAGGCGAGAGGGAAGGTCTCTGTTACATGAGTCCCTAGTCAAAGGAAACCGGTTTCTTTAGTGTGGAACTTTCCAGAGCCTTCCATATGGTAATTTGTCTGAAATGTACAAGAGGGAAACAGAGCACACAATCGTCCGCATTGTTCCTAGTTTTCCCATTGGTGAAGGTGCATCTGAGCATTCTAGTGTTCCAAGAAAACACTGTGATTTCTCTGGGTAATTGAACATTAGAAGGGGTAGGCAACTCGAAGACCTCTACCGAAGGCCACACCCAGTCCATCTAGGGCTGTCTGTCTGGCCTCACAGCAAGTCTGCGGGACAAAGTAGAACTGTCCCACAGGTTTCCAAGGCTGTAAATCTTTACGGAAGCAGACTGCTTTCCTGGAGGAGCAGCTGGTGACCTTTGGGTTAGCAGCTGACTGCTGTAACCACGGTATCACCCAGGTTCCTAATCACCACCAAGACCCCTTATGGAGGTAATGCATGTTTGGACAAAGTTTGCAGAAAAGATGAAACATTGAAGGCTGAGCCAGGGTATTCTGCTGGGAGTTGTCAAGGTTTGGCTTAGCCAAGAAGGGGAGGAAGGGAAGTAAAGGGCGTGAGGAAGAGCTAGTAAAGTTCAAGTCTAAAGCAAGAAGCCTGGGGAGAGGAAGGCCCCAGTAACAGAAGATGAACCACAAGGAGATATCACCCCACACCCACTAGAATGTCTGTTATCAGAAAAACAGGAAGTAATAGATATTGGCAAAGATGTGGGCATATAAAATGGTATTGCTGCTGAGGATCGTTTGACAGTTGATACAAAAGTTAAAGAGAAATATCTTGTCGTTGTTAAATGCTGCCGAGTTGGTTCTGACTCATAGGAATCCTGTATAGGGTTCCCAAGGAGTGGCTGGTAGGTTTGATTCCCTGACCTTTGGTTAACAGCCCAGTGTTTATCCTACAGCACCACACCAGGACTCCCTGAATTACCTTTTGTTAACGGCCATCAAGTGGGTTCCCACTCATAGTGACCCTGTATTGGGTTTCTCAGGACCTTGCAGTTCAAACTGACCCTGAGGTCCCAGTGCATTACCCTGCAGGACCACACCACGACTCTTAACAACTTCCATGTCAGTTATAAACCTAAACAAGTCTATGAGCATATGCTTGATAGCAGCATTGTTAACAATTGTCAAAGGTGGAAGAAACTTGTAGAGTGTCCTTCAATGATGAACGGATAAACAAAAGGTGGCATAGCCATACAATGTGGTCATAAACAGGAGTGAAGTTCTGTGGCCAGCACAGGACAAACCCTGCAGATAACCTGTAAGTGAACTGAGTCAGGTACAAGGAGAGAGAACTGCATGGTTCCACTGATTCATACAGGAGCTCTGGTAGCGTAGTGGTTATGAATCGGGCTGCGAACCTTAAGGTCAGCAGTTCGAAACTACCAGCTGTTCCGCGGGAGAAAGATGAGGCTTTCTGCTCCCATCAAGATTTACAGCCTCGGAAACCCTGTACAGGGTCGCCATGGGTCGGAATCGACTCGACGACACTTAACAACAACAACTGATTCGTACAGACAGAGAGAAAAGAAGTTAGTTACTAGGAGATGGGCTGTGGAGAGAGAGTAATGGGGAACTATTTTTAATGGGAATAAAGTTTCTGTTGAGGATGATCAGAAAGACCTGAAAAATACTAGTGATGGTTGGTTACAAAACATTGCTAACAGACTTAATACCGCTGACCTGTATGGTCAAAAATGGTAAATTTTACTTCTGTATCTTTTACAATGTTGTTGTTAAGTGCCATAGATTCAGTTCCGACCCTGTATTGGGTTTCCCAGGAGCAGCTGGTAGATTTGAACTGCTCACCTTGTGGTTAGCAGTCCAGTGCTTATCCTGTAGCACCATATGAGGCCAATAGTTAAAACAAAAATAAAAAATGGAGGGGCATCTCCAAGGCTGAGACAGAGACGAAAGGCCCCATGAATCACCTCTTCCCTCCCATGTACTCAGATGAGTGATACCCAGGTTTCCTTTGTTCCAGCTGTAGCACCAGCCAAGTCTTTAAAGTCCCGGCAGGCCTATAAAGTGACCACATGAGTGGTGTCCCCTCCCTGGTGGGGTTTCCATCCCTCTTCAAAGTGACCCTCTGGGAAGCTTTGTCTACAGTCACCTGCCTCAGGGTCTGGATTCGTAAGCTTTGCAAGACAGACAGGAAAAAACTGCCCATGCCTCTCCCCCACTCCCCGGTGGCTCATGGCATTCCGATGCCTGTCCAGTGCTTTGTACACAAAAGAAGTTCAAACATTTCATCTAACAACCTACCTTGGTCTGCTTTATAATTCCCAATGCATTGTCTCATCTCTGACTCCTTCTGATCTTTACAACACTCCTATGAAGAATTAATAATAGTTGCCTCCGTTTATGGTGGATGGAGTGCTTACTAAGTGTGCTACCCTCAGCTCTATGCTAAATGATCTCATTTAATCAAGAGTGCAGTCAGGTGGCAAAAAATGAAGTTGGTGGTAGATCAGAATTCACCTGGAATTGCCATGCTGTTGTTGTTAAGTGCCATCGAGTCGATTCCGACCCATAACGACCCTGTTTAGGGTTTCCGAGGAGCCAGCTGGTGAGCTTGAACCACCGATCTTGCAGTTCAAACGGCTTTACAGTCTGGCGCATTAACCCACAGTGCCACACCAGGACTCCATAGCAAGTGCTAAACTCTCTATAGGGGCAGGGAAGGCAAGCATGGTGGTCATTTGAGCTTGACTATTGAAGTTGTCAGGAGTCCTGGTGTGGCGCTGTAGGATAAACACCGGACTGCAAACCTCAAGTTCGACAGTTCAAACCCACCAGCCATTCCTTAGAAACCTTATCCAGGGTTGCTATGAATCAGAACCAACTCAACAACACATAACAACAACTCTTCTAAGGAGCCTCGGGAGCACAACGATTAAGCATTCAGCTGTTTGCTGAACAAAAGATTTGTGGTTTGAACCCACCAGAGGTTCCTTAGGAGAAAAGATCTGGCAGTCTGCTCCTATAAATATCATTGTTGATGCTGAGTGCTATCAAGTCGGTTCTAACTCATAGCGACCCTGTACAGGGTTTTCAAGGAGTGATTGGTGGATTTGAACTGCCGATCTTGCGGTTCAAATCAACCTAGTGGTCGAATACGTATCCTACAGTGTCACACCAGAGCCTAGGAAACCCTATGGGGCAGTTCCACTCTGCCACAAAGGGTCACTAGGGGTCAGGATCTACTCAAGTGCACATAACAGTGACCCCTTCTTCAACTTGGCTCAGATATCAGGGGAGGTAGTGTGGATATTCAATGCCCCAATGAGCCGATCACTAATGCAACTGTGAGACTTCGCACTTCTGTAATTCACATCTGAAGATTTAGCCAGAAATGAGAGTGATGTTCAATTTCTTGGTCCTACAAAGGTGGGTTGTGATTTTGACCCCCAAGTGTGCCAACTCTTGTGGGCATGGACCATCTTCAAGACTAAGGGAAGTCCTGGGGGTAGCAGGCTAGGATACCAAAAGGAGGTGAAGAACTAGTTTGACTGCTGGAACTTTAGCCTGTCTGCCTGTGTCTCCTGTGTTGGGCACCCGATTTTGCAAAACCGAATAAAGACAACGTCACTCTCACCAAAATGAGTACAGATTGGATTACCTGAGCATCTGTCAGTATGGACAACGTTTCTCACACAAGCATGCCAGGGCTACACTATATGTTAACTTTTAGCCAAGAGAAGTCCAATATTGCCATATTGCAAACTTTTGGAAAAACAATCTCATCCCAGACAAGCCCTTTAAATGTAATCCAATTTAATCCCTCCATACTACTCTGAGGAGTCCTGGTGTGGTGCTGTAGGATAAGCACTTGCTAACCGCAAGTTCAGCAGTTCAAACCCACCAGTTGCTCCTCAGAAACCCCATACAAGGACCCAACTCAAAAGCATTAACAACACTCCTCTGAGGAATGTGGTTCTACCTGGCTCCCAGAGACATTAATTAGATCAAGGTCACTGAGCTCAGTGAAATCAACCAGCCCAAGGTGACATGGTCTGGTCTATTGTTAACTAGCTAGGACCAGCTGACTTTCCAAGCTTGTGGCTCTGCTCAGGGGTTGGATTAGACAAACCACCAGGAATGAGTTATAGGAAGACCAAACAAAGCCATGCCCATTGCTGCCAAGTAATTTCTGATTCATGGTGACTACAAGTCACAGAAGAGAATTGCTCCCATGGGGCTTTCTCTCGGATGTGATCTCAGAAGCAGATCACTAGACCACTGGGTGGGTTTGAACCACCAACCTTTAGGTTAATAGTGGAGCTTTTGCCTCTCAAGGCAACAAGGGAGACTTAATATCCAGGTCATTCCTATAAAATGCTAAGGTGGCCCCTCCGTTGTTGTTCGTTGTTAAGCACCATCGAGTTGCTTCTGACTCATGGTGACCCTGTTTAGGGTTTTTAAGGAACAACTGGTGGGTTTGAACGATTATAATGCCACATCAGCAGTGTGAGGTGGGCCCTCTAGTGACGAATTAAAGACAGAAACAAGTTGACCACGGTTAAAATTTATATATATATATATATATATATAAAATTTTAAAAAATGTTTTATTGTGAATTATGTGATCGTTTACATGGGAGAACATTAGTTTTACATTCATCCTATCCTATATCGTTTCATTGCCATGGTTACAATCCCTTCCATGCATCATCAACCAACCAAAGGGTATACCCTACAAGCCTGCCTCCCCACCCCACCCCGCTCGTCAGCACACAGCCCCTCTCCCTCTCTGGATCTAAAGTCTCCAGCTGCTCCATTGCTCCATGTCATCATCTCTGCCTCCATCTCAGGCATCACTGCTTCTCTGGGTAGGGTCCCCGCTCTCTGCTCTTCTCCCTTGATGGTCCTAGGGACCTCCGCTCCCCTCCTTGCTACAAAGCGTCTACCTTTACATTTCCAACCCTCACAATCAGTTCTGATAACAATGATTCCAAGGTTAAGATTTAGTGGGATGTGTCCTGGATAAGTTAGGTTGTTGTCATTCCGTGCCGTTGAGGTGGTTCCGACTCACAGTGACTTCCAAGAAGTAGCTGGTGGGTTTGAACATCCAACCTTGCAGTTAGCAACCCAGTGTGTACCCTATAAATACCAGGTATTTAAAGAATAAAGAAAATGATGAGGGCTGAGGTAAGTTTGGGGATAACATCAGTTTGAGTATCACTTGGTGGATGTGAAATTAGGAAATGACCCCAAACAGAGAGGTGGGAGAAGAGAGAAAGGGGGCATGTTTTCAACCTACGCAAAAAAAAAGATCCCAGTTTCCACTATTCGGAGAAGCAGTGACACCAGAGATGGAGGCAGAGATGATGACATGGAGAGATGGAGCAGCTGGGAACCCTGGCCTCAGGGAGGGAGAGGGGCTGTGTGCTGATGGCACGGGGGCAGGCTTGCGGGGTGTGCCTTTGGTTGTTTGGATGGTTGTATATTCCTGAGTTCTTCGGTGTACATTAAACAATAGAAACCCACAAAAACAGAGGGAATGGAAGCAAATGCTGCTGAATGATGATGCGTGGAGGGGATTGTAATCATTGCAATGAAACGAAATACCATAGGATGAATGTCAAGCTGATGTTCTCCCATGTAAACTATCACTCAATTCACAACAAAAACTTAAAAAAAAAAAAAAAAAAAAGGTCCTGGTTTCCAGCATCTACAAGGTACAAGCCCCTGACAACCCCACCTGCAAACAGGTGATCTTATACTCAAGTTCCAGGCCTGCAGAGAGGCACACTTTGTCCAGAAACCTCGACTCCATTCACAAGCCATGGACATGTTCTCACTTTTCTTGAAGACAATTCAGAATCCAGCCAGGTAGGAAGAAGGAATAGTGCCTAGATAGGTTAGTCCCACACTCCTGGTTGTGTACTACCCAATTGGGCTGGGCCACCCCCTAGGGCACTCTAGCGGGCACAAGCAGCCCTAGTTTGAGGAGCACTCCAGCAGCCCTTTTATCAACCAAAGGCCAACACGCAAGGGACGACAGAGCCAGTTTCCAGTGACTGGAAGTGCTGAGTCCTCCTCCCCCATGAATCCTGACTCTTTCAGCTTCTACTGTGCAGAGCCCCTGGGGCTTTCTTGGTTTTCACCCCCTCCAGAATAATGCTGCCATTAAAGAAGAAAGACCCTGCCAGCCTTTGTTTGCCTGAGAGATGCCCAGCTCAGCTTGCAGACATTCCATAGACATCCTGGGTTGGGCAGTGAGGTCTCAGAGGGGGCACAGTCAAGAAAAGACCTTAGTCTGGGGAGAGGGGTTGTCTAAGCTAGAGACCACCAGGACCCTCGAGCTCTTCTTCACACGGAGATGCCTTGTATGGAAATCGTACACCCTCATTTCAGTCAAGGGACGCTACTCCAAGAGTGGTCTGGAAGGACAGCTGCGACAGTGTCACCAGAATTGTTAGAAATACAGAATCTCACGTCCTACCACAGACCTGCACTTCACAAGATCCCACCCTGGAGATCCCAGGCTCTTCTAAGTCCGGAAGGAGACCCAGTGGGTGTCCCACAGACCTACACTTCACAAGATCCCACCCTGGTGATCCCAGGCTCTTCTAAGTCCGGAAGGAGACCCAGTGGGTGTCCCAAACTGCGCCTTATCCAGATGCACCCTGGGGATTCCCCAAGTCAAAGGAGTCATTCTTTCTCTGCATCTCCCTGATTCAGTCTTAGGAGAAACCCAAGCAAGGAAGGTGAGGCTTCACCTCAGTTACTTTGGACGTGTTATCAGAAAAGACCAATCACTAAAAAAGGATGTCATGGGTGGTAATGTCAAGGGTCAGTGAAAACGAGGAACCCCCCTCCCCATGAGATGGATGGGCACAGCATACGCAGCAATGGACTCAAAACTACCAAAACCACGAAGATGGTTCAGGACTAGCAACACAAGGCCACCATCAGTCAGCGCTGCAACTAACAACAATAGCAACATTTTCAGCCTCCTACCTTCGATTTTCATGGAATACTTGACAAAGCCATGTGTTATGATGCGGTGCAGAAAGATCTGGCACTAGAAACCCCAACGAAAAGAACACACTCAGCCTCTCAATCTGAAAGAGTTGAAGAAAAAAATTCAAGTCTCAACTTGCAATAATGAAGGATGCTATGGGCAAAATATTGAATGATGAAGAAAGCATCAAAAGATGGAAGGAATGCACAGAGTTACTGTCTCAAAAAGAGTTGGTCAATGTTCAACCATTTCAAAAGATGGTACTGAAGGAAGAAGTCCAAGCTGTACTGAACGTATTGGTGAAAAACAGGGCTCCAGGGATTGACAGAAAACACACTGAAGTATTTAAACAAACTGATGCTACGCTAGAAATGCTCACTTGTCTGTGCCAAGAAGTCTGGAAGACAGCTACCTGGCCAACAGATTGGAAAAGATCCATATTTGTGCCCATTCAAAAGAAAGGAGCCTCAACGGAACGCAGAAATCATCAAACAATATCATTAATATCACATGCAAAATTTCTGAAGAGAATTCAAAAGCAGTTGCAACACTACATCCACAGGGAGCAGCCAGAGAAATTCAAATCATATTCAGAAGACGACCTGGGACAGAGTCCTGATTTGAAACCTATTGAATGGTTTAAAATCAGGAAAGGCTTGCGTCAAGTTTGTGCCAAGGTTATATCTTTTCACCATTCTTACTCAATCTGTGTGCTGAGCAAATAATCCAACAAACTGGATTATGTGAAGAAGAATGTGACATCAAGATTGGAGGAAGACTCATTAAAAACCTGCCATATGACCTAAATGTGAGTCCCAGAATTATGAAGATCATCAATGAAAAAATTGGGACAAATGTGAAGGCACTAATGATGGGAATACATGGACTACAAAATATTTTGGAAACCACACAAACAAAAATAGACAAAATAGA
>NW_006408614.1:4357446-4375897 GCF_000296735.1 Chrysochloris asiatica | reverse complement strand
AAAAAAAAAAAAAAAAAAAAAAACCTGCCATATGCATGTTATACAACATTGCCTGGAGGAGGCAAAAAGGACTTGAAGTACTTATTGATGAAGATCCAAGATTACAGTCTTCAGTATGGATTACATCTCAATGTGAAAAAAAGACAACTATCTTCATAACCAGACCAATAAATAGCATCAATATAAATGGAGAAAAAATTGAAGTTGTCAACAATTTCACTTTACTTGGATCCACCATCAATGCTCATGGGAGCGGCCTTTGATTTCACAAGAAATCAAAGGAAAGGATGTACTGGTTTGGGCAAATGTGCTGCCAAAGACCTCTTTGAAGTGTTAAAGAGCAAAGATGTCACTTTGAGAACTACAATGCCCCTGATCCAAGCCAGAGTATTTTCAATCACCTCATATACATGTGAAAACAACAGTGAGTAAGTTACAAGACAGGAAAAGAATCAACTCATTTGAACTATGGTGTTGGTGAAGAACACTGCCAAGAAGAGCAAACCAAAATGTTTGGATGGGTTGCTCCTTTAAAAGCAAGGATGAGGAGACTTGGCTCTTATACTTTGGACATGTTATCAGGAAGACAGTCCCTGGAGAAGGATATCATGTTTGTTAAAAGTGGAGAGCCAACAACAAAGAAGATGGAGCGACACAGTGGCAGCAAATAATGGGCTCAAGCAGACCAGCTGTAAGGATGGTGCAGGACTTGGCAGCGATTCCTTCTATTGCGCAGAAGATCTCCTTTAGGAGTCAGAACCAACTCAACAGCGCCTAACAACAATGACCACCTTCAATGTGCTGCATGCCAGGAAGCCAGATTTCCAAGTGCTTTATGTTACAAGTGTAGGTAGTTAGAATAAACCAGCTCGGGCTCAGAGGAAGCCCAAAGATTAGTAATCAGGCAGCTCCCTGGCATTTTTGTCTGTAGCTCCTGGCTCTAAACACTTGGTTCTTTCACTCATTCACACTCTCACTCACACACCCTTACAAACTCATGTGGTTATAGTCTCACACTTTCACTTGCTCTAATTCCCATGTATTTCTTCACGCTCAGTCACACTCATGCATTCTCACTAACTCACATATTCATATTCTCACACTCATTCAGTTTGAAACGCATGCTCACTCACACTGACTCACATTCCTTCACACTCACACGCATGTGCACTAACTCACACTCAGTGTCACACGCACACTGGCTCACATTCCCTCACGCTCAGTCACACTCACGCACATGCTCACTACCTCACACACTCATATTCTCTCACACTCGCTCACACTCAGTCTCACACGCACGCTCACGCACTGACTCACAGTCCCTGAATACTCTCACACGCATGCTCTCTGACACACTCATACCCTCACGCTAACTCACACCCTCCCTCACCCTCAGTCTCACGTGTGTGCTTCCTCACCCTGACACACTCACATCCCTTCACTCCCATGGTTACACTCCCACACTCGCGTTCCCTTCCTCCCTCCCTCAGTCACACTTGCTCACACTTACATATCATCAGCTTCACGCGCATTCACACTCACTTGGATCCACTCACCCGGTCACTTGCTCTAACTCTCACATTCTCACACCCACTGGGGGCATCTGCAGAGCAGAAAGAAAGTACCAACATTGCCCCCCTCTCCCACCACCAGCTCAGCTGCCATAGGCTGGAGCTTGGACTGAGGTGGAAGGAAGGGAGGAGGAAGAGCAGTCAGGCACAGAGGCTGGGAGGAAGTCACTGTCACCTTTAGGCTATGAGGTGCCAGAAAGTTCTGCGAGCGTTGAGGGCAGAGGGACCCACACACAGCCCCGTCCCACCTAAGGGGATGCAGCATCGCAGTGGACAGGCTGATTCTGACAGGGGTCCAGTTGGAGACGGCAGAGAGGAATGGTGAGGCAGGGTGGTGGCATGGGGCTGACCCCCAGCTCCATCTACTCTGTGCAGGGCAGCACCATGGGGGACTGGGGGGGAACACAATGTGCTCATTTCTGGCATTCCCTTCCTTTTATGGAGAGAGCTGGGAGGAGATGGGAGTCTCCCACTGGCGGCCCCACAGCTGCCTGGACTGTGTAGGGAAGTTCTTAAAGAGAGGTGAGGGGACAGGGCAGAGCAGAAGGGACACCCCACTACTAACAGAAGCTGTGATATGCCCAGCGACTTCACAGCAGAGGGAGGCCCAGCAAGGTGGCCACTACCTTCTCCACCAAATGAATGCCACCAGTATGTCCTGTCCTTGCAAGGGACATACCCAGTCACTCAATCCAGCACCCCCTAACTGTTTCACCAGCAGAAAGGCCTCCCATAGGAAAGCGCCAGTTACATACAAATTCTCCAGCACCCTAGATGTGGAAACCAATAACTCAGCCCCCTGGAGCCCACCCCGCCCCCTAAACAAGGCACACACCAATGAGAATGAGCAGGTCATAGCGTTTCGGAAGCAGAGTGGGTAAGACGGGGCCAGGACTCAGTGGGGACCAGGAGGTGGCTGGCCCCACCTCAAATCCAGGGGCCCTGCTCCCTGGAGTGGAAAGAACACTGGGCTGGAACCCAGCGACCTAATTAAATAGGTGGTCACGCGGTCTCAGGGACAACCTGAGAGGTGATGGTCACTTACCTTTTCCACATCTCACTTACAAGAGTCCGACTGCAGGGCCTGGACCCATGTGGCTCAGCGGTTCCAGGAAGGAGACCTCAGAAGGTTTGAGTTATCCCCCCCCCCCGGGCCGGCTGTGACAGCTCAGAGTGCTTTCTAGGGAGCCAGGCGCCGGGCTCTGTCCACAGGCCTGGGCCTAGCCCTAGCCTGGGGTATGGACGTGGCTAGATAGAGGGAGAAGCTGCTCCAATCTTCCTGTGATGCTATTACATATTTAAGGAGCTCTGGTAGCATAGTGGATTACAAGCACGGCTGCTAACCTCAAGGTCAGTAGTTCGAATCTGCCAGTTGCTCCGAGGGAGAAAGATGAGGCTTTCTGTTCCTGTAAAGATTTATAGCCTTGGATATCCTATACAGGGTCGCTATGGGCCAGAACCGACTTGCCAGCACAGCACCACCACCACGATTGCATATGTCATAGACGACTCTAGGCTCCCAGTGACCCTAATGAACAGAATACGACTGCTCTAGGAAGTTTCTGAGGCTGTAAATGTTTACGGGTAGCAAACAGCTTCATCTTTCTCCCACGGAGCAACTAGTGGATAATAGACTACCGTATAGTATCAGTGTAACTTTTCTACTCACTGGAAAGTCAAAAACTGCATAAGACTCACTTTACTGTGGTGGTCTGGAACATGCAGTATCCCCCAGGAGTGTGCCTCGACAAGTGATTAGCAATTGGGGGCATGGGAGAGTGGCTTGGGGAGGTGGCTTTCAGCCTCATGAGAGCTTCTGGGTCATGCTAGTGGAAGCAGAGAGAGAAGACTCTGGAGCTGGCGTTGGGGCCAGCTGGAGGAGTCTAGCTTGGCCCATGGGCAGTAGGGAGCTAGGAGAAGGAAGTCCTCGAAGTCTTCAGAAGACAGAAGTAAGGTAATGAGACTTGAATAGACTCTGATGAAGTCCCTGTAGTCACAAAGCATAGATGGATGAGGAAGGGTGGGTGGGAAATGACCCTGAGGTGGGGAAACAAGTGGGCCGTGGGGGAGCCCCCAAAGCCATCTAAGCCCAGACTGGGGTTAGCTGCTGCTTTTGTCCCTCTGTTGTTCCACCATCAGGAAGGGGCAGAGCTCCAGTCCTGGCATGGGATAGTTTGTAAGTTCTGGACATTGGCCTCCTAGCTCCTGCAAACCTGGAGGAAGTTGGCCGAAGGTGAAGGCTATGCACTTGCCCAGCTGTGAGAGGCAGCCCTGCTGGGGAAGATACCAGGAAGCCATCATTGAACCAGGGCTAAAGAGGTCGCCAATCTGGAATCAGACCCTGTCATGGTTGGCGCCAGTCCATGGCTTCTGCCTGCCCTCATTCCCCCGTGGCCCAGCCTGTCCCAGAACCAGGAACTGGCTGTCAGAAGACTGCTGCTATCGCGAGCACCCAGCCCTGATCTCCAGGACCAAAGAATTCATTTTCATTCAGCAGTGGAGTGAAGACTGAAAGGGAATCAAATCAGCTTGGACACCCACGTACATATCCACACCTACTCACGCAGGACACAAGCAAAGGTCGCCAACCCCAGAGGGGGACGCTCAGCAAGACATGAGTCAGGCACTAAAAGGCACAGAGACATCAGTGACGAGCAGCAGATGGCAGTAGAACATGCACCTCTCTCTCTCCCAGGGACATGGGGACCATGATCCTCAAGAGAGGAAAGCTGGTTTCAGAGACAGAAAGCAGGAAGAAATGATTAATTGGGAAATGTGCCCAGGGAAACCAGTGGAATGCCCCCCATGAGGTGAAACTAGGGTTTTAAAAAAGTTTGCCTAGCAGAGCACTGATACCCCATACCCACCTACCCACAAGTACAAACAAGACACTCCCAGCTGTCAGAGACTTACATCCCACCTGGGAGGAAACAGCTACAGAAATAAATGTCCCAAAACAAAGACCTCCACATTAGACCACTCTAGAACCCCCAAGTTATGGGGTGCTCCCTGCCTGGTTTCTGGAATCCAAGTCTTCCATCAAAAAGTCATCCTTTCAAACATGCACATATGTTGTTGTTGTTAAGTGCCATCAAGCATAAGGTTTCCAAGGTTTTAAATCTTCCAGGGAGCAGAAAACGTCATCTTTCTCCTGCGGTACAGCTGGCGGACTGGAACTGTGGACCTTGTGGTCCACTGTACGGTGTTTATCATATGGAGCCGTAGAATCATACATGTACAAAACCACATATGAACACAAGAGAGTCAGCAAACTCTGCTGTTATACTGTTTAATAAAAAGCACAAGAGGGGCTGTTGGGGCCAAGCCCTCCTTCCTCATTCACAGAACCTCCATTTTGACCAGGAACGAGAGTCTCTCCCCAGTTTGGGCACAATCAATCCTAGCCAACACCATTTGGAAATACATTGCCAGTTCTTCCCACCTCATCTGTCTTTGTCTGGAAGCCACACTAAAACCTGTTAAGGTCACAGCAATACATGAGCCTCCACTGACAGCTGGTGCTTGTGCTGCTGGTGAGGTGGACTGACCAGAAATTGAACCTGGGTCTCCCATATAGAAGGCGAGAATCCTACCACTGTACCACCAAGACAAGACTTTGTTGTTGTTAAGTGCTGTTGAGTCAGCACTGACTCATAGCAACTCTTTATAGGGTTCCTGAGGAGCAGCTGGTGAGGTTGAACCGCCGACCTTATGGTACAAATCAATCTTGCAGTCCAATGCATTAACCCACAATGCCACACCAGGATTCCAAGGCAAGACTTGTTCAGAGCCGTCAAGTTGATTCTGACCCGTAGCAACCCTAGATAGGGTTTCCAAGGAGTGACTGGTGAGCTTGAACCACTTATTTTGCGAGTCCAACGACTTTGCAGTCCAGCGCATTAACCCACAACGCCACACCAGGACTCCGAGACAAGAGTAGAGCAGAGAAAAAGAGCTTTGGGTGGGGACAAGAATGGAGGAATTCAAGGATGATCTCTGCTTGGTGGGTTTCAGTGGTGTCAATGATGAAGCGGGAGCCAGGAATTGGCAGGACGTCCATTACATCATCACATCGGATTCTTAATTTTATTAAGACAACTTTCTCAGAGCTGAACGTGCCTCTCCCCACCCTCACTTTGGGGAATTCAAACACAAGCTTTTCATATTCTGCAAAAAACCATCTCAGCTGCATTGTGAGATGTCGCATAATGGTCTTGAATTTAAAGGGCTGCCCTGTTGCCTCCCATTTGGAAGTGGCCCGAAATAAAGTCCAAGGTAATTAAAATTTCCCATCTAACCTTGGCCGCGTCTTGCCGGCTCACATTACACCCCAGACACTCTGCAGAGTCCGTTTCTTCTGGGCCTTCTCAGTGTCCTTTTAAAATCAGGTCACTACCCTCTGGGCTCGAGCTATCCAGTAACATGCTTGGAAAGAAGAGGGGACTTTCTCTGGCCAAGTTGCTGCCGCCCCCAGCTTCCAACACTCGCTAGAAAATTCTTTCTTCTAAGGCACGTCATTTGGGAGACAGGCACATTTGTGTGGGCCCCAGGGATACAAAGATGAATGGCACCCACTCCAAGAACTCCGGAAGCTTATAGACAGGTAAGGATCCAGTTTTATTTTGTTTAAACTTGAAAATCTACATCACAAAGCACCATGCTTTTTTAAAAAAGGAAAAGTCCAACTTAAACATTCCAAGCTTGTCTCACAGTATCTGCATAAATCCATCCAACCCCAAACAAAAAGACTGGGTGTACTTTGTACAGGTCAAGTCAGGTTATTCCCGGCAAGGGGCCGGATGAATTGTCCGGGAGACATCCGAATCTGGATCTAGACCTCCTGCTAAAAGGTGACATTCTTGCAAAAGTAAGTGCACTCCTGGCACAGAAGGGAGGGGAGGATTTCTGTTGCTTTAGTTTTTATAGTTTAAGATGGTGAATGCATGTGAATTAGGATTGGGCTTTGGGAAGGCTGCTCCTCCTTCTGAGGTCCCTGGAAAGTGCAAATGGTTGGCACTCAACTGCTAACCTAAAAGCTTAAACTCACCTAGCAGGGCAACATCCCAAACTGTCCCATAGGGTTTCTAAGGTTGTAAATCTTTAAGGAAGCTGACTGCGACATCTTTCACCCTTGCTGGGATTAGTAGGTTTGAACCGCCAACCTTTTAGTTGGCAGTTGAGTGCTTAGCAACTGCATCACCAGGGCCTCTCTGTAAACATCACAACCAAGAATCCCTTCTGGAGCAGTTCCGCTCTGTGACACGAGCTTGTCATGAGTTGGAACCAAGTCTACCACAACAGGTTTGATGCTTTGGCTTTGGGCCTGGTGGTGCTATAGGATAAGCACTGGAATGCTAACTGCAAGGTTGGCAGTTCAAACCCACCAGTTACTTCGAGGGAGAAAGCCAAGGCTGCTCCCATAAAGATTTAGAGTCTTGGAAACCCTATACAGGGGTTGGTAAAAGTCAGAATTGACTTGCTAGAAGTGGGTTTGTTTTGGGTCCTTTGGGGGCGGGGGTAGGAATCACTGCTGGCTTTGGATAAGTCAGTGATTCTGACCTTTTAAATCCAATGCCCCACCCTCACCCCACCCACTCCAAGAGCCCCCTGAAGCTCACAGGCTGGTAAGGATCCTGTTTTTGGGTGGTTGTTGTTTTTAACCTTGAAAACATACAACATCTCAAAGTACCAAGCTTTTTTTTTAAATCTACAACAGCCCAAACCCACCAAAATGCGAGGAGATGACAGCAACCGCCAGCCGAGCAATGGATAAGTCTCTCCAAGGGGACATCAGGCAGGACACAGCATCCCAAGACCTGGTAATTCACTGGAAGGCTGAGGCCACACTCCACAGGCCAAACTCCAGATTAAATGGACTTCAAAGAATCCGTGAGACATACCAAAGTGTTCATGAGCTATTCAACTTTTAAAGAGGGACTACACAAAACGTGCACATCAGCACAATCACAGCGCTGTGTGAAGCTGAAAACCAGGAACTGGAACATACTGGGCCCTCACTCCAGACTGAAGATGCGAGCTGAGTGACTCACAAGCCTTTAGTTACTGAATCCTCACAAGAACCCCACAAGGTAGGTGCTACTCAATCGGGAAACTGAGACCTGTTTGGTTTTTATTTTAAGCCACTTTCCAGTTAGCAAGTAGTGGGGTCAGGGTTCAAATCCAGCACGTCTGGCTCCAAAACCCATGCTCTTAATAGTCTTACACTACTGCTTCTGCAAAGAATAAAATTTGGAAAGGAACCCAGTGGAAAACAAGTTGCTGTATGAAGTTATTTAGGATAAATTTGGTTTGTATTTAATCATAGACCACAAACACCCATTGGTGTTGAGTTGATTCCAACTCACAGCAACCCCGGTGTCAGAGGAGAACTGCTCCATAGGGTTTCCAATGGCAGATCTCTCACACGTAGATAGCCAGGCTCCTCTTCTATGGTACCTCTGGGAGGATTTGAACTGTCAACTTTATAGTTAGTGGCAAAGTACTTGTACTGATTATTTGCACTAACCAGGGACACAAGCATAGAAACCAAGGGAAAGAAGCAAAGCAAGAAAGGAATGGTCAGTGGACTCACCCAGGTCTAACTTAGCCAAGGTGGGAGAGAGGGCAGCATGGCATGTAAAGGGGTAGACGGATGGGCACTGGGGCAGCTCAGGCAGCAGAGGTACCTAAGAGACTCCCAGGGTTCTCTCTGCCTGCACATCAGTGTCCATGTGGGTATGGACATGGGAAGGGGGGCGGGGCATAGAAAAGTCACACAGGGTAGTGATGAGAGAAAGAGATGCTAGAGCAACCCAGATGACTAACAGGAAACTCGGGCTGGGCCGTGAGCAGGACCAGTTCAAAGACTCTCCAGCCAACTGTGAAGCATGGACCTCAGGGACCAGAGGCAGTGCCGCCAAAGTCCACAGTGCCAAGCCAGAAGCAGCCTTCCCTGGCACGAGGAGAGGCAATGCATGCAGCCTGGGGGGCCCAGAGCCAGCCAGGCAAGTGGGGAGCAGCTCCAGAGAGGTGACAGGAGGCAAGGGGTACAGGGAGCCTGAGCCTAGCCTGGTGAGGCTGCAGACTGGACTCTGGTCACGGTCACCAGGGGGTGGACACTACTGAAACCAGAGCGGAACCAAGGTGTACAGGAGACTTGACTGTCCAGGACGGGGGTGGGAGAGAGCCCTAAAAGAAAACTAGGGGAGAGGCCTGGGGGGACACCTCAGGGAGCCTGCAGAAGAGCAGGGAGGGGGGCTGGGAGGGTACCGGACATGGACTCAGGGCCTGGCGCCACAGTGGGGGCTGGAGGCCCTGTCCTATGTCCCCAGCCGCCATTGGCACCCATTCATTTCCCTTCGTTCTCCAGATCTCTGTGAAAGGGACCATTGTCCCTATTCTACAGATGGAACAGAAGAGATGAAGCAACCTGTTCATGAACACAACCCTCCCTCCTCGCCAAACCTGTGGTGGAGAATTTGGCCTTGACAGCAGGTGTAAAGGGAGAAGGGGATGGAAAGGAAGCAGCCTCTAGTGATCCCTCCCTCTCGTCACCTACCCAGCCCTCATGTTAAGTGCCGTCGACTCAGTTCCATCTCATTAGCAACCATGTATAGGGTTTCTGAGAAGTGGCTAATGGGTTTGAACCACCAACCTAATGGTTAGCAATCAAGTGCTTATCCTACAGTGCCACACTAAGATTCAAAAGCCCACTGGCACAGAATGAATTCTGACCATGGCAACCCCGTGTGTCAGAGTAAAAATGGGCTCTATAGGGTTTTCAATGGCTGATTTGTCAGTAGTATATTGCCTGGCCTTTCTTACAAGACACCTCTGTGTGGATTCGAACCTTTTAATTAGCAGTCAAACATAGTCACCATTTGTACGTACAATCCAGGGTGGCGGTTGTTAAGTGCCGTTAAGTAGGTTGCGACTCACAGGGACCCTGTACAGAGTTTCCAAAGAGCTGGTGGGTTTGAACTGCTAACCATGCGTTTTTTAAGCAGGCCAGTGTTTATCCTATAGCGTAGTACCAGGACTCCAGGGAAGGTGATACTTGCCCATTTTACCAACAAGGAAACAGATTTAGGGGAATTCTGTAGCTTGCCCAATGTCAGTTAGGAGGCCAGGTCTGACCTTCTACCTGTCTGGCTCCAGAGGTGACACGCTGATGTCTCCAGCTACTGCTGTGGAAACCTTGCCACTTCTGTCCCAAGAGGGTTTCTTTGGACAGTTGTTCCTCGCAACCCACTCCCTGATGGCAAGTCGGCAATGTAGTCTGAGATTTGTGGCTGGAGGTGAACTCACAAGCAAGTAACAGGTCTCAGTTGCCCCACTTCCACCCCACCCCACCCCACTCATGGTCAGGGTCAGGGTCCTAGATCTAGCCATGCCTGAAGCCATTCTGGCTTTTTAGATTCATGAGACAATTAATTAATTTATGCCAATTTGCACTGCAAGGTACAGAATGCCTAACCCAGAATCCTGACCAACACAGCAGCTCTGAAGTACTTCTATAAAGAGCTGGACTGTCAGTTCTCTTGGGACCCCAGAACACTTGTTGTTAAGTGGAGTCTGTTCCAACTCATAGAGACCATGTAAAGGGTTTCCAAGGAACACTGTGGGTTTGAACTGCCAACCTTGTGGTTCAAAGTTGATCCTACAGCGCCACCCAAATAGTCCAGTAGTCCTTTATGGTGACACTATCCAGCTTGATTGCTGAAAAAAACCTCCTTATTCACTCTTAGGCAGCTAACTAACAACTGAGCCTTTAAAGATTATTTTGCAGGACAAACAAATGAAACTCAAATCCCCTTAAAACAACCTGAAAATAAAGGACCCACCATTTCCCAAGATGTTCTCCTGTAGGGGGCACATACTGGGAGAGAGAAGCACACATCTCCATATGGAAGACATCGCCCCAAAATGAAAGGGTCCTCAGCAAATCTTTGGTCCTTTCCATCTCACTCTATCACGTCCTTTTGCACCAGCTCAGCCTTGTTAATTAATTGCCTCAAATAGACACACCAGGTGTGAATACCGGAGGACTGGCCTTAAAGACTGGACAGGCAACAGGATTATAGGGGGACAAGGGGACTTAGGGCGTCTCCGGAAACCACACAGCGCTGCCACAGTGCCTTTAAATAGAACCCCCACGAGAAGGGCAAATACATTCCATACGCTTTTTGAAATGCTCCAAGCACGACCTGGCCATCGGCCTCCGCTCCCCCAGGCAGTTTTCTGGTCTCGGGCAGATTCTGGAAATATTAATAGCTCAGTAAGGCACTTACTGGGTGCAAAACACTTTGTAGCCTTAAAAGGCAGCAACTGTTAAGGTCTCGTTCTCCACATGAGGAAACTGAGGCCCAGGGAGGTCCAGGGCCAACTAGTGGGAACTCTGCGCGCGCCTCTCACCCTCCTGCATCAGGACGCTAGAGCAGGGGGACCTTGGGTGGTCCAGGTTGCCTAGATGGGCGGCTCCCCTCTGGGTGGGGCTGACACGAGGTGGGACTGAGCCCGCACCACCGGCGGCGAGCTACCAGGCCTGGTTCTTGCCCCTCGGACGGGGCGAAGGGAACCAGAAAAGGCGACGCCCCAGGAGCGCTCCCCCGACGCGCCCGCTCCAGGAACGCCCTGAATCTTTGAGTTTAACTAACTCTCAATTCGCAGCCACGGTTCGTGCTTCCGAACCCATGAGGCCGCCAAGGATTAACTCTGCTCTTTTGTTTTAAAAGAGAAAAGGTCCCAAAACATCAAACCCACTAGCCTCCAGTCGATTCGGACTCACAGCGACCTGACAGAACCGAACATAACTGCCCCAGCGGATGCCGAAGCTGTAAATCTTGATGGGTTCCAACAGCCCGGTCTTTTGGTTAGCAGGCGAGCGCTTTAACCACGGCGCCGCCCGGGCTTGCTTAGATAAAAGGATATCAGTGGCTAATTTCTCCCTGGAAAGATAAAGTTGAGGTGAAGTGCGGAGGTACCTAGTTTCCTAGAAGTTGCGCTCAAGAGCGAATCTGGGAATGGCGCGGGTTACTTTCGCAGGCCCTAGGGTAGCAAGGCTCAGTTTCCCCGGGAGTCCTAAAAGACGCGGCTCCAGCCTCAGTTCCTAGCCCGGCCGATGGTTGAATCTCACCACCGAGCCGGCGAGACTCCGGGTGTAAGATGGAATGCAAAGAGCGCCGCCCCAGTACCCCTCTCCCCACCCTGTCTCACCGAAGCGGGACCCAAGAATCCCGGCTACACCCGGTCCCCGGCGCGCGAATGCTCACCGCTTGAACATATTCTCCAGGTTCTTGATGAGGCGGCGGCTGAATTCGGGGAACTCAGTGTAGGGGTTGAAGACCCTGCAACGGCGGGGTCGCGCCGCGCCCTCCTGGATGTGCAGCCGCCGGCTCAGCTGCGCGCTCAGCTCCGCGTCGGCGCTGGAGACCGGCACCAGGACCGATGGCGCGGACGCGGGCGGTGCGGGCGCCGCAAGGGGCGCCGGCTCGGGCTCCTCTGCCTCTACCCGTTGCAGCCGGCGCTGCAGCTTGCACGCCAGCTCCTCGCTGGCCATGGCGACGGCTCAGGACGCAACAGGGCGCGGGGATCCGGCAGCAAGCGACGGCTCCTTCAAGCTCGCGGCACTGCGGAGACTAGGCGGCAGACTGGGCGAGAGGCAGGCGGGGCGGAGCGGGGCGGGGCGGTGGCTTTAAGGAGGCGCCGGCTCAGGACCCCGCCGCCCTGGCCGCAGGTGCTGGGCCTGCGCAAGCCAGGGACGCCCACCCGCTTCCCCGCCCTAGAGAGCCTGACCCCCGCCCTGGGGAGGCGGCGGGGACCCTCAGATAAACGCTAACCTTGCCCCGCGTCCCGCTCCGGGTGAGCCCGAGAACGTTGGGATCGCCGGGGAAAACGGTAGCTGGACAAAGTTTCACGACCGTCCTGCGCTTCCTTTCTGGTGGCGCTCGCGGCCCGGGGCGGAAGGGGAGCTTGGGTAGCGCCCCGGGGTAGCGCCCGTTGTCCCAAGGGAGTGGCCTGCAGGGCGCGCTGGCCGGAGTGTGGGCAGTTTAAGTGGGGGCTCAAGGACGCACTTTGAAAAGAAATGAGTATTTCCAAAAAAAAGTATTAAAAAGGAAAAAAGAATGAGAGAAAACTCGGGGCTGCTCAATGTTCAGAGTCTCCTCGGGGTTAAGAGATCAGCGCAGCTTCTAGACGCAGCCGCGGCTTGTTTGTGTGAAACACACTAGAGGGAAACGACTGGGAAGCGTGGAAAGAAAGAAATAAGTCAGCATTTTTAACAAGCGGATAAAAACAAGTGCATCATGTTCCCCAAGGAGGGCTGATGTCGATGGTTATTACATCAGCCCGGCGTTAAGGAGCCTTGTAAATACTCGGCCACCGAAACCCAGAAGGCTCTGCTCGCATCGCGCGGGGAGCTGCTGGCGTGGACCAGCCTGTCACCCCGCATCCAGGGACAGGCCTTGTCAAAAATGATCATTTAAAGGAGGACAGGCGGGGGCGGGGGCGTGGTGTCATTAGAAAATCGGTATGAGCCTGATTGGAAAAAAAAATTTTAAGGTACTAGGAAAACCATTAAATATATTTTTTAAAATAAAACTATCAAAATCACTGCAACTTGCTTTGCTCCTGCAAAAGTAAGATTTCTTCAAGTTTTACACATGAAGTGGGAATACTTAAAGTATTTAAGGCTGTGGAGACTTTTAACTGCATCACAGGCCACTAGGTTTCCTGACATGGGGGATATGCGTTTGTGTTGAACCCTATATGTATGTAACACATTGTGACACAGTGCATACACACACACACACACACACACACACACACACACACCCCAAGAGGCTGAAAAAGGAATAAGCCCCATTAACAAAAAACTTGACCCAAGGAGGCAGTTTAAAAAAATCGTTATTTTTGGTCATAAATATGTTAAAGGCAATATTTTTTTCATTCTGAAACAACAGTTCAGGTTATCTTTGAAGACTCTAGAGACACTTCCTTTTCTTGTATTGATCGTTGTTGTTAGGTGCTGACCATTTGGATTGCCAATCTTGGGGTTCAAACTGGCCTTGGGGTTCAAACTGACGTTGCGGTCCAACGCATTATTCCACAGCACTCCACCAGAACTCCATTTTCTTTCTCTGGCGTGTATAATTGAAAATTCTTGTGTGAATGAAAGTGAGTTTAGAATGTAATGCAAGTCACTTATGTATATTTCCAAAAGAGCAAGTGTCAGTTTGCATCGATCTCATATGTAATCAGAGCAGTCAGGTGTGCTGCCTCACTTGCAAAGGCAGAGAATGGGGTGTGAGTCCATCCAGAAGGTGCACCCTGCCCAACCTCCCCCAGCCACTGAAGCTGGTGGGAGCACCTCATAAGATGGGCCCCAGTCCAGACAGCAAAGGTGTCTGGACACTCACATGATGACGTTTCAGCATCTCAGGTGGACAGTCATAGGAATGCTGAAAAGGCCCTGACCAGCTGGATACCTGGCCAGGAATGCTTGGCCAATATCATATCACTGTGCAAATGTGACCCTTGTTTTGTAAACTACAATTCTATGCATAGATAAAAGAATAAAAGAAAATGGACCAAATAGTTGACCATTGTAAATACTAGGAGCACAAATCAATTTCATTGTCTTATTTAATTCTTCTTTTGATGAATTTTCTACTATTAATATGTAGAACTATTATCAGAAAGTAAATACTACACTTTTCAATGTAGTTTGCAGTTACAGCCATAGCGAAGCTGACAGTGTTTGGTCTCCTGTGAGCCCATGAGTTCACTCATTTCACTAATATTTTTGTGGGGTGGCTAAAGGAGGGTCCCATTTCACAGGAGAAAATCAGATTAGTGTCTTAACTCCAAGACTTTGCATTCAGTTTCCTCTTGTTGTGTAACAAACCATCCCAAAACTTAATCATTTCAAACACCTGCATTTATTTTGCTCATAAATCAACAATTTGGGCAGAGCTTCCAGGGAAAGTCTCCTTTCTGATCTCCTGGGAGGCTGTGGAGGGCAGCTCCAAGAATCATCTGAAAACTCACTCCCTCTTCTATATGACAGGTGATGCTGGCCGATGCCACCAGAACATCTACTCTGGGCCACCTCTCCATATGGCTTGGGCCTCCTTCTAACATGGTGGCCAGGTCCTAAGAGCGGCTATCTGAACATAGTTGAACTGTACTAGTCCAGGCAGTCACCAAGATCTATTGAGTTCAAAGAAAGGGAACCTAGACCCTAACTTTCAGTGGAGCAGTGTCAACATCACACGCAAGGGATGTGAGAAGGGATATATGATGGATATATATTGTGTGACCATCTTTGGAAGATACCATCTTTGGTCCTTTTTCAACACATTGAAAAACACAAATGGTATCTTTGTATTATGGAAACTGATCAGAAGTCTGTGGGCTGCATTTTACATACCTTTTGTATGCCTTCCAGTTGGTTCTGACTCATAGCAACATTGTACAGGATTTCTGAGAGCAGTTGGTGGGTTTGAACTGCTGAATTTACAGTTAGAAGTCCAATGCCTATCATACAGCTCCACACCAGAACTCTTGTTGTTTGTTGTTAGATGCCAACGTGCACAAATGACCAAAACACTACCCAATCCTGCATCAACCTCAAAGTCGTTGCTACGTTTCAGTCCCTTTCTGCTGCCACTGTACCAATCCATCTAGTCAGGGGTCTTCCCCTTCAATTTACCAAGTATGATGTTCTTCTCCAGGGAACGGTCCCTCCTGATAATATGTCTGAAGTATGAGAGACGAAGTCTGGTCATTCTGACCTCTAAGGAGGATTCTGGCTGTACTTCTACCAACACAGATTTATTTGTACTTTTGGCAGTCCATGGCACTTTCAATATTCTCCTACAACACCATAACTCAAATGCATCAATTCTTCCACGGTCTTCCTTATTCACTGTCCAACTTTCACACACATATGAGGCTATTGAAAATACCCGGGTTCTTAACTACCTTTAATCTACCTTATTTCTTATTACGGCAGCTGAGTGTTCTCTCCTTTGTGTCTTCCATTAAGTTATCTAACCTGTTCCCTAGGTGGACATTCAGGTACATCCCATCTTATGTGACTCATGCTTGTGGTCACATGCCTCCAAGTCAGTCCTGACTCATAGCGACCCTGTACAGGGTTTCTGAGAATGAACTGCCTGCCTTGTGGTTAGCAGTTCAGCGCTCATCCTAAAGCATCACACCAGGATTCCATCTTAAGGGGCAATAGATCTAAACATTGAAAAATCTCATTCATTCATTCAACAACCATGAACTCAGTGGAGGTATTTTTTGAAGGACTGGAGATACAGCCAATACCCAGAACTGTTAGGCTGACATTCCAGTGGGGGGCACAGTCCAATATGACGATAAGAGTTGAGACCCGAGGCAGCACAGGAGGCCCTCCCTCATCAATGCCAAGAAATTTGGAAGATGGCTACCTGGCCAACTGATTGGAAGAGATCCATATCTGTGCCCGTTTCAAAGAGAGGTAATCCAACTGAATGTGGAAGTTGTTGGACAATATCATTAATATCACATGCAAGTAACATTTTGCTAAAGGTAATTAATAAACAGCTGCAATAGTACATTGACAGGGAATTGCCAGATGAGTGAGCACCCCCAGTGTCGCCTCACTTTGTTGAAAAATTTCAATTTATATTCCATCAATTCCCAGTGCCTTGCTCTTTGCCAATGACTTCAGTGCACCTCGGCCTTCTTCCTTCAGGACAGTTGGCTCTTGATCATATGCTATCCTTTGAAATGATAACTTGGGGGACTCTGCCAAGAAAAACCAAACCAATCAGTGTTGGAAGAAGTACAGACAGAACACTCTGTAGAATCCAGGATGGTGAGACTTCATCTCTCAGATTTCGGACATATCAGGAGGGACCAGTCACTGGAGAAAGACATCATGCTTAGTAAAGTGGAGGATCAGTGAAAAAGAGGAAGGCCCCCCAAAGGATTGGCACAGTGGCAGCAGCAATGGGCTCAAGCAGAGCAATAATTGTGAGGTTGGTGCAGGACTGGGCAGTGTTTTGTTGGGTTGTGCATGAGGTCACTTTGATATGACATCTAAGAGCAACAACAATAACAACAAGGGCTGAAGGGTACTTAAAGTAAGGAGTGTCTAGAACTTGGACCTGGACCAAGAAGCAGTTGTTTGAACAGAGCATGGGAACACTGAATGGTTTAAAATTAAGAAAGGTGTGTGACAAGGTTGTGTTCTTTCACCACACTTATTCAACCTGTATGCTGAGCAAAGAATCCGAGAAGCTGGGTTCTAGGTAGAAAAACGTGGCATCAGGATTGGAGGAAGACTCATTAACAACCTGCAATATGCAGATGATACAACCTTACTTGCTGAAAGTGAAGAGGACTTAAAACATTTACTTATGAAGATCAAAGAGCACAGCGTTAGGTATGGATTACATCTCAATGTCAAGAAAACAAAAGTCCTCACCACTGGACCAATAAACAACCTGCCATTTTTGTAGCTGTAGTCTTTGATCTTCATCAATAGGTGCTTTTTTCAGCAAGCAAAGTTGTGTCATCTGTATACCACAGGTTGTTAATGAGTCTTCCTACAATCCTGATGCTGCATTCTTCTTCATATAATCCAGTTTCCCAGATTCTTTGCTCAATATACAGGTTGAATATATGGTGAAAGAATACAAGCCTGACACATACAGTTCCTGATTTTAAACCATACAGTATCTCCTTGTGCTGTTCAAACGACTACCTCTTGATCAATGTATGGATTCCTCATGAACACAATTAGTCCTCAAACTCACATCTTTGCACTTGAACACTTCAAAGAGGTCTTGTGCAGCAGATTTGCCCAATGCACTATGTCATTTGATTTCCTGACTGTTGCCCAGTGACAGAAGAATTCCTGGCAGAGAATCAGGGAATAAAGCCCAGGAGAACTCTCTATACCTCGGATTCCTGACCTAGGAATCTCCCGCTACAGTTCTGACCCCCAGTTTTTAAGCTTCAGGTTTTTAAGTTTTTAAGCGTTGGCTCCAGACATCCAGGTCTATGGTTTGGGGTGGGGGACAGACTACAGCCTAGGGTCCTGGTCACTTGCCAGGGGGCTGATTAGCTCAGACCAACCTTCCCCAGTGGCCTCAGCTCCCTGTGGGCTCAGAAACAAGAGGGCAGTAGGCAAGGATTTGGCTAAGAAAAGAATTTTTTAAATCACTTTTTTAATGACTTTTTATTCTGGATTGAGTGAAGATTCACAGAGCAGAACATCATACATTCAGCAAATCATACACTCCATGTCATTACTATGATTGCAATCCCTTCCACGTACCATCAGTTCACAATATTTACTTGTATTCACTTTAACTCTTTCACTCCTCCCTGTGTCTTCCATGACCTTCATCTTTCCTGGGCCAACCTCCCTCTTGTTGTATGTTGCCTTCCCCACCACTCAAGTTAAGATGTGTCTACCCTCTAGCCCATGAAAGAATAATTTCCCCTTCCCTCCACCCCTGGTAGCCATCATTAGAATGTTTCTTTTATCAAGAAAGCCTTTTCTGTGAGGGTTGAAAACGTAAAGGTAGATGTTTTGTGGCAAAAGAAGAAGAGTGATTGACTTTGCAGTCCAAGAGTGAAGGTCCCTGGGGCCATCAAGGGAGAAGAGCAGAGTGAAGGACCCTATCCAGAGAAACACTGATGCCAGAGATGGAGACAGAGACGATGATGTGGAGAGATGGAGCAGCTGGGGACTCTAGACCCAGAGAGGGAGAGGGACTGTGTGCTGACGACCAGGGGACAGGCTTGTAGTGTATACCCTTTGGTTGATTGATAATGCATGGAGGGGATTGTAACCATGGCAATGAAAAAATATACGA
>NW_006408614.1:4351062-4355752 GCF_000296735.1 Chrysochloris asiatica | reverse complement strand
AAAAAAAAAAAAAAAAAAAAACCCTTTTCTTAACTTTTTCCAACAGTGGTCTCATACAATATTTGTCCTTTTGTGATTGATTAATTTCACTCAGCATAATGTCCTTCAGGTTCATCCATGTTGTGAGTGGTTTCGCAGAGTCCTTGTTATTCTTCAGTGTTGTATAGTTTCCCGCTGTGTGTATGCACCAGTGTTTATTTAACCATTTTTCTGTTGATAGGCATTTAGGCTGTTGTGCACAGTGCTGCGATGAACATGGGTGTGCATGTATCTGTTCATGTCAAGGCACTTGTCTCTTGAAAATATTTATGAAGTAGAGGGATTGTTTGGTTTTCCTATTTCCAACTTTTTGAGAAATTCATACTGCTTTCCACAGTGCTTACACCATTTTACAGTCTCGCCAGCAGTGTAAGAGGGTCCCAGACTCTCCACACACTCAGCAGCGTTTCTTGTTTTCTGTTGTTTTGAACTTTGCTATTACTCCTGCAGTAAGATAATATCTCATTGTTGCTTTGATTTGATCTCTCTAATGGCTATGTTCAGGGAGCTCTCGTAGCATAGTGGTTACATATCGGGCTGCAAACCACAAGGTTAGCTGTTTGAGACTACCACCTGTTCCACGGGAGAAAGATGAGGCGTTCTGCTCCCTTAAAGACTTACAGCCTCGGAAACCCTGTTTAGGGTCGCTATGGGTCAGAACCGACTCCACAGCACACAGCCACCAGCCACCAATGGCTATGTTTGGAGTTCTGGTGTGGCATTGTGGGATAAAGCACTGGACCATAAGGTCAATTTGAACCACAAAGTAGGTACTTTAAACTCGCCAGCTGCTCCTTGAAAACCCTATACAGGGTAGCTATGAGTCAGAAGCAACTCAAAGGCACTTCACAACAACAATGGCTAAGTGTGAGGACTATGATGTGTCTGATCCAAGCCATGATATTTTCAATAGTCCATGAATGTGAAAGTTGGATAATGAATAAGGAACACTGAATAAGAACTGATGCAATTGAATTATGGTGTTGGCGAAGAAGACTGAAAGGACTACGAACTGCTAGAAGAACAATCAAATCTGTGTTGGAAGAAGTACAGTCAGAATGCAACTTGGAGGCCAGAAAGGTCAGACTTGATCCTCATACTTGGGACATATTAACAGGAGGGACCAGTCCTTGGAGAAGGACATCATGCATGGTAAAGCGGAGGCTCAGCAAACAAGAGGGAGACCCCCAACGAGATGGACTGGCCCAGTAGCAACAGCAGTGGGCTCAGGCATAACAACAGTTGTGAAGCTGGTGCAGGACATGACGGTGTCCCCTTCTGTTGTACACAGGGTCACCATGAGTTGGAGTGGACTTTACAGCACCTGACACCAAGCCTTTTTTCATATGTTCCTGCCTGCTTCAGTGTCTTTTTTGGTAAAGTCTTGTGCCCATTTTTTTTCTTAAATGTTTTATTGTGAATTATGTGATAGTTTACATGGGAGAACATTAGTTTTACATTCATTCTATTGTATATTGTCTTATTGCCATGGTTAAAATTCCCTCCATGCAATCCTTCCCCCGTACCCCCCAGGTCTTCAGCACACAGTCGCTCTCCCTCTCTGGATCTAAAGTCTCCAGCTGCTCCATCGCTCCACGTCATCATCTCTGGCTCCATTTCAGGCATCACTGCTTCTCTGGGTAGGGTCCCGCTCTCTGCTCTTCTCCCTTGATGGTCCCAGGGACCTCCGCTCCTAGACTGAAAAGTTAATCACTCCCCTCCTTGCTATAAAACATCTACCTTTACATTTCCAACCCTCACAATCAGTCCTGATAATAATTATTCAGTATTGTATCACAAGAGACCCGTCTGCATTTCATCCTCTATAGGGTTCTCGTGGAGTGGCTGGTGGGTTTGAGTCACTGGCCTTGTAGTTAGCAGTTCAGTGCTTATCCTACAGTGCCACACCAGACTCTATGGGACACTTCCACTCTATCCTCTAGGGCCACAATGACTCAGACTCAACTAGACAATAGTGAGTTAATTTGGGGTTTGAATCTTCTGAAAGCCAAGCACACGTGTGCACAAAAAAAGCAGCTTTATTCATAAAAGCCCTAGATTGGAAACAACTCAAATGTCCATCAATGGTAAAATCCATAAACAAATTGTGGCGAATTCACACTGTGCAATTCTACATAGCAGCGAAAATGACCACCGGAGACACAGCAGAGATGAATCCCACAAATGGGAGGTGGAGAGAAGAAAGGTAGACATAAAAGGACTCAATGAATCCATGTACACAAAATTCAAATTCAGCAGAAGGAACCTCAAGTGTTAGAAGTTAGGGATGAGGATGGGGTGGTGACTGGGAAGGGGCTTGTACCAAGAGGGCCTTCTGAGTTACTGGCCGGTCTGGTTGGTAACCCCATGAGCAGTTGACATTTCAAGATTTCATCAAGCAATGTTGTCTTAGGCTGGGTTTTCTAGAGAAGCAAAACCAGTGAAGCTTGTATACATATGGATATTGTTGTTCTAAATAAGTGTTGTTGAGTCAGTTCCGACTCATAACAACTGTGTATAAGATTTCTGAGGAGCAGCTGGTGGGTTTAAACTACTGACCTTGTGGTTCACAGTCCAGGACTACTCCACAGCATCATCCCAGGAATCCATGTAGGGATAGGGAGAGGTTTAGATCAAGGAAATGGCTCGCACAGTTATAGAGCTAGGAAAATCTATGGGTCAGATGACAGGCCAGAGATGTCATCTGACTAACATAGCTGCAGGGGCTGATTGAACCGAAGATTGGCAGCTCAGACTGCAGAATTCTGACTGCAAAGGTGATTGAATCCAAGGTCAGGTGGGCAAAGTGGCACGCAGCTGATGACTTCCAGGATCGGCAGGCAATAGAGCAGGTCACTGACGCAAGTTCAGCCAGAGGTTGGATGATGAAATGCAGCAAAAAGCAGGCAAGCTTTGCCCAAGTGTCCAATACATTGGAAGCAGACCATGCCCCCAAAGAAACTTCCTTTTGATTGATTGGCTGCTCATAGCAGATCTCATCCTATAAGAAGTCTGAATGCTCTGAGGCTGTTGAGCTAGAGGTGCCGCAAAAGCTCCAGTCAATGGGCCCAGCCTAGGCACCAACATGTGCAGAAAGATGCTCTCTTGGAAGTAGATCCCCAATTCCAGTGCTTCCAACCCCAGCCAGTGGAGCCACCTACAAGCCCTCAAGTCATCTCAGATACCGTGGAGCAAAAGTTCTGACCCACAGCATCTATCAACATAATAGAAAGGTGGTGGTTGCTTTATGCTGCTAATTTTAGACATGATTTGTACATCACAACCAACAGTTGAAACAAAGTTACCTCAGTAAAAAATTACTTTTGAAAAATGACTACACTGTCAAAAATAAAAAGAAGGCATTATCAAATATGACAGAATTTTGTAAGACTAATGATTCATTCACTGCAAAGACCTTTTTCAACAACATAAATGGCAACCACACATGTGGACCTTACCAGATGGAATACACAGGAATCAAACTGACAGTGTCTGTGGTAAGAGACCTTTGAAAAAGTCAAAAGCATCAGTCAAAATAAGATCACAACTGTGGAGCAGACCATACTTGGCGAATTCACATGCAACTTAAGGCTGAAGCTGAAGAAAATTAAAATCAGTCCAAGAGAGTAAAATAAGATCTTGAGTATACCACATCTCGTTCCAGAGACCATTTCAAGAACAAATTTGTTGCACTGAACACTAATGACTGAAGACCAAACAAATTGTGGAATGACATTAAGAACATCATATATGAAGAAAGCAAAAAGTCACTAAAAAGACAGGAAAAAGAGAAAAAAACAACATGGATGTCAGGAGAGACTCTGAAACTTGCTCTTGAAGGAGAGTAGAAAATTAAAAAAACAAAAACAAAGAAACAAAAGATGACATAAAAGAGCTGAACAGAAAATTTCAAAGGGTAACTCGAGAAGACAACGTAATATAAAATGAAATGTGCAAAAACTTAGAAAACCTAGGAGAACAAACAAGATAGTGGAGAGGTTGGCCGTGCAGTAAGGAGCTCCATCAGCAACAACACAGAATACTGGACCAAGCAGGCTCAGGGGATGGTCCCAGAACTCTGAACCACATATAAAGGAATATTTAGAAGGTTGGAAGGCTAAAAGCTAGGGGAATTTGTAGCAGAAGCAAGAAATCCATTGCTTTTTAATTCAAGACCCTCAGCTACTCCCGGAGCCTCCATCTTGGGCAAGACAAAGTGGGGGAAGGATCAGAGCAGCCACGGACACCTGACAGGACCTCAGAGATAAAGGTGTGGACATTCTTTTTTGGTATCTGTTCACTGGTCTCTCACTGTCTGCGTACCTCCATTCTGGTGATTAGAGGGGTGCCTGAGCAAGTGGACACCCCACCCCCAGCCCCGGAGGGACCTACTACGCATGCGCACAGATCAGCTCAAAATTTAAATAGACAGATCCCACTTAAAACTAAAAGGCCACAGCTGGCCCTGAACTGTTTATAACTAGAAAAAGGCCTGAACAGGGATTGTGGAGTGGGACAGGCAGACTAAAAAGGAAATAGGCCAAAAATTAAATCCTGAGTTATGTCACAAAGACCAACAGTGGCTTCTTGAAATTTCTCAGGAAGAAGAGTGAAAAGGGAAGCCCATTTCCTGATCACATCTACCTGGAGG
>NW_006408614.1:4348926-4350267 GCF_000296735.1 Chrysochloris asiatica | reverse complement strand
GATCTCTCAACAGAAATCATGCAGGCAAGAAGGCAATAGGGAGACATATACAAAACTCTGAAAGAAAAAACTGCCACTCAAGAATCCTCTACCCAGGGCGCTTCCCGGACCAGGCAGCTCAGGTAGGGCAGTCTCGGGGAAAAGGGGCGGAATTGCACATAGGAAACCTCTGTCTAGCAGACCGCCTTTGAACAAACATAAGATCTTATATTTCAACATTCTGAACTCGTTTTTTAAAAAGATCAAATTGCTGAGGAATTACAGGCATTTTCAGCTTTTGCCTGCCTGCACGCAGTTCCTGCTTCCACGCCCGCACCAGCAAGTGCCTCTGCCCCCTGCAGACCTTGGAATGCAGGGCTAGAGCAACCCCACTTAGAAGGCTGCATTTCCAGAGAAAAAGAAGCATAAACTAACAAAGCTGAACAAATAGAGAGGGATATCGGCGTGGATATCAGGAAATTCGGGGTACCCACAGTACAGAGAGACTGAGAGAGGCATTTTTTACGTCATCAAATACAGACACTACCTCCCTGCAGCCAACACCCCCAGCCCTCTACTGCCCCGGCCTAGACCAGCCCTCTGCCAAGCCGCAGAGGCTCAGGAACGCTCAAGGCACAGGCCTGCCCACTGAGGCCAAGGCCCTCCCAAGGCCCAGACACTCCCACTGAGGCCAAGGCCTGCCCTGAGGCCCAACCCGCCCACAGACTGGTCACAAAGGCCCAGGCCCAACCAAGGCCCAAATCGCCTACCCATCTCACGGCCCAGGCGGGCCACAGCCCGGTTGCCGCCGAGGTCCAGGGCCCCCAAGGCCCAACCTGCTGTGTAGCCAGGTCGCTGAGGCCCAGGGCCCCTGAGGCCCAACCCGCCCTCAGCCCAGTCCCCAAGCCACAGGCCCCCCAAGGCCCAATCCACCCAAGCCGCCCGCTGAGGCCCAAGCCGCCTGATGCCCAACTGCTGATACCCAGGCCCCCTGAGGCCCCAACTGCCAGCCCGAGGCCCAAACCACCAGCCCGAGGCCCAAACCACCCGCCCGAGGCCCAACCCTCCTGCAGCCCGGTCACTGACACCCAGGCCCCCAGAGGCCCAAACTGCCCGCCCTAGGCTCAACTCACCCACTCAAGGCCCAAACGGCCCGCCGCCGAGGCCCAGGACCAACTGAGGCCCAAAAAAGTTACTCTGAGTTAAGCAATAAGGAGAGTGAAAAGGGAAGACCACATCCTGATCACATCTTCCTGGAGGTAATCAAAAAACATAAAAAATTACCAAAACACATATTTAATTAATTATTAGGGCCACAGATAAACATTAAACATGTCCAAGAAGCAAAAGCAAATGACCATA
>NW_006408614.1:4340120-4346876 GCF_000296735.1 Chrysochloris asiatica | reverse complement strand
CAACAACTACACAATACACATTCTTTTCAAGTGCACATGGAACATTCTCCAGAATAGACCATGTTTTAGGCCACAAAACAAGTCTCCATAAATTTACAAATATCAAAATACTACAAAGCATCTTCTCAGACCACAATGCTATCAAATTAGAAATCAACCATAGAAAAACCAAGGAAATCAAGACAAACATTGATCATTAGTGAAAAATAAGACTCCAGGAATTGACGGAACAACAAATGAAATGTTTCAACGAACTGATGCTCCGCTGGAAGCACTCACTCATCTATGTCAAGAAATTTGGAATCAACTGGAAGAGATTTATATCTGTGTTCACTCCAAAGAAATGTGGAAATTACCAAAACTATCATTAATACCATACAAAAGTAAAATTTTACTGAAGATCATTTCAAAAACAGTTGCTCCTGAGACCCATCCTGATCCTTTTGAGGTGGGACATTCCCACTTGGAAGGACATGTAGACCAGTTTAGAGCGACCAGTGGAACAGAAGATACTTCTTGAAAGAAAGACCAGTGGAAAAAAGCAAAAACAAAAACAGCAGTCTGTTCACTGGGGAGCCATCAAGGTAAACAATCAATTACCTTCAGGACAAATACCCCTCCAAGACTGAAACTCAAAGGGAACACACTAGCAGGCATCTAAGCTTGCTGGCAACTGCATTGGTCTACATGTGAATGGAAGTGGGGGAAAGGCAGCAATGAAAATATAGTTTGAGTTCGACCACATTCCATAGGCTCCTGTTGACCTTGAGATGAAAGAGAGAAAAGGAAGGGCTGGTTGGTCCAAAGTTTGGGGAGACTTAGGAACTTCTGAGGCCATGAACAATGACCCTGCCATGAAAGGCTAGAGCTGAGAGTGAAGCGTCCAGTTGATATGAAGTGAAGAGACAAGAATGTCCAAACTTGCAGATAGTATCCATTTGACCTAGTTTTGTTGGCTTGATGACCAGAGCTCAACTAGAGGAAGATAAAGAAATTTAGTAAAGGAAGCAAGTGTAAACTGCTACAGTTTGATTAACTTGACCCATACTTATGGATTGTTGTTGTTGTTGTTAAGTGCCATGGATTCGGTTCTGACTCATAGCAACCCTGTACAGGGTTTCCAAGGCTGTAAATCTTTACGGGAGCAGAACGCCTCATCTTTCTCCCGCGGAACAGCTGGTAGTTTCGAAATGCTGACCTTGCAGTTCACGCTACCAGAGTAAGTCAAAATACCAACCAAGAGGGAAGGAGTCTTCATATTCCACAAGCCTGCCTCCTTGGCCACCAGCACACAGCCTTTCTGTTACCATGAGTCTTGAGTCCTCAGTTGCTCTATTTCTCCATGTCATCATCTCTGCCTCCAACGCGGTGTCGCTGCTTCTCTAGATAGAGTCCCACATTCCGCTCGTGCTCTTCTCTCTTTATGGTCCTAGGGTCCTCTGTTCCTGGACTGTAAGATTAACTACTCCTCCCTTTTTGTTATAAAATTTCTGCTTTTATAGTTGTGACAGTCTTACTTAGTCACAATAACAATTGTTCACTATTGAATCATAAGAATCTTATCCCCATCTCCTCATGCATATTTTTTGTGTACATAAAACAAGCAAACAAAACCCAGAGGGAATAGAAACAAATTCTGTTAACTGATGGTGCATGGAGGGGATTGTAATCCTTGCAATGAAACAAAATACGATAGGATGAGTGTAAAACCGATGTTCTCCCATGTAAACTATCGCTCAGTTCATAATAAAAGCTTTAAAACAAACAAACAAACAATTGCAACAGCCCATTCACAGAAATCCAAGCTGGATTCAGAAGAGGATTTGGAAAGTCATTGCTGATGTTAGATGGATTTTAGCTGAAAGTCGAGATTACCAGGAAGATGTTTACTTGTCTCTCATTAACTACACAAAGGCATTCACAAACTATGGACAGCACAGTGAGGATGCGAACTCCGGAACATCTCACTGAGCTCATGTTGAGTCTGGACACAGAACAAGAGGTAGAGACAAAGGACTTCCAGGGCAAGACTGGACTAGGCAGATGCGCTGAGCAGACCCTCTTCAACGAAGACACGGGAGAGCAAGTGAAACAGATGCAGGCGGTGATCCTGGAAGCTGGGCTTCAGAGGTGACGACAGAGAGGCGGACTGAGTGACAGCTGAGAGAGAAAACTGAATTGGAGGGGCCAGAGAGGAGACAGACGGGTGGGCTGTTGGCTAGCCTGGTGGGGGCACAGCTTCTTTAGCTTTCGTAGGCAGCTAACGTGCACTGCAAAGTCGATGGTTAAAGCACCTTGGAAAACCCTATACAGAGTGGCTATGGGTTGGAACCGACTGGACAGCACTTAACAACAACAATAATCAATTAACACAGCACCCTGGAGGCACAGAAAGCAGGCTGGAGGTTGGTGGGGAAGGCGCAGGGTTCCTGTTTCCTAGGCTCTCCTGCCTGCAGCATCCCCTCCAGAGCAGCTGCCTCCAGCTCATCAAATCTTTTGTTGTTGTTGTTGTTGTTTGTTTGTTTTTGAGAGGCAGCAATTGTGCCTCAAGGGTCCAAGCCCAGCCCCACTGGTACATCCTGCAGCTCCAGCCACTAGAGAGCATGAGCCTATTCCACCTGACTAACAACAATCAGCAGTCAACATCAGACAAACCTGCTTTGAACTACACTGCTGTGTGGATCATAACAAGTATGTATAACTTTGTGGAAACTGGGAATTGTGCTCAGGAGGAACCTGTACGTAAAAGGAGAGATAGTCATGCAAACAGACCAAGGGTACACTGCCTGTGTTAAGGTCAGGAAAGGTGCACACCAGGGCTGTATTCTTTTGCCATACTTATTTAATCTGTATGTTGAACAAGGAATCTGAGAAACTGGATTATATGAAGAACTTGGCATCAGGATTGGAGGAAGACTCGTTAATAACTTGAAATGTGCAGATGACACAATCTTGCTTGATGAAAGCCGAGAGGGCTTAAAGCATTTACTGATGAAGATCAAAGAATACAGCGTTCACCTCAACAGAAAGAAAGCAAAATTCCTAACAACTGGACCAGTCAACAACATTATGATAAATGGGAAAGATTTAAGTTGTCAAGGGTCTCGTTTTACTTGGATTCACAATCAATATCCACAGAAGCAGCAGTCACAAAATCAAACCATGCATTGCACAGGACATATCTGCTGCAAAAGACCTCTTTAAAGTGTTGAAAAACAAAGATGTCACTTTTAGGATTAAGGGGCACCTGCCCCAAGACATGGTAAGTAGCGTCATATGCATGCAAAATTGGACAATGAGTAAAGAAGACTGTAGAAAAATTGACACCTTTTAATTATGATGTTGGTGAAAATTACTGACTACACCACAGACTTTCAGAAGAACAAATAGATCTTCTGTCTTGGAAGAAGTGCAGCTACAATGCTCCATAGAAGAGAGAATGGTGAGATTTCATCTCTCGTACTCTAGACATGGACTAGTCCCCGGAGAAGGATATCGTACTGGGTAAAGTTGAGGGTAGTGAAAAAGAGGAAGACCCTCAATGAGCTGGATTAATACAGTAGCTGGAAAAATAGGCTCAAACATAAGAATTGTGAAAATAGCACAGGACCGGGGCAGTGTTTCCTCCTATGGTACACAGGGTTGTGACGAGTTAGAATGAACTGGAAGGTACTTAACAGCAACAACAAATATCTATATTTGTTGTTGTTAACTGAGATCAAGTCAATCCCGAATCATAGTGACCCTGTATAAGGTGTCCAAGATTCAGCTGATGCGTTTGAACCATAGACTTTTCAATTCACAGTCCAGGTCTTATCCTATAGCGCCATACCAGGACTCCATAGATATTTATGAGTACACACACACACACGCACACACACACACACACACGATTAAGCATTTGACTACAACTTGGCATGGTATTGTAGGATAAGCACTGAACTGCTAAACTCAAGGTTGGTGGTTCAAACCCACCAGCAGCTCCTGGGAAACCTTATACAGGGTGGCTACAAGTTGAAACTGACCCCACTGCACAACATGGAGTGGTTCTGCTCTGCATGTCTGGTGTTACCAGGGGTTGAAATTGCCTTAATGGCAATTTCACATATATGAGGGTGAGGTGAGGGATTGTAACGAAACAAAATTTTCACTTTAAACAGCACAGAACCAATCAATTATATCTGCAGTTGAACCATGAAGTTTGTTGTTTTGTTTTGAATAACATAAACAAACAAAGACTGGGGGATTGGATTTCATGTACCCTGACCCCCAACTCTTTGCAAAGGGCTTCTGTAGTGCGGTGGCCCCATGCTCAATGCTGGCCCACGATTGTTTCCAGTTTGAGACAATCACTAATAAAGTTCCCTTGAAAATTCATGTACAAGTCTTCATGTGGGCACATGTTTTCATTTTTGGTTAAATACCTGAGGGTGGAATGGGATATGAGGAGTCCAGGTGGCACAGAGGTTGAAGCACTCAGCCTCTAATTGCAAGGTCAGTAGTTGGAACCCACCAAGCTGCCATACAGGAGAAAGATAAAGCAGTTTCCTTCTAGAAAGATGTATAGCTTTGGAAACACTATGGGGGCATTTCTATATCATCCTACATTGTTGGTATAGGGTCATTATGAGTCAACTATATATGAGCCAACTCGAAGGCAGTAGGTTTTGTTGGTTTGTTGGTTTGGAATGATATATAATAGATGTATGGTTTAAATTTTACGAAACTGCCAAACTGCTTTTCCAAAATGGTTGCGCTGCTTTTATGCATGTTTCAGTTGGAGTTGTGGTGTGGCGCTGTAGGAGAAATACCAGACTGCTAACTGCAAGGCCAGTGATTCAAACCTACCAACTTCTCCTTGGAAAGCCTACAAAGGATCGCTATGAGTCAGAACTGACTGCACAGCACTTAATAACAAATTGGACAGAGAATAAGAAATGACCACAGAAGAATCAGTGCATTTTGAGTTATGGTGTTGGAGTACCATGGACTGCCAGAAAAACAGACTCATCTGTCTTGGACCAAGTACAGCCAGGATGCTCCTTAGAAGTGAGGATGGCAAGACTTTATCTTCTGTACCCTGGAAATCTTGTCAGGAAGGACCAATCCTGCTTGGTAAAATGGAGGGTCAATGAAAAAGAGGAGGACATTTATGAGATGGACTGATGGACAGCAACAGTGGGCTCAGATATAACCACTGTGAGGAGGGCACAGGACTGGACACTGTTTCACTTTGCTGTGCATGGGGTCGCCATGAGTCAAAATTGACTCAGTGACACCTAACAGCAATGACAGTTTTTACCTCCAGAGCCATGTCTGAGAGTTACAGTTGCTCTCTATTTCTGCAATACTTCGCATGGTTAGTTTTTCAAATTGTGGTCATCCTAACAACAACAAGTGGTTAATGGTTTCATTGTAGTGTTAAGTGGCATTTCCCTTATGGCTAACAATGTTGGTCAGTTTCTCATGTCTTCTTCAGAGGAAGTGTCTGTTCCAACCTTTTGTCCATTTCTTTCGTGTTGTCTGTGGTTTTTATTATTGCGTTTCAATAGTGTTGAAATACAATGCTCAAAATATTCTTGAATGGTAAACATTCCTAATATAATCTGGACACAGACTGGAGGTGTAGAGAGGGTAACCATCATGAGACATATCTCACAATCTCTAAATTTCTCCCTCCAGCAGCCTCGGTGCCAGGGGGTTGCGGGGAGGTGGTTCACTAGCCTATCTCATGTAGAGTCTTCTTGGACTTGTGCCTGGGGACAAATGCCCCCTCCCCGCCTTCTACTACCCCCACCCCAGCTACACCTCTACCATGAGCTCTCTGCCAGATGTGTGTAGTGGGACTGTTTTCTCCCAATTTGACTTCCCTTTTAATTCTCTTAGGTGTCCACGTCCCTTTATGTTGTTTCTAAGTGTCATCGAATTGGTTCTGACTCACAGCGACCCTGTATAGGGTATCTGAGACTTTTAAATGTTTCTTTGAGGGAGCAGAAAACCTCATCTTTACCCCCAAAATAGCAAGCTATCAGTGTTGCCTACACTTTTTAATTAAAAAAAAAGATTAATAGTTGTCGTTGAGAAGATACACAGCAAAGCATACACCAATTCAAGAGTTTCTACATGCAGTTTAGTAACAGATTACATTCTTTTCTGAGTTTTCCTTCTTCATCAACATAAACTCACTGTTCCCTCAGTTTCCATCTAATCCTTCCAGTCACTGTTGTTAATTTGGTCCCATGTACCCACACGCTGTAAGGTGGAGGGTCAGACCCCCAATGAGATGGATTGGCCAAGTGGCAGCATCGATGGACTCAAGCGTGGCAACAGTAGTGAGGTTGGCCCAGGATGGGGCAGTGTTTCATTCTGCTGTGCATAAGGTCGCTGTGAGTCGGTACTGACTTGATGGCACCTAACCACAACAACAAACCCAGACGCTATGAGTCAGAACCAACTCCACGGCACACAACCACCAGCATCCACCCACTAACGAAGAGTTGATTCATAATAACGCTCCACAGGCAGTTTTTTTAAAAAGCAGAGTGTCTCAGGTCCATTCACACTTGTTTTTGTTTTTTGTTTTTTTTTCCCCTCTCTAGCACCCAAACGATCCTGTGTCTAATCCCTGCCCTGTGCTCCACCTTCCCCTCCCTCCCCTCACCCACCCCCAACATCCCAATAATCAACAAAGAATCCCCGCACCCCCTTTAGTATGGGTTCTTTCCCTTAGTCTTTTACAGTAGTGGTCCTATGCAG
>NW_006408614.1:4335711-4338315 GCF_000296735.1 Chrysochloris asiatica | reverse complement strand
CGTTGAGAGTAATGTAGGCTGTTGGTTTTGTATATATGCTCTTAATTATGCTGAGGAATTTCCCTTCAATTCCTATTTTGTTGAGTGTTTTTTATCAGGAATGGATGTTGGATTTTGTCAAATGCCTTTTCTGCATCAATCGATATGATCATGTGGTTCTTTTCTTTTTTCTTATTTATATGGTCACACTTGGTTTTATGTAAAAAATCTCCTAGAGCTTGGAGCTCCAAGCTTAGCTGATTGGGTATCACTCAGAAACTAGGATAAAGGGAAGCTGAAATAATGCAAACCCAGCCCAAACGGAAACCATACCCACCCAGCCTTTCCAGGTCTGGATTTAAGGTCCCACATTTTGGGTCAGACAGGCAGGCTCTTGTTGACTAATCATTTCCACACCTGGGAGCATGGTGGGGTGAGGAGACACGCTGCCTCCTGCTGGATATCACGGGGATGGCCGGTAACGTTCCAGGGCCGCGCCTGTGCAGGTGCATTTCTCACCTTCCTTTCTCCTAGGTGTGGGCACCGGCTTCCTGCCTGTCTCGCCTCATGGACAACGGTTTTCATTCTTGGAAACTCTGGGCTTGGAGGACAAACAGAACTTGGTACTCAAAGGAAGAGGAAGAATAGAGCTCCGGGGTAGTTGGTGCTGCCAGCTTTCTGTACCTTTCACACCTCCAGCGTGTCCTTGTTCCTCAGGCCACGGGAGCCCGCTAGAGTCTACTGGAGGGTCTTATCTCAAAGGCGGCTGTGTGACATGGGGTGGACCGCTCCTTCCCCAGAGCTTCCTCCCAGGACCGGGCTGCATTGAGGAGTCCCTTCAAGTGTGGAGTCCCTACCCTCACGTCTGAAGGGGGTTTCTCAGAGTATAAACCTTTCTTCTTTTTTATATAAGCCCCTTCAACCAAGTTAACACACCAGTTTGTAAATCTTTACAGCAGCAGTTAGCCTGATCATTCTCCCATAGAGTAAGCTGGTGGGTTTGAACTGCCAGCCTCTTGGTTAGCAACCCCAGTGCCTAACTCACAATGCCACCAGGGCTCCAAATATTAGAAACTACGTGTGCTGTCTATGCGTCAACAGCAGCTTGAACCATTTCAGTGTTCTTAGAATAGAATGATGTGGACAGCCTTCTGGGATCCCAGCAACCACCACCATGTCCCTGTCCTGCTGGTCCCCTGCCCTCATACACAACTGAAGGGAAGGCGGAGTCCCATTGGAGACTGGTGAACTGAAGACAGAATTTCTTCCCCATCCAAGTTTATAAACACCTTGGACTCTGTGCACTGTTGAGGTGAGAACGGGATCAGGCGTACCTGGAGGGAGGAAACCCACCACTCCTCCAGGGAAAGGGGGTTATGAACAGCAGTATTGACAAAGTGTGTCACCCCAAATCTCTCCCCATTACGAGGCTTGTTCCCAATGCAAGGTTGGAACACACCTGGCCCAGAGTTCCCAGAAGTTACCTGGAAAAGGAACACCTGGGTGGTCCAAAGACCTCAGTGCCCGCAGCTAAAGACAGGCCCGTTGGTGGAGAGATCTGCTTCTCTGTCCCTGTTGTTAAGGGTCGTCAAGTCCATCCTAACTCATAGTGACCCTGGGTAGGGTTTCCAGGGAGCAGCTGGTTACCTTGAACTGCTGACCTTGTGGTTCAAACCGGCCTTGCAGTCCAGTGCTTTATCCAACAGCACCACCCCCGGAATCCTGTATAAACCGAGTCCAGGAGAGACTGGCAGTTCCCCGGGCATTGGTGATAGCTACATCTCCCAGATCCCCCAGCCTGGGCATTC
Organism: Chrysochloris asiatica; assembly: GCF_000296735.1. Taxonomy (NCBI): domain Eukaryota; kingdom Metazoa; phylum Chordata; class Mammalia; order Afrosoricida; family Chrysochloridae; genus Chrysochloris; species Chrysochloris asiatica. The sequence goes on along the minus strand of NW_006408614.1, from coordinate 4,336,528 downwards.
AGGGACCCCCAGACCCGTAGGGCAATTTCAACAGCTGGAGAGCTGGCCAGCAGCTGTCCCTGGTTTCTAGGGTAAGGAGGGTGTCTTCACCCCTAGCCCTCAGTCTAGTGGAATGCCTCTCTCCACACCTCCACCCTGACAGAAGGCACCTGCTACTGACGTTATGACAGACATTGGGACAGACACTCTGATTGCCCCCACTCCCTGGGCCCTGGAGCTCTTGGGGACCAACCCACAGGGACTGAGCACTCCCTCTGTGGGGCTGCTCCTTCTACTTGAACAAGGCCTTTACTGGGTGCATGAGGCCGGGAGAGGGGATCATCTGTCAGGGACTTGAGGGAGTGAGGGCTGTGTGTGTGTGTGTGTGTGTGTGTGTGTGTGTGAGAGAGAGAGAGAGAGAGAGAGAAACAATAGCAAAGGTCAGCACTTGTCACGTGGTTAGCCTCTGCCAGGATCAGGTGAATGAACCCTACGGGGGTCAAACCCAGCACTCACCTGGCCCAGCACCTGCAGAGCCACCAGGAGAATCTTTGTGTTGCACCTTTTCTGTTGTATATTTTCCAGTCCGTCGGTTGAGACTCATAGCGACCCTGTATAGAGTTTCCAAAGCTGTAAATCTTTACAGGAGCAGAAAAGCCTTATGTTTCTCTCACGGAGTGGCTGGTAATTTTGAACTGCCGACCTTCCGGTTAGCAGCCTAATTCATAACCCACTACACCACCAGGGGGCTTATTTTCTAGCTAAGGGGAAAAGCCAAAAAGGTGAGAGGTTAGAGTGTGTCCCCTTAGCCTTAGGAGAGTAGAGTCCTACAGATGAA
>NW_006408614.1:4329580-4335550 GCF_000296735.1 Chrysochloris asiatica | reverse complement strand
CACACACACACACACACACACACCCCTCCACACACACACACACACACACACACACCGCCTTCAGCCTCCTCTTCCCTCCACCGCCTGTCCTGTTTACCCATCCGTCTCTGAACCCCTTGTTCCCACAGTGCCGAGTTACACTTAAGCTTTTAAAACAAACAAACAAACAAAAACAAAAATGGGAAAAAGAGATTAACGAATACTTGAATAATTCCCTCCCCTGATCAAAACACAGCACCTAATGAACACTTCATTTGAAAGACTCATAATTAAAAAAAAAAATTAGGATCTTTCTGTTTTTAAAGACATTCTTACTGTGCCCATTCCTTTTTTTAGTTTTGTTGTAAATATTTGTATTGAAGAAAGATATCCTGAATGTAGGCAAGAAGACACTATTCTGAAAATATTACGATATATTACTAGCATATTTCTAAATGAAAAAAAATCTATGAAAACTTATAGCTAACAAATTGTGTGTATGTGTGTGAACTGTAGAGAGAACGTATTTTCTTTTCTTTTTTTTGGAACTTCTTGTTGTGAATTGAGTGACGGTTTACAGAGCAGATCATCAGTTTTGCATGCAACAAACCATACACTTTGTTTCATCTCAATGACTATAATCCCCTCATAGGACATCTGTGGTGATATAAAAAGTCACTTTCAGTGACCAACTCAGTGGCATGAGCAGCATTCAGTACATCGTACAATGATCACCATTCTTTGTTTCCAAAACATTTTTATCACCTCAGACAGGGTCTCTGCACACATGACCCTTGACCCTTGACCCAGAGTAAACTCTCCTTTATTTTCTGTTTCTCTACACTTACTTGGGAAGTCCTGGTGTGGCGCTGTGGGTTAATGAGCCAAACTGCAAAGCCGTTTGAATTGCAAGGTTGGCAGTTCAAGCTCACCAGCCGCTCCTTGTAAACCCTATACACGGTCGCTATGGGTCGGAACCGACCGACGACACTTAACAACAACAAAAACAACAACAACACTTACTTGGAAGGAGCTCTGGTAGCACAGTGGTTATGAATTGGGCTGCTAACCTCAAAGTCAACAGTTTGAAACTACCAGCCGTTCCGCGGGAAAAAGATGAGGCTTTCTGCTCCTGTAAAATTTACAGCCTTGGAACCCCTATACAAAGTCACTGTGAGTCGAAACCAACTCGATGGCCCTTAACAACAACAAGAACCAGAAAGGACAAGTTTTGTGAAGGCAGCTAGGTCTGGAGTGACTTTGTACTTTTTGCTTTTTTCTGATGCTACCCTCCACATGGAGTTCTGGTGTGGCGCTGTGGGTTAATGTGCCAAACTGCAAAGCCGTTTGAACTGCACAGTTGGTGGTTCAAGCTCACCAGCTACTCCTCGGAAACCCTAGACAGGGTCGCTATGGGTCGGAATCGACTCAACGGCACTTAACAACACCACCCTCCATGTCACTGATTTTTCTTTTCTTCTCTTTGGCATTTGCCCCACAATTAATTGAGATTTTTTTCTATTAGTTGTTGTTAAATGCTGTTTGAGTTTGTTCCAGTTCATGGTGGTGGTGTTATGTACTGTGGAGTTGGTTCTGGCTCATAATGACCCTGTCTGGATAGGGTTTCCAAGGCTGTAAATCTTTACGGGGGCAGAAAGACTCATCTTTCTCCTTCAAAGCGGCTGATGGCCCCGAAATACAGAGACTGTGGTTAGAAATCCAGTGTTCACCCTACGGAGCTATGGGGCTTCTGTTGTTACGTGCCATTGAGTCGGTACTGGTTCATAGCAACATTTCCAAGGAGCAGCTGGTGGGTTTGAACTGCCGGCCTTGTGGCAGTGCTGCTCTTACAGTACCACACCAGAAGTAGTTACCTTGAAGTCAAAATAAAGAAAAGTATAGATGTGCATTTTATAGTTTAGTCATTCAGGTGCCAGTAATAAAATCCTTACCTGTTGAATGAACACTTATTGTGTGATACACACATACGACTGCACTTAATTTTCCAAAAATCCTACACACTAGGTTTTCTCTTGTTTAATCTTCCCCGGGAACCTGGGAAGTAACCTCACCCTGAAATACTGAACTGGAAACCCTATTTTGTTTAATTAGGTTATTTTTGGAACCCCAATTTGAGAAATAAAGGATCCTGAGGGTTCTGTGGATTAGGCAGTAAGCTGCTAACCACAGTGCCTACAGTTCAAACCCATTGTCCCCAAGGAAAAAGATGAGACTATTTGCTCCCATAAAGATTTAGTCTCAGAAACCCTATGCAAGGTTGCTACGTGGGATAAAGCACTGGACTGCAAGATTGGTTTGAATCGTAAGGTTGGCGGTTCAAACTCACCAAACACTCCTTGGAAACCCTACACAGGGTCGCTACAAGTCAGAACTGACTCGACAGCATTTAGCAACAACAACATGAATCAGAATAGACACAATAGCAGTGGAATTTTTTTTTTTTTTTTTACACCATCATATTTGATTGGTAGTTAACTGGATAAAGGATTCTTGGTTGACAGTGTTTTTTTTTTTTTTTTTTTTTTGAGGTTTTTACAGAAATAAGGTACCTACTGAGACGGATGCTTTATCACTCTGAGTTTAAAGGGTTCTGCCCCAGGTCTGGGCCTTTGTCTCCACTTGTGGCGCTGTAGGATTGGCAATGGACTGCGAACCAAAAGGTGGGCAGTTCAAACCCACCAGCTGCTCCTTGGAAATCCTACACTGGGTCACTCACTATGAGCTGGAATTGATGCAATGGGATTTAGCAGCAAGGACCTGCCTACGCAGAGAGGATAGGGATGAGAAGAGGGCTTTCTCTTTCACTGACATTCCAGGTGAGTCCGTTTGTAGACTTCACCAACACTCCTATCCCTGAGGACTGCAGGAGGCGGAGGTTATCTTAACAGGTTTTGATTACTGATTCATCTCTTCTACAATGATGAAGGTAAACTCAAACCTCCCGCCAGGCAGGGATTTTTAAGACGGGAGCGCCTTCTAGTGGAGGCTATGGGAAGTTACCGCGTCCCTGTGGAACAAATATCGGCTGATTTTCGTTTAAAATCACTCTTTCCAAGGTGAAAGGATGTCAGCTTGAGGACTAAGGTGCGCCTGACCCAAGCCATGCTATTTTCAATATCCTCACATGCATTTGAAAGTTGGACAGTGAAAAAGTGCCATGGACTGCCAAAAGAACCAATAGATCTGTTTTGGAAGAAGTGCAGCCAGAGTGCTCCTTGGAGGCCAGGATGGCTAGGCTTCGTCTCTCATACTTTGGACATATTGTCCGGAGGAAACAGTCGCTGGAGAAGGATGTCATGCTGGGTAAGGTGGAGGGTCAGAGAAAAAGAGGAAGACCCCTAACGAGATGGATTGGCCAGGTGGCATCATTGATGGTGTCAAGTGTGGCAGCGGTAGTGAAGTTGGCCCAGGATCGGACATTGTTTCGTTCTGCTGTGCATGGGGTCGCTATGAGTCGGTTCCGACTCGATGGCACCTGACAACAACAACAAGGTGAAAGGGACTTTCGGGAAGCATCTATGGCAATCTTTCCATTTTACATCTGGGGAAGTCTCACCTGGAAAGGTCTCGCTCTCAACGTTACAGACGGTGGTCTGAAGAGATTAAGCGACACTAATGGAGAAAGGCTGCTGTTGATGAGAATAAGTATTAAAACGGAACCAGTCAGGAACTCGAATATTTGAATGCACAAAGTCTGCTTTTCGGAAGCATTGTCTTGGGGCTGAACCTGGCCAGTTTCAGTTCCCTGATCAGATCCAACGCATGTAGTTTTGAGCACCCTCTTCTGGACAACATCGGGTTTTTCAGACTCCCCTAAAAAATTGTCTTTTTTTCAGAACAGAATGAAACCCCTAAGGCCTCTAGTATTTGTCTTCGTTCATCATTCACTCAATGTTTATTGAAGGCGCACTGTGTCAGGCACTGCGGTTGGTGCTGGAAACTCGAGGAACATGCCTGCTCCAGTTTTAAAGCATTTATGGGGGAGACAAATACTGATAAAACGGTCACACAAATTCACATCAACTGTGATAAATGGTCAGAATGAAAGGACCCGATACTGAGAAGAAATAGCAGGCAGCCAGATTTTATTAGGAGCAATTAGGAAGGGCTTCCTGTAGGAGGCGACATTGCTTCTGAAATGTTACTTACTATGTGCTGTTGAGGCAATTTTGACTCAGAGCAACCCAGTCTGTGTTCCAGAGCCGCTGGTGGGTTTGAATTGCCCACCTCAAAGTTAACAGTCCAGTACGTTTCCTACATCACCACACCCAGGCTCTATAGGAGTATGGTGGTGGTTATGTGCCGTGGAGTCAGAATCGACCTGAAGTAAGAAAACGTCAGGTAGTGGGGCCTGGTGTGTAAAGAGTGGAACCTCCATTCAGCCTAGGGCCAAGTCCACTGATCACCTGCACTGGGAGATGGTCACCAAGGGGGTCCAAGAAGTAGGATCTATTTCAAACTGCCAAGTGGTACAGTTTTATACTTAATGTCACATGACTACATATGGTTTGCAAACATAATTTTTTGTAGCTTCTTCCTGCTTTCTGCCATTTGTTATGTGCCATGGAGTCGGTTCCGCCTAGTGACCCTGCATAGGGTTTCTGAGGCTGTAAATCTTTCCAACTGCTGACCGTGAGATAAGCAGCCCGAATTGTAAGCACTACGCTACCAGAGCCCCATGGACAGGCCCTAATTCAAGTAACCCTACTGTTGGGTTTAAGGGGTAACGTAGGGCTGCGAACCTTAAGGTCAGCAGTTCGAAACTACCAGCTGTTCCGCGGGAGAAAGATGAGGCTTTCTGCTCCAGTAAAGATTTACAGCCTAGGAAACCCTGTACAGGGTCGCTATGAATCGGTTCCGAATCCACGGCACACAGCCACCACCACCATTGTTGGGTTTGGCGCCTCTGCGTTTTCTTAGGCTAAATCCTCAAGGATGGAATTGTGGATCCATTTTTCTCATTCCGGTTCCTGACCCCTGTTGTTGTTGTTAAATGCAGTCGAGTATGTTCTGATCCACAGCGACCCTGTGTAGGGATTCGGAAGAGTGGCTGGTGGGTTTGAAGTGTACTTCGAAGCCCAGTGTTGATCCTACAACGCCACACCGAGTCGGAAATGTAGCAAAGCGAAAAGTGACCACCAGGTGACGCTGCCGTGCCATTACATGCTGCACCAGGGTTAGAAACCCAGATGACCCCTGTAACTCTCACCTTCCACCGGTTCTTGGGGAATTAGTTCTCCTAAACCTAATGGAGTCTTAAGGGGTGGGGCATCGTTACCTTCACAGAAGACCAAAGTTTGCCCTCCACCCTGCCCACACTATTTAACTTCTGTGTGGAACACACAGTGTTCTGGACAGTGGGTAATGATGACCACTGATGTTTGCTCTTATCTTTTTGCAACAGATACTCGTGCCAGGCAATTTCCAGTCTGGGCATTGATCCTGAGGAAGCAGTGGAGGGTGTTTCTCCATACAGACCGACTTTGGGGTCAGTAGTCCTGACCGAGCCGCATCCCATTCCTGGTGTTATGTTCTAGGCCAAGCATACCATCCTTCCTGTGTACCTGGCAGGAATAAATCAGTGCCTCCTGCCTGTACATTGATCAAGAGGCAGCTGTTTGAACAGAACATGGAAACAATGAATGGTTTAAAATTAAAAAAGGTGTGCGACAGGGTTGTGTTCTTTCACCATACTTATTCACCTGTATGCTGAGCAAATAAGACGAGAAGCTGGGTTCTATTAAGAAAAACGTGGTATCAGGATTGGAGGAAGACTCATTAAGAATCTGTGATATGCAGATGATACAACCTTGCTTGCTGAAAGTGAAGAGGACTTAAAACATTTACTGATGAAGATCAAAGAGCTCAGCCTTCGTATGGATTACATCTCAATGTAAAGAAAACAAAAATCCTCACCACTGGACCAATAAACAACATTCTTATCAATGGAGAAAAGATTGAAGTTGTCAA
>NW_006408614.1:4287099-4328495 GCF_000296735.1 Chrysochloris asiatica | reverse complement strand
AGAGAGAGAGAGAGAGAGAGAGAGAGAGAGAGAGAGAGAGAGAGAGAGAGATTTCTGAATAAACAAAGCAGATTTGAAACCAGTAGCCATGGAACCGATTCCCGTTCATGGCAACCCCAGGTGTTAGAGTACAACTATGCTCAGTGGGTTGGTTGGTCAGTGGATAACTTTTTATTTGGAATTTGGTGAAGGCTGACAGAGCAGATCATCCTTGTCCATTCGACAATTTCATACACATGTTGTTTCATCTCAGGGATTGCAGTCCCCACAACTGAACATTTACGTCTCCCACTTCCTCCCTCCTGTTTCCGTTCCTCCATCTGCCCTAACCTTTCTGAACCCGGTGGGGTTCTCAATGGCTGATTTTTGGAAGTATATCGCCACGCCTTCTTCAAAGGCACCTCTAGATGGACTTGAACCTGCAGTCTTTAGTTTAACAAGCCTGCACTCTCATTGGTGGTGTCATCCAGGGACTCCTAGCCCAAACAGAACCTACTCTTCCACAAGGGTCCTGGCTTGGATGTGTCCTTCTTTACGACACTGCATGACAGTGACCTCTCTGGGCTATTTGTGCAACTTCCTGTGAGTCTATAAATATCTGAAAGTAAAGAGTTAAAGCCACAAAAAGAGACCCGACCGAACGATAGAGGTCGCTACTGTGTACCTAGCGCCAGGCCACACCCCTTGGCAGTAGGCGTGGTTTTCCTTAGGTAAGCAAGATAAAGAATGGATTTTTCTAGAAGTTTTCCCCTAGTCTTCTCTTTTTTGCTTATCTGTACTGAGCACTTTTTAAAATAGGAATAGATAAAGCGTCCGTAAGAATGGAGAGAACGTGTCTCTTTTGGGAGAGGAGACAGAGAACCCGAGCGCGCACAGGCGTTGAATGGCAGGACCGGCTGGTCTGGAGAGGCGGAAGAAGCTCACAGAGGAGGCATTCCAGGGAGGCATCAGGTCGCCTGGCGGAGGGAGAGGGACTTCGGAAGGAAGGGCGCCCTTCAGAGGCACTCGGCTCAGTCCCGGGGACCCGGAGTCTAGGCAGAGCCATGACAGGTGCAGAGCGGTGAGAGCTCATGTTGATCTGTGTCTTGAGGAATTTCCTGTGTCGTTCTTGATGGGTTTCAGTCCACCCCCTCTCTTTTCCTGACAGCTGAAGTTTGGAATAGTTCTCCGACGAGCTACCCTTTCATAAATATACTGCCTGTATTTCCCGGGGGCCATGGGCTTGGGCCTGAATATTTCACACCAAACTGGCCAGCTACTACAGGGCAGCTGGGGCCAGGGGCTGCTTCACCAGCGATCACAGCCTGGGACTAGGGCTGAGCCCCTCAGCATCAGTTCTGAGACTTTCAGATCCTGGTGCCCCCTTGGGTCACCACCAGGATGCCTCTGTAAATCCCCAACAGGTGGCCTTCTGGCCTGGCCTGTTTACCTGCAGGACCCGGGCCAGGCACTCAAATGAGCAGGAAGCTCTTCTTAAACCTAAAGCCTGTCCCCATGTAACTTCTACCCTCTGGTCTTGGTTCCACAGCAGGTTGTCCACCATCAGTCATCAGGATATCTGAGCCCTGTGCCTTGTCACAGTCCCCTTCCCCAGGCCAAGGACACTGGCTTCAGGGGATCTGTGGGCAGCATAGGGGTCCTCCTCCCCTACTGACCTTTTGCCGGAGCACTGAGTACTGTATTGAGTCAGAGAAGCCCTTGTCCTTCCTGAGGGGCTCTTCAATGGGCAGTGTGCCCTCTGCTCTCAGGACCACCCCACTGCCCTCTCTCTGTTGGCTCTTTTGCAGCCACGCTCACTCCATGAAGCCTCGCTCTACCCATCTGCCTCCCTCCACTGCAAACACCCAATCTTCTGGGCTGACTTCACTGACCTGTCTCCCATGTGCTGGGGGGCAGGGGTTCACCTTCTGTTACTGTCAGACCCAAGATGTCTGGATGCCGATCAAAGGCACCTGCAGGCTCTACTGATTCAGAACCTGCTTAGGGCAGGTGGAGCCGCAGGCAAAGGAGTCTTGAGAGGCAAGCAACCTGGCTTCTGTTTTTGGAGAATGGTATTAGAACCCAAGATCTGGGTTCAGGGTGTGTCAGTTGCTCCTAGGGTTCTTTGCTTTCAGTCCTTCTCAGTGGACAGAGCTAGGGCCTCTTTCTATGACTGCTACCCTATGGTCACATACATCTGTCCATTCATTGGTATCTATCAAGGAGTCCTGGCAGGAAACCAGGGTTGACCAGCGCTCATGGTAAAGCACCAGTAAGAGGTTCTGAAGTCTGAGTGCTAGTGTTTCAGTCTGGTTTAATTCATGCTCCCCTTCTTCAGTGGAAAGTTAAATGCAGAGAAATACGATCAACAGTAATGCACAACCCAGGCAACAAGAAAGCACTGATGCTGAGCCCTACTCCCAGAGATTGGTCTGGGAGTTCCCAGACAGACACTGGTCCTTATAAAGCAAAGTCAGGACTGGGAAATGCTGAACGAAGGATTGTGTGGGCAAGCGTCACCCTGGCTTTGGCCTTTTGAGTTGTAACCCATGCCGTCGTCAATCCTGGAAGTCATCATGGGCTACCTGGCATTTCCCCGCCTTCACATTACTTGACCTTTCCCCTTCCAAATCTGCCTCTCTCAATGTGCGTGGCATTTTCTTTATAAAACTGTGCCTTCTGATGGGGGGAGCCTGTGAGCATGTATTACAGACAATGGAATAATCTCCCCAATATGTAAAGACTTCCTAGAAGTTGATAAGGAAAAAAATCAACAACCCGATAGAAAAATGGTCAAGGACGTGAAGAACAAAGTCACATAGATTGTTCTTGCAGTTGGGGCTGTGGGGTTCATTTTCAACTCATGGTGACCCCTGTGGCTCTAATCTTTTTGTTTTGTTTTGTGAACTGAGTGATAGTTTACATGGGAGAACATGGGTTTTACACATTGCAATTGTAATTGCAATGATTATAATCCTTTCTGCGCATCATCATTCAGTGATATTTGCTTCTATTTCCTGGTTTTGGTTTTTTTCCTTGGGGGGGGGGGATGTACACAAGAACACTCAGGAATATATAATCATTTAAACAACCCAGGGGCACCCTCTGCGAGCATGGCTGCAATCTTTACGGGAACAGATGGCTTGTCTCTCTCTCATGGAGTCACTCATGGATTCTAAACGCCAAACTTTCTGTTAGCAATGAAGCACCTAACCAATATACCATCAGGGCTCTTAGTTAAAATATGAAAATAAACTCAATTCACGTATATGAAAACAACCTCGATATGTACATATGAAAATAAACTCAATTCACGTATATGAAAACAACCTCGATATATACAAATGAAAATAAACTCAATTCACATATATGAAAACAACCTCGATATACACATATGAAAATAAACTCAATTCACATATATGAAAACAACCTCTATATGTTATTCTTTTACCAAGGAGAATTAGCAAAAATTCAGAAGTTAGAAAATGTGCTCTTTTCATGGCTGTGAGGAAACAGGCCCTCTTATACAATGCCTGGGGTGGCGCTGTGAGTTAATGCACTGGAATGCAGGGTTGGTTTGAACCTCAAGGTTGGCGGTTCAAGTTCACTAGCTGCTCCTTGGAAACACTGTACAGGGTTGCTATAGGTCAGAACCAACTCAACAGCACTTAACAGCAATACATTGCTGGGGAGAATACATTGTTAAAACTCTGATGGAGAAAAACAAACAAACAAACAAACTCCAATACGAAGGAAGGAACTTAACAGTATTTATAAAATGCATTTACTACTTGACCCAAGCCCCAAATCCCAGTTCTGGTACTTTATCCAATATGTTTGTATACGGGCAAAATGGTGGGTACATATACAAACATACTCAATTCAAGTTGTCTTCTATTAGCAAAAGATTAGAAATAACTAAATGTTCATTATATTAAGGACTGTTTAAAAAAAGCCCATTCCTGGATTGCTCCACACAACTGTCTTACCTTTCCCCTCTTCTTTCACAGTCTCAGGTTCAAAGCCAGTGTCCTCCTTCAAGTAGAAATAGTAGAGACATCCACCAAGTCTGGAACAAGAAAATTACCAGAGCTTCCAGTATGAGGGGGCTTCAAAAAATTCACAGAAAAAGGTTTGAAAAGATAATGGGATGTTTCTACACATGTTTGAAACAAGACAAGTACCAGAGCTTTCAGTATGAGGGGGGCTTAAAAAAATTCACAGAAAACGGAATGAAAAGATAATGGGATGTTTCTACACACATTTTGAAGCCCTTTGCATTACAAGATTGCCAGTACAGGTTAACCAACAGTGGACTAGAGGTATTAACCAATGCAATCAGGTAAGAGAAAGAAACCAGGGATGTCAAATTGGAAAGGAGAAAGTGAATCTTGCACTGTTTTCAGAGGATAAGATTATATACCTGGAACAGTCAAGAAAATCATCTGAAATACGCTCTCAAACAACAAAATTCGTGCCTAGAAGTCGATGTAACTCACTATCTGGCTTCAGGATAAGGGGGTGCTGATTAGAACAGGGGGGCTCAGGGTGTGAGCCTGTCACTACACTTCATCGCTGTAAAGTGAGTTCTTGGGTCTCACTGTGTGGGATACCACATGATGACGATGTGGCATTTTGTAAAGCAGGTGACTGTGGGCAGCTCGTGTCTGCTGCGCCAGCTCCAAGCCATGGACACACCTAGCAGAAGGGACAACCAAGACGACAGGTGGACCCAGGAAGGCTCTCTATCTGAAGTGGGTAGGGGTTAGCAGATGAGCTGAGTTAAGAGCAAGAGGAACCAGAAGGACAGCATGGGAGCAGCCCGGGACCTGGCCATTCGATGAGGAGCTGGGGACAGTCTTTCAGCAGGTCAGGCTCGGTGAACTGCTCTCCCTGATGGGAGATGAGGAGGAACAGGAACAGGTGAACAGTCAAGGAGCAGTGGCATCCCTAGACTAGGGGCCACACCTGGTGACACTGTCAGGGATGTGACACCAAAATGACTGTCTATAAACTGTGTAGTGTTTCAGCAGAAATGTATTGTTGTTACAAATGACTGTCTATAAAATGTGTAGGGTTTCAGAAGAAATGTATTGTTGTAAATGTCTATAAAACGTGTAGTGTTTCAGCAGAAATGTATTGTTGTTATAAAATATCCCTGTAGTTAGTTTTGGAATCCTGATGTGGTGCTGTAGGATAAGCACCGGACCACAAGGTTAGTTTGAACCACAAGGTCGGTGGTTCAAACTCACCAGCCGCTCCTCGGAAACCCTCTTGGTTTCCAGCAAGCAGGGTTGTATCATTTGCATATCACCGGTTCTTAATGAATCTTCCTCAATCCTGATGCCATGTTCTTCACATGATCCAGTTTCTCAGGTAATGCGCTCAGCATACTGACTGAATAACTCTGGCGACGGGATACAATCTGGACGCACACCTTTCCTGATCCTCACCATTCAGTGCCCTCTTGTTTTGTTCAAACAACTGCCTTTTAGTCTAGCACAACCAAGTGTTCTGGAACACCCATTTCTTACTATGTTATCCGTAGTTTGTCATGATCCACACAGTCAAAAGCCTTTTCATAGTCAATAAAGCACATGTAAACATCTTTCTGGTAGTCTCTGCTCTCACCAATGTCCATGTGGCATCAGCAATGATACCCCTCATTCTTCATCCTCTTCTGAATCCAGCTTGAGCCTCTGGTAGTTCCCTGTCAAAGTACTGTTGTAACTGGTTTTGAATTCTCTTCAGCACAATTTTACTTGCACATGATATTAACGATACTATCTGATGATTTCTGCATTTTGTTGGGTCGTCTCTCTTTGGCATGGGCACAAATACTAATCTCTTCCAATCATTTGGCCAGGTAGCTGTCTTCCAAATTTCTTGGCACAAATGAGTGAGCACCTCCAGTGCTGCATCAGTTGTTAAAAGATGTCAATTTGCATTCCATCAATTCTGGAGTCTTGTTCTTTGCCTCAGTGCTGTGTGGGCTTCTTGCTTCAGTACCACTGGTTCTTGACCAGATACTACCTCTTGAAATGGTTGAACATTGACCATTTCTTTTTGGTACAGTGATTCTGGGTATTCCCTCTACCTTCTTTTGATGCTTTCTGTATCATTCAATATTTTGTTTGTAGAATCCTTCAATATTGCAAGCCAAGGCTTGAATTTGTTTTCAGTTCTTGTAGCTTGAGAAATGCTGAGCATGTTCTTCCCTTTTGGCTTTCTAACTCTAGGTTTTTGCATAGTCCATTATAATACTTCAATTTGTCTTCTCCAGTTACCCTTTGAAATTTTCTATTCAACTCTTTTACCTCATTTCTTTCATCCACTTTAGCTTCTTTACACTGAAAGCCAGTTTCAAGTTTCACTTTGCCTTCTCCATTGTGTGAGTGCTACTACCTCCCTTTCTCTGTCTCTCTCTCTCTTTTTTAAAGAGTTCCACTTTGTATTGAACATGTTACAAAAAGGATTTAGTAAAAAAGACCAAAGCCCGTGTCATCAGTGAACTCTTCAGATGCTTCTTCCTTTGTTCCTACTTTCTTTTCCTCAGTGGGGGCAGCAGCGGTGGAGGGGGCAGGTTCACCAGCAGGTGCAGGTCCCCAGCCCCTACCTTGCAGAGGAGGCTCCCAATGGACTTGCCATTGGCCGGGCCTTTGCAAACAAGTCAGGCCAGAGAGGCTCAACATTCACAGTGGCTGCTTTAATGAGGACACTGCTCTTGTCTTCACCGTGGTGCAGCATGTGGGCTGAGCTGATGCAGGCGAGCTGGGAGACGGAGGCCGTGGTGTAGGAGTGCTGGGTTGGCAGGTGGTGTTGGGTGTGGTGCTAGTCACTCAGTGAAGTGAGGGCCTTACCCCAACGTGGTCTTAGCTTCCTCAGAAGAACTGAGCACCTTAGCAGCTGTTGAGGAGAGACATGTGTTATGACCTTTCATCTTCAGTATGTTTTCTCATAAGAATTCCTAGCCAGGAAACAAAAGCAGAATCGTCCCATTCCCCCAATGGATTCAAATGAAAACTTAAGAAAATCACGTACAACTCTAAAAGAAGACGCTGGAGAAAACCCAAGGTGGGTCTGTAAGGAGTCATACATACAATGGCACACATGATTTATCTAGGTTTGAGCAGTCTCCCACGTGGAATTACATTTTGCCAAGATCTGATCAACTGAATGTGTATTGCAAAACTTCTGGTTTCTTTTTTCCACATTAAAAGGTTGGCTAATAATTACGTGAGATCTGAGTTGAAAAAAAAAGAAAGAGCAAGTTTCAGAGTCTCTTCTGACATCCATTTTGATCTTTTATTTCCTGTCTTTTTAATGACCTTTTGCTTTCTTCCTGTCTGATGTTCTTGATGTCATCCCACAACTCCTTTGGTCTTCAAAGTAGTGTTTAACGCAGCAAATCTGTTCTTGAGAAGGATCTGTAAATTGAGGTGGGATATTTACAGTAGTGGTCTCATTCAATATATGTCCTTTTGTGATTAAGCAATTTCACTTAGCACAATGTCCTCCAGGTTCATTCATTATATGTTTCAGATACATCATTATTTTTCACTATTGTGTAGTTTTCTATTGTATGTACCAAAGTCTAACCATTCTTCTGCCGATGGGCATTGAGACTGTCTCTTTCTGCTATTGTGAATAGTACTGCAGTGAACACGGGTGTGCATAGATTTAGTCGGTTCATGGTTCTCATTTCTTGAAAATATATACCAAGTAGAGGGATTACTGGCCACTTTTTTGAGAAAGCGCCAAACTGTTTTCCTCAGTTGTTGCACCATCTCACAGTATCAGCACTATAGAAGGGTCTCAGTCTTTCCATCCAGCATTTGTTGTTTTCTATTTATTTGAACTTTGTTATCAATGCTCGGGTAAGATATCTTATCATTGTTTTGATTTGTATCTCTCTAATGAACTGCAAGGTTGGCAGTTCAAGCTCACCAGCTGCTCCTTGGAAACCCTATACAGGGTCGCTAGGGGTCGGAACCAACTCAACGACACTTCACAACGGAGTCCTAGAGTGGTGCTGTGGGCTAATGCGCGGGACTGCAATATCGGCTTGAACCACAAGGTTGGTGGTTCAAGCTCACCAGCTGCTCATTGGAAACCCACTACAGGGTCGCTATGGGTCAGAACGGACTTGATGGCACTTAACAACAACACAGGATCAAATCAAAAACAGCAACTGGAAAGAGTAGACAGGAAACTTAGGGGGCAGTGAGCTTATGCTAATGGGTGAGGACTAATTGGGAAGACGGGTGAGAGTTGTTACACAGCCTGAGGAATCTAGTTGATGTCATTGAATTGTGCCATGTAGAAATTGGTAGATTGGTGTATTGTCTCAACAACAAAAATAAATAAAAATTTTAAAGTTCCTATTGGTGTGGTACTACAGGTTACTGTGCTGGACCGCAAGGTCAATTTGAACTGCAAGGTCGGTGGTTCAAGCTTACCAGTTGCTCCTGGGCAACCCTCCAGGGTTGCTACGAGTTGGAAGCGACTCAATGACACTTAACAACAATTTGTGTAGAAAGAAAGGCATCGGCAGATGCTGAATGGCTAAGGGGTGGACTGTACCAATTCTCTCAGCTTCACATGCACTCTTTGTAACTTCTGCAGACGTTTGTGCTCTTTTCAGCTGGAGAGCTGGAGGGAAGCCTCAAAGCTGGAGGACGGAAAAAGCAATTGCTCTTTCTGGTACTGTCAGCATCACGTTGGCCTCCTTTCTTCACTCTGAAGTTTCTTACCATATTATTGTTGTTAAGTGCCATCAACTCATAGTGATCCTGCACAGGGTTTCCCAGGAGCAGCTTGTGGATTGGAACTGCCAACCTCATGGTTTGCAGCCCAGTGCTTGTCCTACAGTGCCACACCAGGACGGCAGTGAAATCCAGGTGGCATTTTCCAACACTCTCAGAAGCAGCTTCATTGCCCCCTCTGCACCAGGTGGGCAGTTGGGTTCTGGTGTTTTCTTTTGGCCTTTTCAGTTACTGAGCTAACCATTCTCCAGCTATTGGGAAAAATCACTTTTTTTTTTTTTTTGGCTCAGCTCCTATTTGTACCATGAATGACATACATTCATGACATAGAAAGGAGAGAAACTTCTATGAAAACTTGTCTTAAGATGGCACTCTTTTAAAGCCCTTTCCAACAAGAGCTGAGGCTCTGCCAAAGCCTCTTCTCCATTGGTATGTCACATGGGCACTGATCATTAGCATGTCCCCTGTGTCCACCCTTAGACTAAGCTACTTACTAGCCTCAGTCCGCACTTAGGCCAGGAGTGATTTACTTGCACTTAGAATTTTTTGCACTTCCTTAGATTCTAATATTTGTTACCGCGGGTTGAGAAAAGTTCCAATGAACAACGAACTGTATTTTGATCATTAAAACTGTGTTTTGACAACGACGAATCTAAACGAGAGTGTATTTTTCATACTAAATTCATGTCAACGATAACCGGCACAATCTGGGACATGCCACCTATTTTGTTCTGGAACACACTTCAAAGTGAGACCAGAATTAGGAGCCACCTACCACCAACACCCCCACGAAAGAGCCCACACGCTGGTTCTGGCTGACAGTTTCCATTTATTACTGCAGTAGACAACTGCCCAGAAAGTGCAACACCGAGGCCCTCATCACACACTCCACTCCTCCTTCACGGCAAACCGGGAGCAGTGGGGAACCCAAGCGTCTCTCTGGGTAAGGACTGACTGCCGCTGTGACATAGGGAACACACAACACAACACACACATACACCAACAGAAACAGAAAGAGGAGCAGGGAGTCTTGTCACATGGAAAACCCACCAAAGGGGTCATGGGAAAACAGTCCAAACTGTGCAGAGTGGAGACTGCTCCCATCTCCCAGCAGCACCCCACCTTGCTTGTGAGGTTGGCCCTGTAGACCTTTCCCCGGAAAGGTAGAGAAGAAGCGAACCCATAACCATGACTGTCGTCAGCGCTCATGGGTTACAGTGACTGAGCTTTGCAGCTAGCCTGGAGGCCGATCTCCCGTTCCCAGGTGCCCGGCAGTGAGTGTACCTGGGAGGACACTGGGGCAAGCTCCTACCTGCAGGTTAGCAAAGGCTGAGCCCTTGCTCTCACCAGCACTGGGCCAGTGTATTTCTGATAAGAGAACACAAGGTTAAAAAATCTGAACAAAGGATACAAAAACAGCAAAATATGGACACGACAAGGAGCCTCTCAGCCTGACAAGTCTCTCTCACAACGTACTGAACACGCATGCGCACGTATGCACATCACACAACCCCATCAGGTAGACGCTCAAAGGAGGACAAATCCAAATATCTGCTCTCTTTGGAAATGTCACGGCAAATCTCGGATTCGGCAGTCCACACAATTCTTGGGAGGCCATTTTGGCTCCCTGTTTTAGCCATTGTTGTGCCTCAATTTGCCTGAGCCCTTCACCATGGTCTGGACACCAGAATCCAACCTTTATACCAGAAGACTCTCTACACCACCGCTGGATCTTCCAGTCCGCTCAAAGGTCACGTGGACCGGAAGCTGCTCCCTTCCAGTCCCTGCCTGCCCCTACTCTTTGAGGGAAAGTTTCTCTAAAGAGCGGCAGCTGAAGGGTGTTCGAGAGTTGGGAAGGAGGAGGGTGACAGAAACAGTGAGGAAAGACATGACTATTACTCTCGTATGATTTCTCTGAGACCGGGTGTCTAAGGATCCCACAGCCGTCAAGGATATGTTTTAAGGAGAGGCCTTAATTTAAGGTACTGCGATCTTTGCTCACACAGAGCCAAGTAAGACGTGCTACTTGGAGGTCGTTTCCTGGTGACGTCTTGGAGTCTTCTCTGCTCTTCCGGCCTGTGTGACTCAGTCCTCCCTAGGAGTGACGGGCCCTTCCCTACGCCCGTCTGCAGCAGCCTTCTAAGTCCCTGTCCGGGCATCACGGGTCAGCATACACTGCTAACACACACATGAGGCAATGAAGACAAGTGCAACAGGTCTGTTCATTCCCACCAGCCATCCATCATGGTCTCCTTTTCCCCGATGTCCCAGTTTCTGAACCACAGGGTTTATCATGGGAAGTGGGAACACTCAGCAGTGACCACCTGGGACCAGCCTGTTCGTTTCCCCTCCTCAACACGAGGTATGCAAGAACCCGAGAAGGGCCTGCCCCTCGGCCCTGCTCCAGCGGTCACGTGGACCTGCTCCCTCGGTCAGGTGACTGCAGTCTTTGCTCTGGAGCTCAGAGCCCCCGCGGTGTCCAAAGCCTGCAAGTGGACTGGAGCTTATCATCACAATCACACGGAGGCCTATGCCAGCTCCACTGATCGCTGCAGATCTTCTGAGCTGCCTCAATGAAGCAAGCCAGCAGGGCCCACCGGATGCGAGTTCTAAGTGCGGCCGTGCCTATGAAGGAAGGAGCGTCCCTCATGTGGGAACACTGGAAGGCAGAAGGCAGGAACCAATGCACGGTCCTGGGCAGTCACCACACCAGGGACCCAAGTGGCGGGGCTGGGGCAGAGGGGAGAGAAAGAAATAAAATGTCCGAATAATTTAATGGCAGAGCTAGAAGGGAGCATGTACAGCTATTCCAGACTCTCCGACAAAAAGCTTTTCCTGGGTGTACAGACATTCGTAATACTGACAACTCTCAGCGACAGCTCGGGAGCGCACGCGGGGTCGCCACAATAACTCCACAGGGCCAGAGGTGCACAGAACACCTGTGCAGTGTCCAGATGGCGGCACACAGTCAAACGAGGCTGGACTTCCCTTCAGAACCTCGGGGAAAGACCCAGTGTGTCTGTTACAAAGGCATGGCTGCCGTTTCTCCACTTTATAACGTCAGTGACGCCGGAGGGGTCTAGTGGAAGGTGTTCTCCAGAACGAGTGCAAAGTGGGGGCCCCCGGCTCAGGGCTGACCCTTCAGGGAGCAGACGAGGGAGCTGGAGACCTCCCTCCACTTCCGACACACACACACACACACAGAAAGGGATTATTGCCAGCTTGTGTACTCTCACAAGGTGATTCTTGTATTTCGAAAGCTTGAATTGTCCCTGGAAGAAAGAAAAAGGGAGAAAATGGAGCATTTAATACACAGATAATTTCTACACAACCACACATATGGGAGGGTGGGAGGAAGGGGCGCTGGCACTCAGGGCTCGAGGGCCCCAAGATGCACCCCAGCATCTCCCCTCCTTACTAATCAACGGTCAAAACAGCAGCCTGCTCTCCAAGTCCTTCAAAGCCTTCAACTCAGTCATAACACATGAGACACAACCCAAATGTAAATCGGTAAGGGACTGGTTAAATATGAGCGCTATGACTCATTCAGACGCTGTAATATGGTGCAGCTTAAAAAATTTTTTTAAAATGAGAAAGCCCTTTAGCAACATGGGAAGAGCTACAAAGCACACTGCTGCGTGGAGGTGCAGAACAGCCAGCGCAGGAAAGACAGCCCGCTACCTTGTGTGTGAGTGCAGGGGTGGAGATACAGGTTCATGTTCATATTGGCTCATGTGTATGGGAAGGAACTGTAAGGACATGCAAGAAACCAAGAGCTGGTTCATGGGGGTGGGAGTGGACACAAGGGAAAGTGCTCAGATACAGATGGAAAAGCTGTGTGTGTGGGGGGGCATTGTAACACACACGTAAATGTTTGGAACAATTTGTTTGTATTATCTATTGAAAACACTGACCAACTAAGAACCAAGCAAACTGAAAAGCCTGAGTTAGCAGCTGACGACAGAAGAGGGGAAATCAGGGGACCCTTTACTTTGGAGACTTGACAATCATCCTCGGAGAGGGGTTCCATGGGTATTCTGGAGACAGGAGTCTAACTGTAAACAGCGACCCCTTGATTCCTTTCTACTGTATGCAGACAGGCTTGCCCGTTCAATAATACGCTTAACTGTTCATACTAAAAAGTTAATGACTTCAAGCAAATGGCTTCCATGAACAACACAGTCTCTCATGAGACCAGAAGAACTGGGGGACACCCAGCGCTCGTTCCTGAACATTTGGATCAAAACTTCCACAAAAGTATCCTGATCCAAAGCGGGGGAATGCAGAACAGGATTTCAAATCCTCAATGACTCCAGACTTTGAGGTCATGGAAGTTGGATAAACTCCCAGAACTATTTCCTTGACATCATCTTTCAACTTTAAACCCCAAAATATCCCCTGAAGCAGCCCTAAAACCAAACAATAGTTTAGCTTAGCTTAACTGGAGCATTATGCTTTTTGTTTTTTTTTTTAAAAAAAGGATCTATGTTGGATCCATTGACAAAAGCAACTCAAAAGATAGACAGTTTTTAAAAATGAACCTTAGGAGCAGTAAGATTACATCCATGGAGGAGGAACAACTCAGAAGGTGAGAACGGTTGGACAGCTGGCAGCATATAATCAATGTCACTGACGTGGACAGGCAGAAACTGATGAACTGGTCCGTTTGGCTATGAATATCCTCAACAAAGTGAACACTTGTTAAAAACTTCTGGAGCACTGTTCTAACACACGTGTTCTGACACACATGGGGTTGCCATGAGTTGGAGTTGGCTCAACAGGTAGCAAAACCATTCCGATGACTTAGCAGTTCACAAAGTAGGGCTGGAGGGTCACCTCATCGAATCTAATCTTCTGATACACGGGCCGAGTGCTGGAGACTGAAATTTGCCTGAAAACTTGGAAATACAAATTCTCATTAAGCTGGCTTCTGGAGTCATCATTTCCTGTTCATTTCAGGGGAATGTTTTAGAGTCTGGTTTTAAATGACCCATCTTAATCTTAAAGTTGTCCCAGTTTCTTGGGCATCGGGCAATTGTTGTTAGGCGCCGTCAAGTTGGTTCCGACCCACAGCAACCCTACATAGGGTTTCTGAGAAGCAGCTGATGAGCTTGAACTGCTGACCTTGCACAGTTCAGTTTAGCCACAGCGTCACACAGGACTCGTGGGCTTAAGGCAATGCTGCTCACGACAGACCGTGTCCTCCTGTTCCCAGGCTCTCCTCCTCAGTAGCCAGCTGACAAGCACAACCGTCCTGTCTCTAGAATGGCTGCAGACAGCACACTGAGAGGTATGCTGACAAGGTGCGGGTGACCTCGGGCTGGGAGTCAATGGCCACTGGGCAATTCCTGCCATCCCTAGCAAAGAGGAGTAACGGGATGGTCTTTTTTTTTAAGGCCAATGGTCTAAACAACGCTTTCAAAAGAGAGCTCCCTCCAAGGTGCCAGGATGAAAAGGAGCATATCTGAACACAGAGCAGAGGGAGCAGTGGTGATGGGGGGGTAGGGTGGGGTGGGGTAGGGATGGGTGGGAACGGGACGTGTGTGACTGCAGCCACCCCCTTAGGGAAGGATGCACTGTGCTACTGAACCTGCATCCCAGAAGACGCCTGGCCCCGCCTCCCTCAAACAGTAAAGGAAGAGACCATCAGAGGACAGACGTTTGCTCTGCTCCACCTTAGCCCTGTACAGCAGGTGGCTAGACAGAGAGGGCAGGTGGCAGGGTAAGGGACAGGAAGGCTGAATCAGACAATTTTCTGACAATCTTAGATGAAGGGGGCAGGCAAGTATCTGACCCCAGCCCCTTCAGGTGCTTGGTGATGGGAAGAAGGGCATTTTCGGGGCAGTTGTCACCAGAAGCAAGTCGTCCTAGCTTTGGGAAGACTTTCTGTCCTGTGATGGGGGTGGAGACAGGAAACTGAAGAGCTCTAGAACACTTCCCCATCCAGAGAGTTACTATTCATTCCAGAGATTTCTATCATCATAATGTCCAGCACTGTGGGCATGTCATGAGGAGGAACCAGTCCCTGGAGAAGGACATTGGGTTTGGTGAAGTAGAGGGTCAGTGAAGAAGAAGACGCTCTACAAATGGACTAATGCCTCTACAAGTGGCTGTGACAATAGGCTCACGTGTCCCATGACTGAGGAGGGTTCTGTTGCACGTGGGGTTGCTATGACTTGAAACTAAGTCAATGGCCCCGAACAGCAACTTTGTGGTCAGGAAAATCTGACAAGTCACAGTGGTTCTCAAGTCTATTGGCAGAAGAGAAGCTGGGAGTTTGCCATAGTTTAGGGGCGGTATAACACACTGACAAGACAGGCTGCTGCAGGCTGGTGCTATGGGCCCTTGGCTCCGAGAGTGGGCAGAGAGACCAGCTTGATGCCACCAAGCTAAGTCTAAGGAAATCTGTTCACCTCCAGTCAGCTGGGCACTAATCCTTGCCCTTGTCCCTCACTCTGGGCTACAGTTCACAGAGACCCAGAGACAGGAGGCTGAGGCCGCAGACTCCCTGCTGTCTCTGAGATGAGATCCTGATCTTTTACCTGTATCCTACGACTTAGCTATCCCACGGAGGAGCCTTTCTCTGCTGCCGCCCCCAGTGTCCCGGTCCCCACCATCAATCTCAGGGAAAACCACTGCCCAAACACAGGGAAAATGGGTTTGTAGTCTGCTCTCAAGGAGTCCTGCTATGGCACTGTGGGCTAATGCGCTGGACTGAAAAGTCGGTTTGAACCACAAGGTCGGTGATTCAAGCTGCTTCTTGGAAACCTGGTACAGGGTTATTATGGGTCAAAAACGACTCGACGGCACTTAATCTGCTCTCAAAACCATCTCTTCTGGAGAACTAGACAACAGGGTAAGACTCTAGCACCAAGAAGTTGGGACAGTAGCTAACCCCTGTGTGAATAACACTCAGAAGAATGTCCCACCCTGTTCTGAGGGACCCTCCACAGTGCTGGAGGGATTCTAGGTCCTCAAGTAAAAGCTGGGAACCACCCAACTAGGAACCCCTCTGAACGTCCGCTCTGAGGGGTACTGCCCCTACGCACGTCAGGGGAACACACGCTTGTTGCCAGGCCAGCTCTGGCTTCCTCTATCTGTATGCCAATCCCTGCTTAGGGACCCAAACCAAAAACCACACCACTACCATCAGGTCAATTCCAATTCATAGGACAGAGCAGAACTGTTCTCTAGGGTTTCCAAAGCTATAGACATTTACAGAAGCAGACTGCCTCACCTTTGTCCCCTGGAGCAGTTGATGGGCTTGAACCAAGGATTTGTTGGTTCATAGGCAAGCGCTTTAATCACTGTCCTACCAGGGTCCCTCTTCCTAGGAACAGGTCAAATTTCAATCTCCACTCTCCCACCAAGTGGCTATTGCCAACCTTACTCCCAAACCAAGGACCACTGCTCTCTGCACACTGCTCAGATTGCCAAGCTGGTAAGGTTCCCAAATCCTGTGCCAGAAGCCAACTGGGCCATCCACAGAAGCCCTGAATTCAAGACAATACCTATGTGGAATTGAAGCCAAATGCTACCTCCTAAATGGCAGCAAAGGAAATGGCATAAAATACCACATAAATTGAGGGGTTCTACAAGAATTACGAAAAGTTTCTCTACTGGACATCTTTGGTCTTCCCAGGTTAGGGTCTACCTGGGTGTGGGCTGAGAAGGGTCAGGAGCTCTGAGATGGCAGCTCACATCACAATAAGCAGGGTTGTACGTCTCTTCCGGAACACGAGGAGTCAGTGGAGATGAAGCATGGCGTTGCTGGGGATGGATGGAGAAGGTTCCTGTTGGGACTTCAGGCCGGGCTGCTTGCAGAACCTCGGAAAGGGAGGTGCTCCCTTAGTCTGCCTCCTTCGCCTACATTGTGGCCTCCTGTCTGTGTGGGCACTCGGGGATGCTGGCTAAGAGTGCGCCAACTGCCTATGCTGAGCCCCAGGGCTGCCTCTCTGCTGGTCCGTTGGAGCAAGGCAGGTCTCTTGCCTTTGACAAAGTCACTTTTCCTCCTGGGAGGGGGAACTTGGAAGCAGTACCTCACTTGACAGCTCTGTTCTAGTTTCAGAAATAGTCCACTTATCTTAGGGGTTGGAGAGGGGATGGGGAGCAGCTGATGCCCAGGAATATGTTCCCATCTCACCTGTTTCTCTCATTCAGAATAAATCTAGGCAATTCTCCTCTGGTAACCAGGCAGACATGACCTGTGGTCCTCTGAATCAAATTATAAATGGTCTTCAAATGAACTCTGGCTGACTCACCCTGGAGACCCCTGGGTCTCTCTCTGCCAGGACACTTGTAGGACACCCACCCCCTGGTAACTTTCAGGGCCCAAACCCGCATTTATGTTTCCCTGACCTGACCCACATCACCAGTAAACAAGACACAGCATTCCCCTTGCCTATAGAGGGGCCTGGGGTGCAGCCCGCTGTCTGGACACCGCCAGGGCTTCAAATGGCCACGCAAGAAGAAAATAAAACTCTGGGGCCAATTGCTAGTCATGAGTTGAGATCATTTTTCATTCGGATTGCCTGGAAAGTGATTCAAGAGGCGTTCTAGGCTGCGTGGCCTCATCGTCTAACGAGAAACCAGAAGCACAGTGAGGTGACACCGCTGCCCAGGGCCTCCTCGGGAGCTGACCCAGTGCTTCAGGACTCAGCTTCTGCAGTCTGGACTGAGCTAGGTGTTGGGAAAAGGGCACCCCCAGGGGCCAGGGCCTATGGCTGAGAGGTACGTTACAGGGTCACATAGAAGATAGACAAGGCCCTACCCTGAGTGTGAGACACAGGGGGAGCGTCCGATCAGCGGCCGCTGCTATTCACCAGGCCATGAAACTCCTCCCAGGCCCTGGCAAACCAGAGACAAAAAACACAAGAGCACATTCAGATCAAAAGATTTTCCACAGAGCAGACACGACAACCCCACACACACCCGCTGCAAACATCCTCTAAGTGGAGCCCCTGGGTCTGAATGCACGGTGACTGGGGTTTCCTGGCTAGACCGTCCTCCCGGACAGCCGGGGACCCAGCCCAGCACCTCCCAGGGACTGGTGGGCCTTCTTCAGGCCCTGCTCCCCAAAGATACGCAGCTACAGTTCAACAGCCCCCTGCTATAATGCTCTGAGAGGCCAATGAAGGCAGGCTGGAAACGTCACCCAAGAACCCCCCAATTGACTGCATCAGAGGGCACCACAGCCTGGGACAGCAGGTGGTGGAAATCTTTCTTCTGGGTCTCCCTGAGTAAAAAGGCCAACCCAGCTGCCTTAGGGTGCCTAGAGATGAAATGAAAGAAAGCACACCATTGTCTCTGCTTTCACTCTCCCAACCTTCTAACTCTCAAGTCAGACCCCAAGTCCTTATCAGGTTCCAGCTGATCCTGAACCACCACTCCCCACCCCCCACTCCTCTGAGGCCCTGAAGTAGTGTAGGTTAAGGTGGTCACATTCTGAAGGAACAAGGCAGACAACACCCTTCACATTGATTCACATGGGTGTCAGGCTCTTGGGAAGGGAGGTTAGAGGTGAGAATGTGACGGAAGGGGTGGAGACTAGGGGGAGGGGGGTTCTGTGAGCAGGTCCTTGGTGGCTGCCAGGCGAGCTAAAACAGACAAGAGCCCCAGCCTCCCAGAGGCCCCCACCCAACTCACATTTTCCCCCGAGGAGCACAGTTCTTACTTTCTTGCTCTAGCTTCCTTACGAGTCCCATTGGGGCGTAACTGGGAAGTCTCCTAGGGATTATATATAAAATGGGTAATCTGGTGCTTTCAAATCAAACGTTTCTCACAGCCAGTTGTTCATTTCTGGTTATCACTCACTCACTGCAGGGTCAACAGCATGGTCACTAAGACGTCACTACTGGGCCAGGCCGTCTATGGACAGCTTTTCTTTCTTTCAATAGGGAGGCATTAAATACGGAGACTTGGCCCCATGGTTATACCTAGTTCGTCAGTATTTCCCACCTTTGAACAAAAGCACTTGTAAATTAAAGATCTAACTCTCAGGAAAGGGTGAGGTGCAGTTAGTGGTTTCTTCAGAGTATTACTGAAGCGACCTAAAACATGTTCACTGAAATCAATGAAAATGTCACAACAGCAGACATGCATGAGTCTGCCAGCTCACAAACACAATGTCCACAGCCAGACATCTGCTCTCTGTTCCCTTCTGGGGAGATGGTGATGTGATGCACTCTGGGGGCTTGTGGGAAACTTCAGAAAGTAATCCTGCTCTTGGCCCCAAAAATGACAAGGGCAAAACCAAGTCTAACAGTGAGATTTCACTTCTAGTTCAAACAGCTGAAGTGCCAACAGGAAGTGACACAGCTCTGCTAACATGTCATCTCGTTACCCTTTTTCCAGAACAGCCCACACCTCAACTAGCCCAAACAGAGAAGTTTTCTGTGTCAAGGACCTTGCAGGCGCTGGAACTTCAGAACTACACTCTGGTCTGTGCGGGAATTAGAAGACCCAGCCATTTCTTCAGAAGTATGTTCTTCCTATTGAGTTACACCTCAAAGCGAAGAATCTGGGTTAAATCCTCTCATGTATTTGGTGGTAATTAAATTGTTGGTCATAGTCCTTGGTGTAATCACTGTCATCAGAGGCCAACAGCATGGCTCTGGAGGCAAAGCCACTGCCTAAGCCTGGGTGTGACACTTTGTTTTCTGCCTGGCACTTCAGACATAGCAGGTCAACAGTAAAACTGTATTCTTTTCAATGTAAAGAACAAGTTAATTGCTAAGTGTTCTATGACTGGAGATTCTAAAAAAAGAAAAACTTACCCTGAGATTAATAGTCTATTTTGAATAGATTCCAGTGACAGAATAACAAAGAACCCTTTTAAGATCCCCCTTGGCCCATCTCACTTACCAGAGAGCAAATTCTGAGAGCCCAAGAGCACCTTTCTGGGTGACTCTGTACTGCCCCCCCACCCCCCTCACACACCAAGCCTGGTTCCTACGAGCCCTCAGTAACTGTGGGGAGCCCAGCCCCCCCAATCGCCTGGGTTCTTTGAACAGCAGTATGGAAGACTGCTTACACCAGCAGAGCCACAGGGCTGGGGCTTAGCCATGACAGGAGGGGTAGGCTGCTCATTGCCTGTGAATTTAATTCAAGGTTTAAATCAGGGCTTCAAACCTTCATCCCAGATTGAGTCAATGCTGAGAATTTGCATGTCCACCTAGGTATCTGGAACCAGACCCCACTGCACCATTCTAGGACATGGCCTCATGTCCACCTAAGAATCACCTGGGGATCTTGTTTAAATGTAGATCCAGATTCAGTACATTTGGGGTGGAAAGGCAAGTGCGGAGCAGGGGATCAATCCAAAATGAACCGTTGGAGATCTGGTTTCGACAGAGCGGAATCTGGATGTAGTAAAGGGATTCCCTTCTTGAATAAATGACTCCAGAGGATTCTTCGCCCTCACTGCGGTCCCTTCCAGGACTGTTTCCTCACAAGACACTGTCCACCCCCAGTTTAACCCTGGTGGGCCTATGACTCTGGGTCACATGGCTGGCTGGGTAACAACCTGGGGAGACAGAGCGAGTGGTGCTTGTAAGAACACAGCTGTCTGAGAACTCCATTGGGAAAGAGCTTCCTACAAGGCCCGAGGCCCCAGGCCTCAGAATTAATGTTATCTAGTGACCTGTTCGCCTTAGAGGGGAGGCGAGGGACTACTGGCAGTACACTAGGCAGAGGTCAGCAGGCAGACCCCTTGCAGCAGCAAAGCTCAGATCAGAAGCGGGATGCTCATCAGCCTGTCTGAGTAGCAGTATGGCCTCTCCACTGGCCGAGGCGAACAGCAGGAAAAGGCCACAGCAGTGTGATCAGGGGGAGGCTGGGAAAGCCGGTCACAAAAGGAGAGTGCAAGGCTACTTGATTAAGAGTATGAAGTCCCTCCTAAAGGACCCCCCAGCTCCTGTCACCCTAGGCGTTAACGCATGAGGGAGGGCAATTCCCGCTGGCCTCTTCTTCCCTTTGACAGCTGCTGTTCTTGGTTCAAAGCCCTACCAAGGGGACAAGCCCCAGAGGACAGCGTGGAGCAGACCCAGCTGACATTTGCTCGAGTGTGGCAAGGATCAGAGAGCAGCAGGCCTGTTTGGGGCTTTCTGACCAAATCTCACTCTAGAAGGGGACAAACTCATCCCAGGAAAATGACAATAGAGCGGAAACTAAGGCCGCTACATGTAATGCTATCGTGGAAGGCAAGAGGGAAAAGGCCATTGGAAGGGAGAAGGCTAACACAATGTAGTTCTGTGACAAATGCTGAAAACCTACAGGAAGGACCTTTCTAGAGTCCAGCAAGCCTCCCCGTCTCTAGGTACCTCAACCATTTTGGGTATGCGACAAAGTAGCAAAGACACAAACATCCCCTGCATATCGAGTTGCGGGTCCCGAGGCCAGGATGGTGTAAGGGCAGATATCACTGTCCAAAAGGAGCAGCGGCTTTGGGAAACTCCACATCA
This sequence comes from Chrysochloris asiatica, assembly GCF_000296735.1. NCBI lineage: Eukaryota > Metazoa > Chordata > Mammalia > Afrosoricida > Chrysochloridae > Chrysochloris > Chrysochloris asiatica. Next base: position 4,307,290 of record NW_006408614.1, on the reverse strand, counting down.
ATCCACAGCCACTTTCACCGATGCGATCAGGCAACCTCACTCAATGTCTGCAAAAAGCCTTCTTCTCGGATCCGCTGTTGGCTCCTAAGCCAGCCTGAAGGGCCACGAGGTTTGCTGCGACTCTGCATGCAGGGAAGGGACCTATAGGACAACTTGCAGCCAATTAGCCAAAGCCGCAAAGCACAGGAGGGGTCAGTGTGTCCTGGTCAGGTGCCTGGGAGCCGGATCCTGATGCACAAACGTGCTAGGGCTGGGGCTTCGCAGTCTGGCAGGATCAGTGCAAAAAGGAAGCTGACCTGGCTTTGGAGGGAAAGCAGCGGAAGGCTGACAAAGAGCCTGTGGCTTGGGCAGCTCTGGCCCCATTGAGAAAACCCTGTTAGCACAAAGCAAGGAAGCTGGATACACAGTCACACGCAGGCAGAAGCAGGGGTTTACCTCCAAGCAAGAGATTTCTTTGAAGTAAAGGCAGACAGAAAAGCCAGCGAAGCAAAGGCAGGGGTCCCCTCTCTAAGTGGAACCGACTCTCCAGCTGGACCCTAAGTCAGAAGCCACTCTGCTCTGGTCGTGGACGTGATGAAGTGGGAGATAAAATGCAAGGACCAGCAAACAGGGTCTTATCATGAGAGCAGGATGCCAGCGCGTTAAGTCAGAGACCTCAGCAGCTCTCGATCTAAATACCGCGTGACTCGACACACTGGGCTTATGGAAGTAAGACTGAGATCCCTGGACGGCCCTGCACCGAGAAGTCTGTGCTGTCCTTTCACACGCTGACAGTCGTCTAAAAGGCCACTTCTTGGATGCGTCATAAAGAGCAAGAGCAGGAGACAAGCTAGTTTAGCACCGTTTATTAAGTGGTCTCAGCAGTCGTAGTAGCTGCTGCATGTCAGCCTGTTCTTAAAATGTCAAATGCTCTTCCAACTCCTCTTGTCCAGGACACAAGGCTCTTCCAGGTAGCACGCCAACAAAACAAGAGACTCCGATGGTGCCAGCTTCAGTGACGGTGCCATCCAGAAAGGGACAGGGTCACGGCACATTCACCCGCGTCTTCCAGAGGTTTGGAAAAAGGGGCCTTTGGGGGCCCAGCCTGCCTGGCATTCTAGTGGAAGTGATAAAGGTTGCCACATTGGGAGAGGAAGGGGAGCTGCAGGGAAGGAGTATCTGGGTCCCCAGGAGGGCTTCCTGGTCCCTGGAGGGCTGCTGTCTCAGAGGCCGGCCTCTGCCAACACGCAGCAGCAGGCCAATCTTCCTAGCAGACTGGGGCAAAAGGCCCACGGGCTCTCCTAGACAGCCTGGATTGGAACCGTTTCTACAAACTCAGGAGGCAATGGCTCAGGGAGGAGACAGGGAGAAGAGAGGCGGGGGAGAGCTGATGTACAATACCTCTTTCCCTTTCCTAACAGCTGAAAAACTTCCTTTAGGGGGAGGGTGGCACTTGGGAATCTCAAAAACAAAAAACAAAAAATTAAGGAAAACAATCCTAGAAAAAGGATGTGGGGCTCTCTCTAGCCCTTAGTTTACCCGGAGGGTAGAAACTACTTCAACCCCAGAACACAGAGTAAGAAAACCCCGTCCTGGGAAAAGCAGTGCTAAGGCAGGGTGTCTAATAACTGCTGGTGGCTACCAGGTGTCGCGCCCAGTCATTTGGTTCTGGACCAACGCCAGTGGCGGTGTTCCCAGTCAACAACTGGCACTCAGCTGGTTAAGCCAGCTCCACCCACATTTTCTGAGAAAGCACAGAAAGCAGATTCCCAGCGGCCTGCAGGCTGAACCTAATCATTAGGCTGGGCACTCGCCTTTAATAAGAACCACATGATGGAGGTTTCGTTCTTGACAATGAGGAGGACAATGACAGCATTTGGCCCCGCAAGAGCACTCACCATCTGACATTCCCCACAGCCCTGTCAGGTGAAGGAATGCTGCTCCCCCACCCCCCTGCCATTTCACAGATGGGGACACTGAAGCAGAGTGGCTCAGAGACTTGCCAAAGGCACAGACTGCTTTTGGAGCCAGAGGAGGGAACTAGAGGCCCTGGCTCACAGCTGGCCAGCTTCCCCTCCAGCTCAGAATCCCCAGTGGACTGCTGCCAACCACTCTCACCCTTGGGGTCCTTGTGGAGATGGCTGAGCGGGTCTCCCCTTCGATTACATGCCCCCAGACTACTCTGCTGCCTCTCCCACTACAGCTCTGTACACAGGAAGTGGAGGCTTTGCTCCTCCTAAGATGCCGCTCCCTGTCCCAGGACCAAGAAAACAGACTGAAGCTAGCAGGTTAAGAATACATGCAGAAGCGGGGCCAGGGAGGACAGGGGACAAGAAAGAGAAGAAGACAGCTTTGTCTTTCATCTGAAGACGGTGGTCAGCGAATGAAAGACGAGACAGCCTGTACAGACAGAGCAAGCCTGGGGGCCAGTGCGGCTGGACGCTCTGCTACGAAGCGCCCTGTGGGGTGGTGGGCCGGGCACCTTGCTGACAGAGCACTGCTCCGTGTGGCTGCAAGCACTAAAGGGTGAGCTGCTCTGTCCCTTCTCCACCAGTCAAGTCTCCTGTACAAACAAACTGCTCTGGACCAAACTACAGACCTACTTTAGCTCAGCTCAGGGACACCCCCCGGCCACCCCACAACACGTACTTGATGCTGTCGGTGTGGGTTTTGTATTCCATAACGGTGTTGGGAGGGAGGTTAAGCACGCGCCGAAGCGTGTCGCGTATTCGGGCTGTGGTGGCTTGGTCGCTGGCCGTCTTGTTCCAGATTGAAATAATGTCCTCCTACGGAAGGAGAAAGGAGCCATCAGAGCAGACCTGGGGAAGTGAGGTGAGTGCAGGTGGTACAGGACACATGGCTTACCTGAAACCGGACAGAGACCACGGCCCCACAGATCTCCTCCCCAACCATGAACTGCTCCCCCAGCATGGCCAGGATGAGGTTCTCCCAGCAACGGGACGCCAAGCCCTTCCGCAGCCGAATAATCCACTTGCCACCGTTCTTATTTGCATCGTCCTGTGCAGAGAAACAGGTGTAGAGTGAAAACACGGCCTCACAGGCTTTTCTTTTACAGTTACCACAGCCCCCCGCCATCAAGTCCATTCCAAGTCCGAGTGGCCAAACAGGACAGAGGGGAAGTGCTCTTGGAGTTTCCAAGGCTGTCAGGCTTTAAGGAAATAAATGGCCACATCTTTCTCCTAGGACAGAGTGGTGGGTGGGTTTGAACCATCAACTTTTTGGTTAGCAGCCAAGCTCTTAACCACTGCACCACCAGGCTGCCTTCTTTTGCAGTTCAGGCAGTATTTTTAATGCCATGAAGCAGTGAAGTACTAAGAAGTCTTGTCACTTTCCAATAACTTAGCTTTATAGGAAAAATGGTGTAGAGCAGGGAGGGTTAGAGAGAGAAGAAACGGGAGAAAACTCAAACAAACAGGGTAGGGATCCCTGGTGCAAATCATTCCATCCAAAAGTCCTTTGAAAAGACTCCTCCTCCTCCAGAATCACTCTAGGAGTGGAGAGAAAGGTCAGACTGCAAACATGAATCACCCGCTACTTCACTTGCCAACGTCTACTGAGTGTCTCCACGTACAGGCACCAAGTCCCCATGCCTCCCCAGATCCAGACTGGCAGGGAAACTCAAAGAAAACACTGTGTTTCAGATGCTGCCATGTTGCCATCTGCACGGGCTGCTATACGAAGAAGACAGGGCAGACAGGATGCTCAGGAGAAGGACATATCTCAGCTGTCTCTTGTGGGCACCGGAAGAACCCAGCTGCCCAAAGAGCCGCAGAGGGGACACAAGCCAAGATTTGGAAGGTAGATTAGGGGCAGTAAGGTCTGCAAGGGGAGCTGGGTAGGACTTTAAGCGGTGGCTAGGTGTGTGCATGTGATTAAATTTGTCTTCTAGAGCACAACCAACTAAGGACTCTCTGAGAACCTCTCCAAGTACTACCTGTAAGCTTGGTTTTGACTCAGTGACACTATGGAAAGTACTTTTCACACCGTATATTCTTATACACACACAAACACAGTTCTTGGGAAATAAAAACACTTTCATTGCAACACCACATTAGTGGTGCTGTGGGTTAATGCATTGGACTGCAAAGTCAGTGGTTCAAGCTCACCAGTCACTCCTTAAAAACCTTATACAGGGTCGCTATGAGTCAGAATCTACTCAATGGTAGCAACGACAACAAACCACATTAACAATAAAACAAGCTTTTTAAAAACCTCCCCAGTCATGGTGCCTTTGCCTGGGGGCCTGGTTCCAAAGATGTAGCAAAAGGGAAATCATTTTGAGCAAAGACTTTAACTTTGACAAAGGCCCTCACTGCTCACCTCCCACATGGGCTTGATTCCTTCTTTGAAGAGATGGAAGTCACTGTGGCCTGTCAGGTCCCCGGGACGGACCATGTGGCTGTAAAACCTCCAGAACTGCTCCACCTGCAGACAGAAGACCCAGAGGGAAAAGTTGGATCTTTCCATTCTCTTTGCTGAATGCAGACCAGGCGACGGATCCCGGAGACAGCCATTGAAACAGGAGGCGCTGTACACCGGATGCATTTTCTCGGAGGCTACATCTTCACTTGACCTTCACTCGGGAGATCATGTGGGAAGGCAGGCACGTTAGAGAAGAGCATATGCTATGGATTTGTCAGAGAAAAACACCACACTGGCAACACAAGAAGGAATCCCTCAGGGAAGGGAGTCCAGTCTTGGTCAAGAGCCGGAGCTGGGCAAGTCCTGCTGATCCACACTCTCCCTCTGAAGCCATGGGGTCGGGAGAGGAGCAAGACCCTACACAACGCAGTGCTTTAGTACGCAGGTACACGAAGCTAAGACCCTACACAACGCAGTGCTTTAACACGCAGGTACACGAAGCTAAGACCCTACACAACGCAGTGCTTTAACACGCAGGTACACAAAGCTAAGTGCCACAGTCACAGTCTGAATGCGCGTTTTTTTTTTAAGAACCAAATTCATACTCCATAACAACACACCACCTACTACCTTAACCCAAAACCAAGAGCCAACATAACCCATTGCCACCTGGTCGATTCTGACTCACTGTGACCCTGCAGAACTGAGTCCAGCTGGCCCATGGGGTTATGGAAGCAGACTGTCAAATCCTTTACCCACGGAGAGGCTAGTAGGTTCTAACTGCTGACCTTTTAGTAGCTGCTAAGCACTCTAACCACTGTGCCATCAAAACTGCTCCACTGGGTTTCCAGGGCTGTAAATCTTCAAGGGAGCAGACTGCCACATCTTTTACTCAGAGGGACTACTGGCCTTTCATCTAGCTGCGCAATGCTTAACCCACTGCACCAACAGGACTCCTTACTGGCCTCATAAGAACCCAAAGACCAACCCCACAGCCATGGAGTTGATTTCCTCTCATAACACCTCATCTAGGGTTTCTAAGACCATCAGTCTTCACAGGAGCAGACAGCCTCATTTTTCTCCCAAGGAAGAGCTGGAGGGTTGGAATGGCCAATCTTTCGGATAAGAGACCAACAACCTAACCCACAGTGCCCCCAGGGCTCCTACTGACCTCATTACTGTTGTGTCACTAGATGCGACCCCACGTACAACAGGAGGAGGCCCTGCCCGGCCCTGTGCCATCCCACTGTTACTGCTATGTTTAAGTCAGCCAGGGTCTTCCGCTTTTTCACTGATCCTCTACTTTCCTCTTCCGGGGACCAGTCCCTCCTGATAACATGTCCAAAGTACATGACAAGTCGGACCCTCCTCACTTCTAAGGAACATCCTGGCTGTACTTCCTCCAAGACAGATGTCTACTCTTCTGACAGTCCATGGTACTTTTGATATTCTTCTCCAGCACCATAACTCAAATACATCACTTTGTCTCATCTTCCTTACTCACTGTCCAGCTTTCACACGCATATGAGGTGATTTAAAATACCTTGGCTTGGGTCAGGTGTACCTTAGTCCTCACACTAAGTGGCATCTTTGCTCTTGAACACTTTAAAGAGGTCTTGTGTAGCAGACTGACCCTGTATGACATGGGTCTCCTGGGGCTACCTTAATGGCTGGAGGAAACGACACAAGTAAAGTGCTACCACTGGGTCCCTCCTCTCTACCTCTGGCAGTGTGGACTGTCTATTATGGATTCTTTCCCAATATTCCTGTCTTCAACAAGACAAAGACCTCCATTATTTTACGAAAAAGACAAATCCTGCATTTGATTCTGGCCAGAGATCAAATGCACAGCAAACAGAAGGTGTATGCAAACCTGAAGTACGAACCGGCTCTAGCTGTAGAGAGCTGGTCAGGCGAACGTACCCCAGCCCCATGAGGATGGCATGATGGCATCTGGGCATGTTAATCCGGTAGTACCCACAAAACCAAGGACTAGACTTCCTTCTCTTTTTGAACACAAGAGAAAGATGCCGCTTTATGAATACTCACTAACATCTCCAACGCTTTAATGGAAGGTTCTTAAAATAAAGTTTTGAACTTCACTGCTGACTTTACTGTCAAGCTTCCTGAAGAAATACTATAATTTTGTAGCCCCAGGGTACTCTGCATAACAAGGACTCAAATAAATATTTAAAAACAAAACAACCCAAACTCACATAATGGATTGTGTATAAATCTTGTGATTCATTTACAGCACATCCAGTGTATTTTCAAAGAGCGCCTGTACTTTTTTACTTAGGAAGCATGGCAGCCCTGCCGATAAGCACTGGACTGCAAAACAAAGCTCTGAGGTTTGAGATCACCAGCCGCTCTTCAGAAGAAGTATGAGGCTTTCTGCTCCTATGAAGATTTAAAGCCTCGGAAACCTTATACAGGGTCACTATGAGTTGAAACCGACTAGATAGCACTTAACAACAAAGCACTTGTATTTTTATATTGTTCCCTTTTGATCAATTCCATAATTCACATACTTTTTGACATCTATGTGGGCTACCTGGAGGGGCCCTGGTAGCACAGTGGTTAAGTCTACAACTGCTAACTGAAAGGTTACTGATTCAAAGCCAGCAGCAGCTAGCTGTACAAGAGCACAGACCTGGCAATCGGCTCCAGTACAGAGTAGAGTGTGGAGACCAAGACGAGGGGTCATTCTACCCTGTCCTATGACCACTGTGAGTTGGACTAGACTCGATGGCACAACAACAGGGATGTTAGCTATGGGTAACGGGGCCTCAGGTCAGCTGAGGAGGGAAACGGGAAGGTAAACAAGGATATTAACACAGGCACAGATGCAGCACCACACCGACACGGCACTACCAAGCACTCACCGAGGCAAAGGTGCCGATCTGTTTGATATTCTGCTCGTAGCTCTGTGAGCTGGTGGGCCGGCCGGGGGTCCTCCGGGAGTACCAGAACGTGTAGTTGTACTGCAGGGGGTGCTCTGCTGGCCCTGGGACAACAGCCTGTGGAGAGACGAGATGTGTTTATGCTTGGACACTGGGGAGCCTCGACAGTGCCGTCCCTTACCACCTCCCCCCACCGCCCCCCCCATGAACAGGGCTATGACCTCAGGTACCTGCAATGCACCCGAGACCGTGGACACAAGAATTTCTTGACTGCGAACGGATTCTACATTCCTGTAACACTTTTCTATGTTCTTACAGCTTTTCTAACTTCTACCTCACATCACAGGTATTTATGTTTGTATCTTATCCAAGTGTATGAGAAGACTACCAAAAGCTCATAGAAAAATGCATTATCTTTTCATTCCATTTCTTCATGACGTTTTACAGTTCCCTTGTATCCCCAACCCAACCACCAGCTCTCTTTGACATCCTACCACTTACTGGCATGGGACGTGGGCTAGTTGCTTAGCCTGATCATGCCTTTGCTTCCAACCTGCAAACTGGGGGAAATAGCAATACCATGCGCAGGCTTGCCCGAGAGGAACAAGTGCATGAATACAGGGAAAATGCTTAGCACAGTACCCGGCATGCAGCAAGTGCTCACTAGTCAGCCATTGTCACTGTTGCCATGAAACACAGGCTCCTTGGAGAGCAGGCCAGGCACTGGTGTCCCCTTACCACCTAGCAAGCACACTGCTTGTCCTTAAACTCAGGATTGTAGAAGCAAGGGATGAATGATGGCTTTGGTGTTTCCAGGGAAATGGATCCATCGGAACCACCTCAATGGCACTTAACAACCACCACCACTCACTCTAAATTTTCTCTTTGCCAAATCACTCCCAGCCTACTGTTGTTGATGTTAAGCGCCCTCGAGTCAATTCTGACTCACAGCAACCCTGTAAAGGGTTTCCAAGGAGCGGCTGGTAGATTTGAACTGCAGACCTTGTGGTTCAAACTGAAACTGCAGTCAAGTGCTTATCCTACAGCACCACACCAGAACTCCATAGTATACTACTACTGATGAAAAACTTAAGTGCCTGATATTTCAGAGGGAACACAGGACTGCAAGACCCAGCCTTGCGGAACTCACTCCGAGGTTAAGCTCCCTAAACTTGGACTGGGAGATTGCTGGCAGCCAGGTATCACCGCCAGACCCTGTGGCAGGAAAATGACCTCCAAAAATTCCAGTCTTCTTTTTTAAAAGAACAAAACCAGGTGTTCCAACTCGGGCACCCTGAAGTCTCCACAGGGGGACCATCTCACATCCAAAGGCAGGCGCACTGAGCAGCTCACTCACCTTCCTCTTGCCGCTGCTCGGACCCTTGTCTCGTTCTGTTTTTTCCTTCTCACCATCTTTCTGTGCGCTGTTTTCTTCATTCTGATCATGGTCCCCACTGTCGTCATCTTTCAAGCTGAATGGGAAGGCAAAACGTCATGCCATGTCCAAGCTGATCCCTACTTACTTAACAGAGCCACCAGGGTGCATGAACTACCAAGTAATCAACCTGAAGTCCCTCCAAATGCAGGCCGAGAGCTGCTCAGGAGATGAGAGAAAGGCAAGAGCTGGGGGGGGATGAACAGAAACGAAAAGGGGGTCTGCTAGCTGGTGACCTCCAGGAAGAGCTGCCTCCCAGGGTTTCCACAGGCAGGCGTGAAAGCAAGAGGTAAACCGAGGGCAGGATTGGTATCCTTGCTGAAAACAGTCAAGCATGAGAACAGTCTCTGGATTAAACAAGTGCTTTGGCATTTCAAGTGAATAAGTGCCCCCATCTATTTTGCCATGTCTTCCCGTCTACTTGTCTACACTTACCCAGTGTGGCTGCTTCCGTTCAGGCTCTCGTCTGTTCTCCGTGAACGGTCTCCCTGACTCAAGTCTCTCACTTGCTCTTCACCCTCCCCACTGCCACCAGCATGGTCTTTCTGAATGCAAATCTCATCGTGTCACTTCCCTACCGGAAACTCTCCAGGGGCCCAGTCTCCAGGACAGAGAACGCAAGGTCTCTAGAACATACTCCTGCTTGCCTCTCCAGTGGCATTCCCTTCCCCTCCCCAAGCGCCCCTAGACATTCTCATACCCGAGCACTTTACAAACATCCTTTTCAACGGGAGGTGCCATTCCGCCCACAACTGTTGTCCCCACTAAACAGGGTTTCCTTAGAGAGGTGAGCAGCACTCTACTCACTTGTGTCCCTGGCACCTCGGGCAGGAGGATGCTGAACAGAAGGAAAAAAAAGCCTAAAAGAAGGAATGAGCATCTTCTTGCTTTCTAGCTACAGAGTCAACTGTATCTGAGTGCTACCCTTTGAGGGACAGTGATGTGACCCGCAGCACTCTGGGACTCCTGTAGTTCAGAAAGAAAACCACACAGAAAGCAGCTCACAGAGCGACACCGAGAGCCGTTCACTGCAGGGCTTCTCAGAAATCACCTTTGGGGCCCTGTGACTCTATGTGCAGAGAAACAGAATCAGGCAATTCTCAAGTAAGAGACTTTTTGTTGTTGTGTGCTGTTATGTCAGTTCTGACTCATAGTGACTCTATACAGGGTTTCTGAGGAGCAGCTTGTGGGCTTGAACTGCCAACTTTGCTGTTAGCAATCCAGTGCTTATTCTACAGCGCCATACCAGGACCCCAAGAAAGATACCAGAAGTGTTCAAATTATCCTCCTATTATTACCCTACAGAGAACACAGAAATGCATCTTAGTCTTCAGTATTTTTATTTTTTGCCTATAAATCTCCAGTGCCCAGCACATAGACGGGACTCAATAAACACTAGAACAGATGACCTAGCCACATTTTGGGGTGTCTATTCTGCTCATTTCACAGTCCCAGCTGTTGACTATACTGAGGCGGTTGTGTGCTGCACCATGACTCTCCCCGTCTCTTCCCGGGCCTAGACATGGGTCTAGGAAGGGTACCTGATACACTGCAGCTCAGCCTGGCCACGAGCCCAGGTCATGGGACTTTCTGCAAAAGCCTGGGCGAGTTCCACCTCGACTTTTCCTCCAGGAGCTGGGGTCACCATGATGGGCCCCAGACGTGAAATCCCACGAGGGACTAAAGCCCACGAGCAGAAGTAGAAATCTGGGAAGGGGAGGGGACTGAAGCAGACGAGCAGAATGCAGGGATTCCTCTGGTTCGGGTCAGATTCCCTGAACCTCTAGTCGCTGTCCGGGCTTACAGCACACCCTCCCACTGTCAACGTGAGTCTCATGGGTTACAAATTAGCACTGACCAGCTCTGGGGATCACCAGGAGACAAGATACCTGTCCCCAAAGACCTCGCTTGAGGAAATGAGGTATACACACATAGTATTCGGCCTCCATGTGTCCCAACAGCCCCATCGGCCTGGTCCCCACACTCTCCACTCCAGTGATACGGACCCAGTCACAGTTCCCTGAAGAAGCAAGTTCTCTCCTGGGAGAGTCCCCTCTTCCCTGGACCCCTGGCCTTCAGGGCTCAGAAAGGCTGTATGTTCCCTCACCTCTCCTAACTCAGCCTGACCCCAGATCCTCTCTTCTCAAGCTCCCACATCAATGTTCACACTTGTCCCTTCTTCTCTCCCAACCAAGATCACCCCATGGGTTTTTCCACTGCTTAAGTCCAAGGAGTCCTGGTGTGGCGCTGCACTTCAAGGCCAATTTGAACAGAAGGTTAGCAGTTCAAACTCACCAGTCACTCCTCGGAAACCGTATGCAGAATCGCTATGGGTCTATGTCACTTAACAAGAAGAAAGTTCAAGACTGCTCCTAGTTCTCTTTTAGAGTAACCCACCCCAAGGCTCAAAGTATATCCCTATCTTCTCAGCTCCCAACCCCCATCAAATGCTAAGGTTCCCTCCCTTACATCTTGGTTGAAGAAGGGCCCAGTCACCCTAACATCTCCTGTTATCTGCGTGAACACAGTGCACTTAAGTTCCTTTCTTTGTAGTGGCTTTGCTACCAACCACTATAGGACAGAGGAGAAACACAAAGAATGAACTTGAGAAGAAACTAAGCTGGACCACATCTCCCTGCTCCCTTCTGGGACGGAAATGGAAACCCTCAAGGGCCTTCAGTACGAACTTTCATTTCTTGAGGGTGGAGCTAGCCAATGCCATGCCCTGAGCCTACTCCTAAGGCCAGTCGTTTGTGTCCTCTAGTGCAAATGGGGTGGCGCTTTAGGATCAGCACTGGACAGCTAACTCAAAGGTCGGCAGTTCAAACGCTTCAGCGACACCTCAGAAAGCCTACACAGGGTTGTTATGAGTTGGCACTTAACAACCACAACAGTGCAGATGCCACTGTTCCCAGTCTGAGGTGGGATTTGAACCAAGGTACGACTCAGACGGAAAGCTCCATATTCTCGCCCTGCTGTCTCCTCATACTCCTGGAAAGGAGCCCTGGTAGTGTGGTGAGTTATATTATCTGTGTGAATCCACCAGCTGCTCCGCAGGAGAAAAAGCAGGCTTTTGGATCCCGTACACAGCCTTGGAAACCCTACACAGGCTCCCATGAGTTAGAACCAACGCTATGGCACACAGAGCAGTAGCAGAAGCAGCAGCAATACTCCTTAGGGTAGGAACTCCATCAGTGTTTAATGAATGCAAGGTGTTACAGGATATGAGTCAAAGGACAGTATGGAATGGACTCAAAACGAACAGAGTGATGGAGGAGAGAGACCATACTTAGGCAGCTGTGACTACTGTCCCTGTGAACTCAGGTTATGGGATTTACAGATCGGGTTCTGAGGCTGTGACTCTTTATGGGAGCAGAAAGCCTTATCTTTCTCCCACAGTGGCTGGTGGGTTTGAACTGCCGACTTTGTGATGAGCAGTTCAGTGCTTTTCTTGCAACACGATCAAGCTTCTTAAACAACTTGATGTTACTATTGCTAGCTGCCATTGAGTTGTTCTGACTCATAGCGACCCTATGAACAACAGAATGAAACACTGCCCAGACCTGCCTGCACCAACTTAACAGATCTATCAACGCCCGGACCTGCGCCAACTTGACAGATCTATCCAAACACAAAAGCCCAGCAATTACCACCTCAGATAAAAGTATAGTTAGCATCCAATAGTAACCGGAGCATGTCAGACTATACAAGTGGACTCAGCTTCAGGCACTAGACTTTCAGACTCTTGAGCGTGCTCTTAGGAGCAATGTGCTAGAACTAAGACTCCGAAAGATTTTTAAATGGTCTAAAAACTGCAAAATTTTTGTAGGAAAAAACAAAAATAAAACTGGGGGTGGGGGTGCTGTTTTTAATTGCTAATTTCAAATGAAAAACTAGCTCTGGTTCTTTGCATTGCTAAGTAAGAGAAGTCTAAAAATTCTGGCTCCGTATACATAGCTAATTATTAGAACAAATGAAAGATGACCCAGGTTGTGTTAACAGAGTGTTGGACAACGAAGGTTAAACCACCATTCAGAGCCTGACCTGGTACTACATACCCTTCCTGTTTCGTGGGCAAGTTACTCAACCTCTGAGAGCCTCATTTTCTCTATCTATGGAAGGAGACAACAACATCCCCTCCCTTGAAACCCACCTCCCACAAAACCAACTGCCTGTCAATTCTGGCTCAGAGTGACTCTAGAGACCAAAGAACTGCCACACAGGGTTTCCAAGGGTACAATGTTTACAGGCTAAGACCGCTATGCCATATCTTTCTCCCAAAATGCTCCCCAAAAGAACCACGGATCTTTCAGTCAGCAGCCGAGTACTTTAATCATTAGGCCAGTAGGGCTCCATATCCCCTCTGTTGTTGTTGTTAAGTGTCAATATGAGTCGGTTCTGACTCACATGGACTCTGTAAACATTTCCAAGGAGCGGCTGGTGGGTTTGAATGCTGACCTTGTGGCTAACAGTTCAGTGGTTATCCTACAGTGCCACACCAAGGCCCCACATCCCCTTTAAAAGATGTTAAAAGGAATCACTGCTGTTAAGTGCCACTGAGTCAGTTCTGAGTTATAACAACCCTATATAGGGTTTCCAAGGAATAGCTGGTGAATTTAAACTGCGGACCTTGTGCTTTGCAGTCTAGTACAAGGAATAGAATATATGTAAAGTTTCTAGCCACCACTCAACTGTCAAGTTTGTTGCACCACGCTGGCTTGTGTGAAGCTATGCCACTGGTATCTTAAATACCACCAGGGTCATCCATGGTAGACAAGTTTCAGCAGAGTTTCCAGACTAAGATTAATGAGAGGTGGACCACATCTGAATGGCCAGTCACTGAAAACCTTATGAACAGCACTGGAAGAAAGAAGTCTCTAGCATGATGCCAATATTCTTCTTCTTAAATTTGGTTACTGCAACACCCTCATAACCAATGATTTGGCTAGGCCTGGACCAGATGGCCCACAACATGCCTTGTTGTTGTTGTTGTTGTTATGTGCCACAGAGTCGGTTCCGACTCATAGCGACCTTGTACAGGGTTTCTGAGGCTGTAAATCTTTACAGGAGCAGAAAGCCTCATCTTTCTCCCGCGGAACAGCTGGTAGTTTCGAATTACTGACCGTGAGATTAGCAGCCTGATCTGTAACAACTACACTACCAGAGCTCCTTACAACATGCCTTACTAAAATGACACTGATTTGTTCTATTCTGCTGAGGAACGGGTATGGGACTGCAGAAAGCTCCATGCACCCAGTGGAGGTCTGGAGCTTGATGCTGCTGGCTTATGACTGGAGATGAGTGGGCACCCAGGAACGGGCTCCGCTAGCTGCAGGCTGGAGAAGGAGAAGTGTTCTGCCAGATAGTCTCAAGCAGTCGAGCCCTCTCAGCAACAAGGTAGCATTCCTTGGGAGCTGCCTCGTGTTGGGACATCCCGTGCCAGGGCATGCACTAGCATTCACTGCATTCGGGGAAAAGAAAAAACCAATTTCACATTAGTAGCAGCAGCTCACAATGGAAACTAATAAATCAAGTCCACAGCTCATTTCTCACTATTCAGCCACTCTATCCAACACACTTCCTTGCCTGGAGTCTCAGTGGGCTCAAACAGTGATGGCTGTTGAAGAGGGCACAGAATCGGGCAATTATTAAAGCTGCTATGAATCAGAGGCCACTCAACAGCAACTGACAACGTTTAGCAATTCACAAGCTTGGCAGAAGGTGATTTAATCCTTACCACACCCAAAGGAGCTCTGGTAGCGTAGTGGTTATGGATCGGGCTGTGAGCCGCAAGGTCAGCAGTTCGAAACTACCAGCTGTTCCGCGGGCGAAAGATGAGGCTTTCTGCTCCCGTAAAGATTTACAGCCTCGGAAACTCTGCAAGGGTCGCTATTCCACGGCACATAACAACCACAACAACAACACACCCAGAGGTACAGCAGGGCATCAACCACGGGCTGGCTTGGGTAAAATTAGGCTAGAGTCTGGGACTGGAGAGACCCACCACACTAAAAGAAAAGAAGACCATCATCCACCCAAAAATCCCAGTCCAATCCCTGCAAGGAAACATGCAGAACGTCTTTCGCATTTGCTCTCGGCCTCTCCAAAGAGTCTGACCCTGGAACCAGGAATGGGGACACCTAGGAGCGCGGATGACAGCGGCTTCCTGGGTCCGCCCGCGCAGGGGAAGAAAGCGCCCAGCTCTGGGCCTGGAGTGCGGGAAGAAAGGAAAGGGAGGGGCGGGCCAGAGGAAGCAGGAAGGAGGTGCAGGAAGATGGGGCTCTGCAGCTGGGTAGCCACCAAGCAGCCACGTCGCCTCGAGGAATCCTCAAAACGCTACGAGCCAGGCTCTGCCCCCGGCCCCAATTTGCAGATGAGAAGACCGAGGCGCGGAGAGGCGAGACCTCAGCCACAGTGCGAGTCTGGGAGGAAAGCTGGATTCCGAGGCTGGGCGGCATGGCAGTGCACACACCCAACTGCCGGGGGCTCCACCCTCCTCCACGCCGCTGGTAACCCGCACCCAGCGGAGCAGGGCGCCACGGCCGCCCTCTCCCGGCCCCCCGCATTCCGCCCAAGGCCCGGGAACCCCCGCACTTCGCGCCCCCCGGCCTCCTTCTTGCCAACCGCCTGGGCCCGGTCGGTCCGCAGCCCCAGCCCCGAAAGAGACTGAGGAAGCAGAGTTGGCGCCGGGGCTGGCGGAGGCGGCCGCGGGGAGTATTTGGAGGAAGGAGACCCTGGGGAAAGGGCAGCCACGCGCCACTCACGCGTCGAACTTGTTGTTCATCCTCTCGCCGCCGCCGCCGTTGCCACTGCCTCACGGAGTGACTTCCGCTTGGCCGGGTCCCTCCGCCTTGGGCCCGGCCACTTCCGGTTGTTCTGGGAGCAGCGGAACGTCGGAGCGCGGGTCCGGCGGGGGGCGGGAATCCCGGGACACCCTTGGAGTGCGGCTGCGCGGTGGCGCTCGGCGGGGCGGTGCTCTTTTAAGTGTTTCTGCGTGTCTGCTGCCACTGTGAGAGTGGGACGCGCTCCCGGTTCTAAGGAGCGTATCCTGGCCCTTGCCTGCACACTCACTTTGTTGTGTGCCTCCAGCGGATTTCCATTCGTAGTAGTTCCACGTGACAGAGTAGATGACCCTACAAGCTTCCTTAGGCTGTAAACTTTTGGGGAGTAGATCGCCAGGCTTTTCCCGCAGAGCTGCTAGTTAACAGCCAACACCAAAAAGTACACGAGTTTTATTCCACGCAGGCCTGTGCAGACTGAGCATACATGAATGGTATCCTTCCAATGGGATCCAATGGGATCAGTCAAACTCTGGACACAATGTAACCCATAATTAATGGTAACCATTTTTATTCTTGTACTCCTGGTGTGGCGCTGTAGGATGAGCACAGGACTTTGAACTACAAGGTCCGTAGTTCAAACCCATCAGCTGAGTCAGGAGTCCACTCAACAGCACTTAACATGTTTAGTCTTAGGAGTACTGGTGGTGCAAGGGGTTTGTTGTTGTTGTTGTTAAGTGCCGTCGAGTCGGTTCCGACCCATAGCGACCCTGTACAGGGTTTCCGAGGGTGTAAATCTTTACGGGAGTAGAAAGCCTCATCTTTCTCCCGCGGAGCGGCTGGTAGTTTCGAACCGCTGACATTAAGGTTCGCAGCCCGATTCGTAACCACTACGCTACCAGAGCTCCTTGGAAACCTTGTGGAATAGTTCTACCCTACTTTATAAAGCCAGGGTTATTATTATTATTTGTTAAGAGGAGAGTAACCACAGATATCCCTTGGAATCCACAGGGGATTGATACTAGGACCCCTCTCAGATACCAAAATGCAAGGATGCTCAAGTCCCATATAGAAAATGGTGTGTAGTATTTGCTGATCACCTGGGCATATCCTCCTTTATACTTTAATCATCTCTAGTTTATTTATGGGGATTCCTGGTGTGGCGCTGTAGGATCAGCACTGGATTGTGAAACACAAGATTAACAGTTCAAAGCCACCAGCTGCTCCTCGGAAATCGTATACAGGGTCGCTACGAGTCAGAGCCAACTCAGTGGCAATTGACATCAATAACAGATTATTTATAAAGTCCTAATGTGGCACTGTAGGATAAGCACTTAACTTCAAGGTCTATTTAAACTGCAAGGTCAGCGGTTCAAACTCATCAGCTGCTTCTTGGGAACCCTATACAGGATCTCTATGGGTCAGAACCAACTCGATGGCACTTAACAACTGCAACAAAGATTACTTCTAAGGAGCTCTGGTAGTGTAGTGGATTACACCTTGGGCTGCTAACTGCAAGGTCAGCAGTTTGAATCTCCAAGCTGCTTTATGGGAGAAAGATGAGGCAGGCTTTCTGCTCCTATAAAAATTTACAGCCTCAGAAACCCTACCTACACAAGGTTAAACTGACTCCATGATATTCAACCACCACTAGTGATTACGAATCGGGCTGCAAGCCGCAAGGTCAGCAGTTTGAAACTACCAGCTGTTCCATGGAAGAAAGATGAGGCTTTCTGCTCCCCTAAGGATTTACAGCCTCGGAAACCCTGTACAGGGTCGCTATGAGTTGGACTCGATTCCACAGCACATCACCACCACCACCACCACACCAGATTACTTATAAAACCCATACAATGCACCTGCCATGAAAATAATCCTTTACACTCCCTCTTTGCCTTTGAGGGATCACTTCATTGCTTTTCAGAAATCATTTTTTCACAGAAACACAGGGTGCACACAATACATGTAGCAAAAGAATGAGACATGAGTTGAACAATGCTCAACCAGTGCTGGAGAGACTGAGGATCTTTGAGATGGTGAGAGGCTCCCTCCCACAGGGCCTGCCTGGAGATCCTGAGGACTCAGTGTATTGCTCAGGGCACAGCAAAGACAAGTTTTGCTTTTTAGAATATTCTTTATTTGTAGCGCCCCCCCCCCCACCACCATTTTGGGTAGCCAATACCCAAGTTTCCCATCCCTTTCTACTCTGTATATGTGAATGATCCTCGCTGTAAAGATTTGTTCCCTCTTTTTAGCTACTGCATCAATAGGTTTAGGTCAATGTATGATATTCTTGATGTCATCCCACAACTCTTCTGGTCTTTGGTCTTTAGTGTTTAATGTATTAAATCTGTTCTACAGATGATCTGTAAATTCAGGTGGGATGTATTCAAGGTCATATTTTGGCTCTGGTGGACTTGCTTTCATTTTCTTCAGCTTCAGCTTGAATTTGCATATGAGCAATAAATGGTCTGTTCCATGATCTACCCCTGGAATTGTTTTCACTGATGATATGGAGCTTTTCCATCGTCATTTTCTGCAGATGTAGTCAATTTGATATCTATCTATTTCTTTTGGTGAGGGCCATGTGTATAATTGTCTCTTATGCTGTCTAAAGAAGGTATTTGAAATGAACAAATAATTGGTTTTGCAGAATTCTATCATGTGATCTCCAGCATCATTTCTATCATCAAGGCCTTATTTTCCAACTACTGATCCTTCCTCTTTGTTCCCAATCTTTGCATTCCAATCACCAGTAATGAGCAATACATCTTGATTGCATGTTTGATCTGTTTCAGATTGAAGAAGTTGGTAGAATTCTTCTATTTCGTCCTCACTGACTTTAGTGGTTGGTTTAAATTTGAGTAATAGTGGTATTAATTGGTCTTCCTTGTAGGCGCATGGATATTATCACAGACAGCATTGTACCTTATGACTGATCTGGATATGTCCTTTTGACAATGAATGCAACACCATTCCTCTTCAATTTGTCATTCCTAGAATAGTAAACCATGTGGTTGTCAGATTCAAAATGGCCAACGCCTGTCCATATCAGCTCACTAATGCCTAAGATATTTATGTTTATGCTTGCCATTTCATTTTTTACAATTTCCAATTTTCCTAGATTCATATTTTGTGCATTCCATGTTCCAATTATTAATGAATGTTTATAGCTGTTTCTTTTCATTTTGATTCCTAGAATCATATTTCATACATTCCATATTCTAATTATTAATGGTTGTTTTCAGCTGTTTCTCTTCATTTTGAGTTGTGCCCCATCAGCAAATGAAGGTCCGTGGGATTTACTCCTATAGGATTTATTCCATTCATGTTGTCACAGTCAACTCTACTTAGAGGAGGCAGCTACTCCCCAGTCACATTTTTAGTGCCTTCCAATCTGAGGGGCTCATTTTCTGGCACTATATCTGACAGTATTTCTCAGTTATTCATAATGTTTTCAGAGACTAAAATGTTTTGAAATAGTCTGCCACTCCTTCTGCCTTTGTCTGGAAGGTCATCTGAAACTTGTCCACCATGGTTGACCCTGAGGGTATTTAAAATACCCATAGCATAGCTTTCAGAATCACAGCAACTCACAAGCCACCACAGTACAACAAACTGGCAGACAAGTGGTGGTCAGAAACCATACATAGGGTTATTATGTTATTATGGCTCGGAACTGACTCCACAGTACACCACCATAATAACAGTGGAACCCCGGTATGGTAGTATAGGATAAGCACTTGTCCACAATATCATTTTGAACTGCATAGTCTGTAGTTCAAACTTAGAAGCAAACCCTTGGAAACTATAAACATAGTCTCTAAAAGTTGGAACCAACTTGATGACACATACCAACAACATATTAAAAAGTAAAACTAATCATGTAAAATTAATTTGAATAATATTTATTTAGCCCAATATACCAAAAATATTATCTGGTCATGCAATCACTATTTAATTCTTAGTGGAATATTTTACTTTCTTTTTCTTTTATGAAGCCTTTGAAATCCAGTGTGTATTTGAGAGCACAACTTCAATTCTACTCATTACATTTCAGGTACTCAATAGCCCCCATGGTCAGGGACCACTGTATTTAGCAGCACAGCTGTAGGCCAACATAGTGACCCCAGTGCTGATCTGTCTATGATGGAAATGTTAGGGTACTTTTTAAATTTATACTTTCTGAGAGAAGAATATTTAAAATTCAAACAGCTATCTTTTCTCTTCCTGAATTTTTGGTTAAATACTACTCTTGCCAAGTTTTAATGAAGTGATGCTGATATATATATAGAGAGAAGAAATGTGGTGATACAAGGTCTGTAGTGGGTTCTGTGGAGTGCAATCATTTGGAATTTGGAAGTTTGAGGCTTATCTGATTAGAAGATCTGTGTGCTTTCTTCTTGGCATATCTTATGGAGAAGTTATCAGGCGAGCCTATGATCGGCACTGCTATGGGAATTAGGGGTATGTGTCCTGGTCCCACTTCCACCACTCATTGGCTAAATGATCTTGAGAAAGCCACTTACACTGTATCTTCATTTCTGGATGGATCTCAGGTAAGGCTTCCAGTTGGGGACTTCTGCCTGAAATACATTTGTGAAAATCTGTTGAGTACTGTTGTTGTTGTTGTTGTTAAGTGCCATCGAGTCGGGTCCGACCCATAGCGACCCTGTACAGGGTTTCTGAGGGTGTAAATCTTTACGGGAGTA
>NW_006408614.1:4268401-4286999 GCF_000296735.1 Chrysochloris asiatica | reverse complement strand
CCCCCCCCACCACCATTTTCTTATCTGAGGTTGAATTTGAGTAGGATGTAGAACTCACAGGTAAGGAGGGTCCAGCAGGTTGTATTTTAATCTCAGTAGCCGAGAGCTATTGCACTAATCCCGTGAGGCATTCAGAAGTTTAAAAGAGTCACTCCAAGTGGCTAAATTAGGAAGGGGCCAGAGATGGTCCAAATGGTATCCAAACCTCCCAGATCTGAGGCCCCGGCATAGTGATGGGGCCCAGCTCTCTTCCAACGCAGCAGAAGGGTGCACACATACACAGAGTAAATGAAACACACCTGCTGGTGACAGAACCTCCAAGCCAGTCAGCAACCTGTGCTGGGGGTGTCATTCTGTCAGGCTTTGGCATGTGGCACATTCACGTTTTAAACCACCCTTACCCACAGCTTTGAGCCTGTGGTTGTAGTGAGGGCAGAAGGGAACTGACATCCATACCCATGTTACAGATGAGAAAACAGGCTCAGCGAGCAGAAACATGGTTGAGGCCCCAGATTTACTCTCAGAGCAGGGCCTTGCCTCCCTCCCCCCACCTCAAACTCCAGGAAGACCTCAGCTGGCTATCTTATTTCCTAATCAATGACAAAGGCAGGTCCAGGACCCAATCTGGCAGGTAAAACAGCTCCCTGTTAACTCTTGAGTTTCCCTGCCTGGCTGGCTTCACCTCCCTTTGAGACCAGCTGCTATCCTAAGGTTGGCAGTTCAAAACCACCAACTGCTCCTTGGGAGAAAGATGAGGCAGTTTGTTTCATTAAAGATTTATTGCCCAGATAGGACCCTGGGACTATCAAGGGAGAAGAGCAGGAGCAGAGTGAGGGACCCTATTCAGAGAAGATGGAGGCAGAGATGATGACTGGAGAGATGGAGCAGCTGGGGACTCTAGACTCATGGAGGGAGAGGGGCTGTGTGCTGGCATCTGGGGGCAGGCTTGCAGGGTGTGCCCTTTGGTTGTTTGAATGACTGTATATTCCTGAGTGTTTTGTTGTACATCAAAAAAACAAACAAACAAAAAACAACAACAACAAACAAAAAAGCAGAGGGGAATAAGGGAATAGGAACAGATACTGTCAAATGATGATGCATAGAGGGGATTGTAATCATTGCAATGAAACAAAATACAATAAGGTGAGTGTAAAACTGATGTTTTCCCACGTAAACTATTACTGAAGTCACAATAAAAACTTAAAAAACAGCTAAAAAGAGTTACAGCCCAGAAATCCTACGGCAGTAGGTTTGGGACCATTGCAATCCCCCCCCCCCCAACCCCGCCCCTTGTCTTTCAGAAGGGAGGGAGAAGGGTCCCATTTTACAAGCTGTAGAAGCATTCTTAGAGTGAGGTTGGGCCACAGAGCTGGGAGTTCTGGGCTCTGTGCCGAGCTAGTGTAGCCACCAGTGTTTGCGGAACCTCCTTTTACTCTGTGCCCCAAGTTGCACATTTGAACCATGGGGAGGGAAGAGTGGCTCTCGTGTGCCCGTGATGCTGTGAGGACCTTCCTCTTAACAGTGAAAATAGGTACTAAAACTCCAGAAATCGTGTGTGCTCAGTGTGGCTGGATTGTACACGTAGAAATAGCAAAAAATTTTAATATATAAACAAACATTTTCACAACAACAACAAAAACAAACAAACAAACAAAAGCTCCAAAAATCTTTTGGGATCGGTGGCAAAAAATGCTCATGCCTGGTTCTGAGCACAGATGAGTATGAGAGGCCGCCACATGCAGACAGACGGCACCCTGACCTTCCCGCTGGAGTGGGCGGCTGCTGCTACTCCGAACATTCTCTCTCCATTAGGAGCATTTGGGGGAACTTGGAAAAGGGTGGCTAGCCCCAGGCCTGGAGGGTAGGACCTTGCCCAGAGTTGGGGCAGCATATAAAACAGAGTCCTATGGATGAAATGGATGGGAGCTGATGATACTTTGCTGAGGGGAGAAGCAGGTGCCCAGTGGGGGCAGATAGGGCTAGGGCTAGCTAGCCAACGCCACATGGATGCTGACCCCAGCGGCACCCCTCCCCTACTGCCCAGACTCCAGCTCTGTCTCTTGATTGTCCTGCTTCTCTCAGGCCTGGAAGGGTGTCCCTCGGTGAAGCAGAACACAGCCGCTGTGGCCTTGCCACCACCATGGGCAGCGGTGATTGGCTGGCTCAGTCAGACGTGGGCAGGTAGGGGCGAGGATCTCCAGCGAAGGGCAGGGCAGGCACCTGGTTGTAATGGGCCATCAGGAAGATGCCAGCAGTGCCGCAGATGAAGAGGGACAGCATGACCAGGAAGCACACACGGTCCAGCACACGGCCCACCAGGAACCACTCCTCGCTTCCCTGCAGGTGGGAGACAGGGTGTGGGGTGCCTGATCCTGGAGCCCTCCACCAGTCTTGAGCTTCTGGCCTCATTCCCCACTTCCATGACCTGCATCCGGCCCCGCTTGGCTTTTCCATGATCTTGGGATTGGATGGCCCACGCTAGCTCTACTGGCCCATCCAACCTCCAGTTCATCCTGGCCCATCCCAGGTCTCAGTCCTTTGCCTGGAGGTACCCACCTCCCGCCTCCCTGGCTTACACTGTCAAAGTGATTCTGCTGGCGACGGGCTCGGGTAATGAGGTTGCAGGCTTGCACACAGGCCTGGATGGCCGGGGCAGCCTGCTTCAGGCTCCCACACAACTCCTGGCTCGACCCCGGCTCTGGGCCTTTCTCTGATGAGGCAAGAGGGTAAGGTTTAGGTGCCAAATGGAGGAGAAACAGGCAAAGTGATGTCTGCTCTCGATGATCCCTGGCCTTTCCTTGCCAATGCTGGACATTTGGCTGACACCCATCTGCTGTGTCCCTCGCTTTGGCCCATAGTCGGCCCTCCCCTCCAGAGTCCCTGGGGAGTGGAGTCTCCCCATCTCCTTGCACCTCACCCAGCTTCTCCAGCACAGCTTGCACCAGCCTGGTCCGTTGCCGGAAGAGCAGTTCACTGTGAGGTAGGCGCAGGGCCGCCTCCTCCCCTGTTGTGATGGACCACCCAGAGGAGCCATTTTGTAGGTGCGGCCGGGTGTCCTGCACTGCCGCCCGGGCCAGTGGACGCATATGCATCCGCAGCAGCTGGGGCAGGTGCTGAAGGAACACCTGGTGGGGGTGGGGGATTGGCTTAGCTCAGGTCCAGTGTCTGGGCTAGCCAGGTGGGGTGGACATGGAGGCAGCAGGCGAAGGCCAGTGGCTGTGTCTAACTGGCTTCTTCTGTGCTGGAAGCTGAGCTGAGTACCCAAACCTCTGCATCTCAATCGCACAATCACAAGGGCGCCTATGACAAACAGCTTCCTGGGCTCCACCTAGTGTTCGGCCTACCTAGTCTGGGTGGGTGTGAGGAGGGTCTGCCCCTCCATTGATTTCTAGCCATGAGACTTTGGGCAAGCTACATACCCTCTTCATGCCTCAGTTTCCTCCTCTGTAAGATGGGAATGATGGTAATATCATAGGGTTTTGACGAGGATGACATCAGTTCATATTTGTAAACTGCTTAGTACAGTACCGGGCCCACAGTAACCACTATTTTGGCAGCTGAGGATTGTGTACTGAGACAGGGACACAGTCGGAGCACATGGGTGAAAGGATGCTGGAGCAGTGGGCAGGGAGGGACCTTGCCTTTCGGACTCCGCAGGCCATGGAGTGTGTGTGGGGGGACCGCAAGGAGACATTGAGTACCACCACAGCATTGATGACGATGAGGATGGTCACCACCAGGAGGAAGGTCAGGTACCTGGTGCGAAGGGGGCAGGAGGCCAGGTTGACCCTTAGCCACCTTCATACCCGGACACCACCCACCCTTCAGGTCCTTGGCAGGAGGGAGGGTTGGGGCAAGCATGAGGGCCACCGTACTTGCTAATGAGTGGTACTGCCTGCGAGGTCTCAGGTACCTTCTTGGCCACCAGGAAGAGGAAGATGGTCTGGGCCAGGAGCACGTTGATGGCGACAGTACACTTCTGGCCACCCGCTGCCCGCAGTCAAGAGGCCACTCAGGGCAGGTCTCGATGCCACCCCCCCTCCACACACACACATACAAAGGGAGACCACTGCTCCGCCCTGCCCCTGCCCTCCCTCAGGCTCCAGGTACCCTTGGCTGGCAGGAAGTAGATGAGGATGGCCACAGAGGAGATGAGAACGCAGGGGGCAATGATGTTGATGACGTAGAAGAGGGGTTTGCGCTGAATGAGCAGGTAGAACCCCACCTTTTGGTGGCCCGCTTCCTCTGCTGGCACTGCCTCATTCAGCAACATCTTGGCGGGCCGGTGCCGAATGGCCCACTCCCCGTTCTCTGTAGGTAGCAGGGGGGCACATCAGGAGGGGGAGAGGGGCAATATGGGGGGCACAGACAATGGGGTGGGAGACTGACTCTTAGATCTCCCCCACAATATTGAAATAACTTTCACAGGGAAAATCCAAACCTGGTTGGACCTTTAAAAGAAACATATTTCATGGTTTCATTCTGTTGTATGTAGGGTCCCTATGAGTTAGAACCGACTTGATGGCACCTAAAAACTAATAACATGCCGTAGTTTGCTTTTGTTGTTGTTGAGTGCCATTGAGTCAGTTCTGATTCACAGCCACCCTGGATAAAGTTTCCAAGAAGCAGCTTATGGGTTTGAACTACCAACCTTTCAGTTAGTTGGTGGTGGTGGTTGTATGCCACCGAGTCGGTTCCGACTCATAATGACTCTCTATAGGGTTTCCAAGGCTGTAAACCTTTATACGATCAGAGAGCCCCATCTTTCTCTTGAGAAGATTTGAACCGTTGCCTTGTAGTTGGCAGCCCAGCTGGTAATCCACTGTGCTCCCAGGGCTCCTTAAGTCCAGGGCTTGTCCTATGGCACCACACCAGGACTCCTGGTTTGTTTTCAGTTGCTGTCAAATTGATTCTGAATAATGACAAAACATGTGTGCCCTGGAGCAGAACTGCTCTATGAGGTTTTCAAGGCTGTGACCTTGCCGAAGCAGATCGCCAGATCTTTCTTCCTATGCACCTCTGGATAAGTTTGAATCCCCAACCTTTCAGCTAGTGGTCCAGTGTTTACCCATTTGTACCACCCAGGGTTGAGTGTAGTTTTTTAATCTTGAATTATATAGGAGTCGGCTCAATCTTCTTTGCTTGACCCCTAAGGCTTGGTCTGGCCCTGGCTCTGCAGCCAGGTCTAAGAGGGTCCTAGAAGAGGCTGCTCCAGGGGTCCCAAGTGCAGAGTACCTGTGAAGGCCTCGGGATCAATGAAAATCCACTCGATGGTCTGACCGTCCTCCTGGCTCAACTGTAAATTGATCTCATTGGTGCTATAGGTCTGGGACCTGGGCATTGGTGGGAAAAGGAAAAAAAGATAAGTTGGTGGGTGTGGAGACCCCTACTCCCCGTGAGCTCCCAGGGATGGCCAAGGGAAGGGCAACTATGGGCAGTTTTGCCTCCAGAATTGCAGCCCTAGCCCTTTGAGTTTGCCACAGAACTTCCCGGCAGTGTCATGGAAGGGACTTGGGGTTCTTGGGGGAGGGGGGGAGTGTGAGTTGGGAGGAGCTGTTGCCTGGCATCCAAATGCCCAGGAGCACCCTGTGTTCAATCCCGCCCCCGCCCCGCCCTGTTGTTATCTCTCCCACTGCCACCAGGCAAGAGGTGCCGTCCAATGAGAACATAGAAAATAAATTCCTAACAAAAGAGATCCTCTTATTGAGGGGGTCCCCCTATAAGAAGGTCCCCTTTGTCAAAGACTGTTTAGTTGTTAGTTGCCTCTGTGTGTGCCCGAGGAAAGCTGTGCTCCCTGGGTTTTCAAGACTGTGACCTTTTGGAAGTAGATCTTCCAGGTCTGTCTTATAAGTCTCTCTGAGTGGGTTCAAACTGGCAACCTTTCAGTTAACCATTGAGCAAGTAAACATTTGTACCCCCCAAGGACTTCCCTCAACCCACCACCACCCCTGAAAATGGGCTCACTGGAAGATGAGGGAACAATTCTGCCAGTCGAAGGGGAAGTAGGTGACGGAGATGGGGCAGGAAGAGCGGAAAATGGCGGGCGGCAGCCAGTAGATACAACCATCCGGGGACACGAGAACATTGCAGTAGAGGGCCACCTCGAACACACCATCCACGCTGCGGGCACAGGCCAGGCCTGGGGCTGGAGCGCAGTCATCAACCCTCCACCAGTATGGAAGGGACCAGGGGATGCTACTCCGGCACCTGAACCACTAATCAAGTGCTCTCAAGTTGATCTGACTCATAGGGACCCTAAGCGGTGTCCTTACGGGCCAGACAGCCACATCTTTCTCCCAAGGAATGGTTGGTGGGGTTAACAACCCCAAAGCTGAGCCCACTGCACACAAACAGGACTCCTCAGGAACTTTGACCTCCCCCAAATCTCCCTGCCACCCCCACCCCAGAAAGGCTCCCTTAGGGCGTGCCTTCTAAGCACCTTAATAATGGTAAAACAAGCAACTAACAGCTGTTAATCTCCTGAAATGTACCAGATCCAAGGGACACATGCTCCAAACCCAAATCCAAATCCTTCCATGGGGGCCATTGCTGTTTCCAGGTGATGGGAACTGAGGGGACAGTCTAGAACCATCTCTGCTGGCCTGGGGTTAGAGGTCATACCTGGGCCCTGTCCATGGCCCCTGCACCATCTAGAACTTTCCTAGGACCCTTGTTCCTCTGGGCCCTGCTCCCTGTCTCCTGTCCCTCCTCACTTGTTCTCCAGCACGACATCTGGCCGCCACACCATGGTGGACGGCACCCGCAACACCCAGAGGTCCTCATAGTCTTTCGGGTCCCAGCGCAGACGGTAGTCACACCATTGCTGTGGAGAGTGGGGGTGGGCTTCCAGGTCTCTGTGGTCTACTGCCCCACACCCCCAGAATGGAACGGGAGTCCAACCCAGGTGGGATAGCAGAAGAAGAGACAGAGGGTGGGCAACCAGTGTTCATGAGGCTGTGGGGGCTCAGGGTGGGGCCCTTAGAGTAGAAAGTAGAACGGAAATCTGCCTCTTACCATTTCTATCCAGACATTGGTGGTGAGAGCCTCCTCGCGCTCATTCTGGGGGTGCAGAGCAGAGAGCTAAGCCCACCCTTGTCCCTCCTCATCCTGTGGGCCCCTCGTTACTGATGCTGACCTGCCCGTCCCCTCCTTAGGCCGGAGCTCACCAGGGAGATGAGGTTGGTGAGGGTAACCTTCAGGCTGACATTGACCACATCTGCCTCACGCTCAGCGGGCCGCAGGTGAGGGTCATAGTTGCTCATCAGCTCTTTGAGCAGACGCTCCTCCTGGTTCCGGCCCTGAACCCCTGCAATGGACAGTCGTGAGCAGGGCTAGGAGGCTTCCAGGCAGATAGGAGGGGTGGAGGCAGGCTCAGGAGCCCTCTGGACACCAAGCTCTGTCCCCTGAGCCTTGGACCCCTGCTGCATCCCCCTCCCAGGCCCCTGGCCCCCAGTGTCCACACCCAGGCCACCAGTCAGCAGTAGCAGGAGCAGCCGCAGTCCTTGACCCCCATGCATAGTTCCTGGGCTGTCTCCAGCAGCGTTCACGATCACACTTCTGGAGATCTGAGGCAGATCAATGCAGGCTCCAGGTCTCATGTAACACAGTCCCCACTGCTACCCGGCTGCCTGCCAGCCTGGCCCGGCCCCACCAGCTGTCTGACCACAGCATTGTCAGCTGTTAGGATGGACACAATGCTGGGCTCAGGTTACCTGGGCTGGGAGGGGAGAGGGGCTCCTAGGCCCCAACAGAGATGGGCCCCCTCCTCCCCACTCTCAGACTCCTTTGTCCCAGTCCTCCATCCATGTTCTAGCTGGGGGGTAGGGGAGACTCAGGATATAGCCAGGAACAGATGGGTGTGGGAGAGAGGGCAGAGACCAAGGTATGTCTCCTGCTCCCTCAGGGAGTTGGGGGTCTGGTTTGATAGATGTGTTTTGTCCATAAGAGTCTACAACAAGAGAAGCTCTGGTGGCACAGAGGGTTAAGCACTGGCTGCCAACCAAAAGGCCAGTGGTTCAAACCTGCTCCTTTGAAGACAGAGAGGGCAGTCTGCTTCCATAAAGATTTATAGCCTCAGAACTCCTACGGAGCAGTTCTACTCTGTGGCAAGGAGTCAGAATTGACAGGAAGGGGTCTGTACCAGGAAGAGCCCAAACCCCTGTAACCAGCTTACCATCTTCATGGGTTGCTCCATTGGGCCAAGGCCCCAGAGGGCCAGGAAGCAACCATCTTAGAGCTGGTATTGAAAGGCAAATACCACAAGTGGGCGCTTTAAAGAACAGGAACAGAGTTGAAGGCTAGATGTCCACATCAGGGCATCGGCTCTCAGGGACAGTCCCTCCTTGTCTGTAGCCCAGGTGATGATTAATGTTCCTTGGTTTGTAGAGGGTATTTTTAAGGGTCTCAGTCCCCTGTTTGGTGTTTTCCTTTTTTTATAAGACAAACGCAAAAAAGATTAGGTTTAGGACCCACCATACTCAAATATGACTTTGTTAACACAATTCCAAGCAAGGCTACATTCACAGGTATAGGACTTTAACATGTGACCTGGGGACACAATTCAATCCATAATGCACCTTAATATGAGCGAGAGCACCTGGTCAGGGTCCTGTTTTGAAGTAGAGGTTGAGAAAGATCTGGAACTCAGCCTCTTCTGAATAGGGCAGCCTGTGGCAGGCAGCTCCTCTAACAGGCATTGATAGAACACCCTTGTGTGTGGTGGGCGCTACGGGGATCCAGCTAAGCCTGAGTCCTCGGAGTCACAGTCCACAGGAACCAGTGGACAAAAGTCAAAGTGTGACCCCCAGAGAGGCAGATGGGGGAGCCTAGCAGGGAAAGGCAGGGCGAAGAAGCAAACTCATTCGCTTTGTGGTCAGCGCCTCTTGGAGCTAGGGGCCTTGATGCCAGCTGTGGACACAGGCTCAAGTGACCTGCCTTGGAAGCCACTACTCCAGATAAACAGGACAGCCTATTCCAGTTTGTGGGAAGAACAGATAACTCAGGTCTCGTATGTGCTCCACTCACCTGTCGAGTCATTAAGACTTCTGAAAGACATTACAGCATCTGCCAGTAAACTGAAAGCTGGCAAGATTCCCTACACTGGAAACCCACATGGAGCTGGCTCTGAGACCATCCCTCAACAGAGAGGCCACAGTCCCTGCTGTCCTCCTCAGAACTTCCTGGGGTGGGGTGGTAGGTGACACCTGCTTCGACAGTTCATCTGGGGGTACTCCGTGTCCCACACAGGTTTTCTTTGCCTTCCGCCCTCCAAGCTGCTCTCTCATTACCATCTACGTGTGTAGCTGACTTTGCCCTGGATTTACACAGCCAAAGCTTCCTCCTTGTCTCAGAGCCACCTCCAAAATTCCGTCTGCCCACTTGGCCCTCTGGTGGCACCCTTGGGCACAATTCCTTCCCCGGGTTTTGAAGAGCCATTTCTTTCCACCTCTTCACTCCCTCCAATCCCACACCTACCCTAAGACTCATCCATGGCCTCTGCTGAATGGTAGACCACGTACTCCAGCCCCTGTTCCTTCGCCCACCCCGCTTCCAGGGTATAGGAGGTCTGGCTGATTCTTTGCCATTTCTGCCTTTCCCACAAGTCTGTGCAAGAGAAAAAGACGATAATGGAGACTGATTTTCCCTTTGGTAAGAGTCCTGGTGTGGCGCTATGGTTGATGGTTCAAGCTCACCAGAGGCTTCTTGGAAACCCTATACAGGGTTGCTATGGGTCAGAATTGACCCGATGGCACTTAGCAACAATAATAAAAACAACAACAACATATTATGCAACATCTCATAAGGATGAAAATTTACGCTTCTGTTTTCTGTCTTCCCTCTGCTCTGGGATCAGAGGGCATAGTGGTTCCCAGGAAGAGAATATTAAAAATATTAACAACAAAAGAACAAACAAATGTGTGTTGGAAGAAGTATAGCCAGAATGCTCCTTGGATGCCAGGATGGCCAAACTTCATCTCTCATACTCGGGACATATTACAGGAGGGACTTGTCCCTGGAGAAGCACATCATGCTTGGTAAAGTGGAGGGTTGGAGTAAAAGAGGAAGACCCTCAATGAGATGGATTGGCACAGTGGCAACAGCAATGGGCTCAAGCATAGCAATGATCGTGAAGTTGGCGCAGGACTGGGCAGTGTATTGTTCTGTTGTGCATAGGGTTGCTGTGAGTCGGTACCAACTTGATGGCACCTAACAACAAAAAAGTGGCCTCCAAAATACTGCATAGGACCACTACTTTAAAAGACTAAGAAAAAGAACGCATACTAAAGGGGGGTGGGGGGAATTCTTTGTTGATTGCTGGCATGTTGGGGGTGGGTAAGGGGAGGGGGGGAAGGTGGAGCACAGGGCAGGGATTGGACACAGGAAAGTTTGGGTGCTGGGGAGTGGGGCAATATACAAGAAGGGAGAAGGGAATGGAAGAACAAAGCAGATGGGAGAACAATTAGGCAGGTTTGAATGGGCTAAGTGGGACAGAGGTAAAGAATGATGTATGCACAACCTTGGAACTACAGGGCTTTGGGATACAGAGATTGAGACATGGTTGGAATGGGGAAAAGGGGGGAATAATGTTAAGATGCTTGGCTGTCTTCTGAATCCTGGTTTTCCTTGCATTATAATATAAAATAGACACTGGAGTGGGAGAGAAAGGAATAGTCAGAAACATCATCATAGAAAGCTTGTAATCTGTCTTCTGCCTATAACAGATTGGAATACCTAAAATGGGGCTACAACGTGCCCAGTGAAGGAGGCTTCCTGAGGAGCCTCTGCAATACATAAGACTATAGGTAGAAGCCTGAACCACATCTAGATCTCCAGAGATGGGAAAGTTCCACTTGAAAGGACAAGCAGACCAACCTGGAGTGGCTAGAAGAACAGAAGATACTTCTTGAAAGAAAGACCTACAGGAAAAATACAAAACAATAGAGGCAGACAGACTGTTACTACAAGAACAAACAATTTGCTTGCCCAGGAAACATCAAGGCAAGTGGTTGGGTCCCCTCAGTGCAAACCCCCTCCCAAGAATAAGACTCAATGGGAATACACACTCTGATTGGTGACCACGCTCATCACAGATAAGGGGAAGTGAGGGAAAAACAGCAATGAAGTGGCGAGCTGAGCCCTACAATGTGGAGAGTGAAGTGTCCAGCTGATAAAAAGAGAGGGCATACATACAAGAACACCCACACTTGCAGATAATACCCACTTGACCTGACTTCAATGACTGGATGATCAGAGCTCAACCAGAAGAAGAAAGAAGAGGAAAAAAAGAGTAATCTGATACAATTTGATGAACTTGACCTACACCTATGGATGCTGTAACTCAAAAGAGGGAACAAATCCTTCCCACCCTCTCCACACACAGAATAGACAGGGATGGGCAACTTAGATATTGGCTACCCAAAATGGTGGTGGAGGGGGGAGGCTACAAAGGCAAGAAGTGACTGGCTTACAAGCTTTCAAGAGGGAACCTAGAGCTAGGGGGCCTGGAGGAAGGCAGAATCTCCAGTGAGTAGTATCCAATCTGTCTAGGCGGAGGTGATGAAATGAAATGCAGATGGGTCTCTTGTGATACAATAGTGAGTAATTGTTATCAGGACTGATTGTGAGGGTTGGAAATGTAAAGGTAGATGTTTTATAGCAAGGAAGGGAGTGATTAACTTTCCAGTCTAGGATCGGAGGTCCCTAGGACCATCAACGGAGAAGAGCCGAGAGTGGGACCCTACCCAGAGAAGCAGCGATGCCTGAGATGGAGGCAGAGACAATGATGATGTGGAGCCATGGAGCAGCTGGGGACTTTAGATCCAGAGAGGGAGAGCGATTGTGTGCTGAAGACTGGGGAGGGGGGATGGGGGTAGTGTAGGGGGCAGGCTTGCAGGGTATACCCTTTGGTTGGTTGATGATGCATGGAGGGGATTGTAACCATGACAATGAAACGATATACGATAGAATGAATGTAAAACTAATATTCTCCCATGTAAACTATCATATAATTCACAATAAAACACTGGAAAAAAAAAAGTGGTTTCCAGTAGGTCTGTCATCTTTGGGAAGCTTCCTCCTCCCTGGAGGGGTGAAGGGTGCAGGACCCATTAAGATAGAACCCTAATTAGGCATCATTCATTTTCTAACACCTTCTCCTTTGTCACCTCCTACAATATGGGCTAGAAGAGCAAAAGCCTCCCTTATGGGTAGGGGCTACTGCTGTTGTTAAATGTCATTGAGTCGGTTCCAATTCCTAGCAACCCTGTATAGGTGGGTTTGAACCACTGACCTTATGGTTAACAGTCCAGTGCTTATCCTCTAGTGCCACACCAGGAGTCTGGGGGTTAGTATGTGACAGTGTTTTGACCAATGAGAGGTTGGCTGAGGGGCTACATGGGAAGGCTTTTGCTTCCTGATGACAGGGGTCAGAAATGGCCCCTTTTCTGTCTTGACCATGGATGTGAAGTGTGGAGCTGTGGCAGCCATCTTGCAGCCTGGAGGCAACAAGCTAAAGAAAGAGGATTGGGCAGATATCACAAAGCCTCTGTCTCTAATAGCTTTGTTGGACAGCTGAGGCAACATAGGCACTACTGTTTTATGATTTTTTACTATGTGAGAAAAAATAGCTGTTTGTTTAAGCCACTGGGGTTTCTGTTCCTTGCAGCTCAAGGCATTCCAAACTGATTCGCTGCCCTTTGAATAGGCTGTGTAGGGACACCCTTTGATTTCATGGCACCTGCCAGAGCAATTTCTTGGGCCGGTATGGAGATTGAGTTTTAAGTTCACCCAAGAGTGGACTGTCCTGCCTGAGCACCTTGCAGTGGAAACTGCTGTGACTTGGATCCTAAGCAAGCACAAGACAACTTCAGTTGGGTGTGACATTTTGGGGTTATCATCTCTGGAAGACTCACTGAGGTTAGAGTGTATAAGGCCTGCTGTCAACAGCTCCACCGTGTGGTGGAGAGAAGCAACAACAAAGGCTGAGAGACCTGGATTCTAAGTGCCTGGGTGTTGTTGTTAAGTGCCATCGAGTCGGTTCCGACCCATAGCGACCCTGTACAGGGTTTCCGAGGGTGTAAATCTTTACGGGAGTAGAAAGCCTCATCTTTCTCCCGCGGAGCGTCTGGTAGTTTCGAACCGCTGACCTTAAGGTTCGCAGCCCAATTCGTAACCACTACGCTACCAGAGCCTGGGTGTTGTTAAATGCCAGCGAGTTGGTTCCAACTCATAGCGACCCTGTATGGGGTTAACGAGGAGCGGCTGGTGAACTTGAACTGCCAACCTTGTGGTTCAAATTGACATTGCAGTCCAGCACATTTACCTGTAGTGCCACCCCAGGACTCCTGGGTGGTACAGTTAATTCACTCTACTGCTAATTAGATTTGAGCCCACCCAGAGATACCTCAGAAGAGATGGTTGGTGGTCTTCTGAAAAAGCAGCCCTAGATAACCCTGTGGCACGCAGCTGTCTTCTGACACACCTGGGGGGTTGCCATGAGTTGGGGCCAACTGTTCTCTTAAACTCATCTCTGGTAAGAAACTCAAGTAAGTGGACCAAGTGTCGCTATGAGTCTGGATTGACGTGATGGCAGTGGGTGGGTTTGGTGCAAGAGACAGGGACCCCTCACCCCCCGGAGTTTACAGGAGGTTCTGAGGAGGGCCTGGCCCCCTCTCCTCCAATAGGTGAGTTCACGCTGTTCCCTTCAGAGGAAAGAATGAGAAACTGATAGCCTGAAATTGTGGACAGAAGTAATCAGTCAGTTTTGGTTGTGGATGGATGTTATTCCTCTCCTGACATGTAAAGATGATAGATCTTACCTTCTGGGTACCCGAGTGGCTGAGGTACCACTCCCTCTGAGAGAAATGGCTGAGCTGTGAAGGCCTTGAGTCCATACACCAAGGAGATGAATAATGGGGCCTCTATTCCTGGAGTCCTGCGGTGGTGCTGCAGGCTAATGCACTGCACTGCAAGGTTGTTTGAACCGAAAGGTCAGCGGTTCAAGCTCACCAGCCACTCCTTGGACGCTATGTTGGAACTGACTTGATTGCACTTAACAACAACAACATGCTGGTATGGCAGGTAGGATCAGGAGCTGGTATGGTGGTTCACACCCAACAGCTGCTTTTTGGGACCCTATACAGGGTCGCTATGGGTCAGAATCTACTTGACAACACTTAACAACAACAACAACATACAGGGTTGCTATGAGTTGAAGCCCACTCAACAGAACTTAACACCTCCACCAACATGCCCTGGTGGTGCTGTGGGTTAGGCATTAGGCACCTAATGCAGTTGCCAGTTCAAACCCACTAGCCACTCATCACTCTGTGGGAGAAAGATGAGACTATCTGCTCCTGTAAAGATTTACAGTCTTGGAAACCTTCTACAGAGTCACTGTACCAAAAGGATGTGGGTCATACTCAACCATTTCAAGAGGTAGCATATGATCAAGAGCCAATGATACTGAAGGAGGAAGTCCAAGGTCCATTGAAGGAATTGGCAAAGAACAAGGCACCAGGAATTGATGGAATAAAAATTGAAATCTTTCAAAAAAGTGAGGCGGCACAGGAGGCACTCACTCATCTCTGCCAAGAAATCTGGAAGACAACTATGTGGTCGAATGATTGGAAGAGATCTATATTTGTGCCCATTCCAAAGAGAGGTGACCCAACGGAATACGGAAATCATCGGACAATATCTTTGATATTCCATGTGAGTAAAGTTTTACTAAAGGTAATACAGAAATGGCTGCAAGTATACATTGACAGAGAACTTCCAGAGGTTCAAGCCAGATTCAGAAGAGGATGTGGAACGAGGGAGATTATTGCTGATGTCCGATGGATCTTGGCTGAAAGCAGAGAATATCAGAAAGATGTTTACCTGTGCTTTAGTGACTACGCAAAGGCTTTTGTTTCTGTGGGTCATGACAAGCTATGGACAACATTGTGAAGTATGAGTATTCTGGAACACTTAATTGTGCTCATGAGGAATCTGTAAAGAGGCAGTTGTTCAAACAGAACATGGGAACACTATATGGTTTAAAATTAAGAAAGGTGTGCGACAGGGTTGTATTCATTTACCATACTTATTCAACTTGTATGCTGAGCAAATAATCCGAGAAGCTGAGTTATGCAGATGATACAACCTTGCTTGCTGAAAGTGAAGAATACTTAAAATATTTACTGCTGAAGATCAAAGCGCATAGCCTTTGGTATGGATTACATCTCAATGTAAAGAAAACAAAAATCCTCACCACTGGACTAATAAACAACATTCTTATCAACAGAGAAAAGATTGAAGTTGTCAAGGACTTCATTCTTCTTGGATCAACCATCAACACTCATGGAAGCAGCAGTCAAGAAATCAAACAACATATTGCATTAGGCAAATCTGCTGCCCAAGACCTTTTTTAAAATGTTGAAGAGCAAAGATGTCAGCTTGAAGACTAAGGTGCACCTGACCCAAGCCATGGTATTTTCAATAACCTCATATGCATGCGAAAGCTGGACAGTGAATAAGGAAGACCGTAGAAGAATTGATGCTTTTGAGTTATGGTGTTGGAGGAGAATATTGAAAGGGCCATGGGTTGCCAAAAGAACCAACAGATCTGTGTTGGAAGAAGTGCAGTCAGAGTGCTCCTTGGAGGCCAAGATGGCCAAACTTCGTCTCTCATACTTCAGAAATATTGTCAGGAGGGACCGACCAGTTGCTGGAGAAGGATATAATGTTTGGTAGGGTGGAGGGTCAGAGAAAAAGAGGGAGACCCCCAGCAAGATGGATTGGCCAAGTGGCAGCATCAATGGGCTCAAGAGTGACAATTGTGAGGTTGGCCCAGGACCGGGCAGTGTTTTGTTCTGCTGTGCATAAGGTCACTATGAGTCGGTACCGACTCAATGGCACCTAACAATAACAGCAATGGGCTGTTGGAGTCCTGGTGTGGCACTGTGCATTAATGCGTCAGACTTGTAAAGTCTGTTACATATGATACACATATGTAACACACACCTACAACGCTAAAGTTTCTGTAACCTAATCTCAGAAGTGACCTTCAGTCACTTCTGCCTGACTCTATGGGTCATGCAGACCCACCCTGCACACTGTGGGAAGGTACTCACAGGGCATGAGGATCAGGAGGGGGGCTCATTTGTACCATTTTGGAGGCAGACTACCACCCAGACCTATGTCTCTCAGTTCCTGCAATCTTGACCTTTGACCCTTGACCCTGGACCCTTGGGCTATGATTGCGTTAGGGCTTTCTTGGGAGGTAGAGTTGTCAGAATTCACAAATAAAACACAGGATAATCGGTTACATTTGAATTTTAGATAAACAAGCAATACATTTTTAGTAGGCGTACATTCCAAATATTACATGGTAATATAATATTGTTTGCAAAGAAGGTGTAGGTGCCCAAGGCAGGGCTCCTGGTGTGGAGGTGGGGAGGCACTGAGTTCTAGGGTTTTAGGATCGTGCATGTAACCTGAGGGTGACCAAACTGACCCCTGGCCTTTGTGGACACTGAGCCTGACTCTTCTACCCCAGACATGAGCTTCCCAGAGGGTCCCAGAGAGAGTGGTCAAGGCCTAAATGGCAGTAAAAGGTCATACTGCCACCCTGCAGAGAACCTCTCCCTAAGGGGCCGGGAGAGAAGGAGGCACTGCCAACCTGCGCCTGAGGGGCGTGTGTTGGGGAGGGCGATTGGAGGAGCCCCTTATCCTCTGGAGGAGGGCAGGCAGAGGGGCCTCATGAAGCCTGTTCTGAGTGGCTGCCTCCGTGGCCCCTGAAGCAACCTCCTACCTCCCCGCAGGTTCCTTCCAGCTAATGTCTACTCTCACCATCAGTGGAGGAACCGCTGGGGAGGAGTAAGGTTCCCTTGATCCCATGAGCACCCACGCTCCTTTCCTTTCAGTCTAAACCTTGTGGGGTCAGCTGGACTCAAGCCTCAGGGCCAGGAGCCTTCTCAAGGGAAGGGAACACTTCTCTCAGACACTCCCATCCACAGTGCTGCCCCCTCAGTCCCATCCCTTAGGTAAAGGCTTCACTGGTGCTGCCTGGCTCACCCTAGATAAAGCGCTTGTCCTTCTCTTGGTAGGAGAAGGGGTCACCGGGGAAAGGCTGTGGGGGAGGCTGGTTATAGACGCCTTGTAGGAGGATCCAGGCTGTGCCTACAACCATGATGGGTGTCACCACAAACAGGCAGAGGCGGTCCACAGTGCGGGACACCCGGTTCCAGCAGTCCTTCTCCTGAAGTGGGGGGGGGGGAGGGCGGAAACAGAGACAATGGGGTCTCAAATTCAGGTCTACACCGTGTGGCAAGGACACTGAGGCAGAGGCGTGGCCTTAGTTTCTCTGTAGGCTCAGGCTTTCAACACCAGATGAGGTGAGCTGGCATGCTTAACGTTGCTAGCAAGGGTCCAGGCCTTCCGGCCACAGTCATTGGTCTGTTGAGGACAGAGAATGGGGCTACACTCGACTGCAGGTCTCAAGGTGGCTGGGAAGGCATATGAGGGAGAAACTTAGGTTTGGGAGCAGCCCCCTTCTCTCTCTCCTCAGCCCTCTCAGCCCCTGGCCACTGCTGCTACACTATTCTTTCTCGAGAAAGAATTTGTAAAAGTCTGTATACTACTGTTGTTGTTGTTGTTGTTAGGTGATGTTGAGTCTGTTCCGACTCATAGAGAGCCTGTATAGGGTTTCCGAGGAGCAGTTGGTGGGTTTGAACTGCCGACCTTGATGCTCAAACTGATCTTGCGGTCCAGTGCATTATCCTGCTGTGCCACACCAGGACTCCATGATACTGAGCAGTCCTCTATGGCTTTGAAGAGCTGGGACCGGAGTGTCCGGCAGGGGTGGAGACAAGCAGCAGCTACTGAGAGAAGGGTCCTAAGGGACATGCAGAGTGTGGCTGGGACAGGGCGCAGATGTGTGCCTGAAAATTGTCCAGTGCGCTGTTCTTGGCATCTGCAGGAAGGGCTGGTTCTCCCTCCTTGGGAGCCTGGATTCTGTGCAGCTACTGTGAATTCTTTCATTGAAACTTGTATGTGGAGGCTAACTATAAGTTAGGTGGTTCAAACCCACCAGCCACTCCTTAGAAACCCTATACAGGGTCACTATGGGTCAGAACTGACTCGATGGTACTTACACCACCATACTAGTATATCTATTTCTTTAGAAGCTAGGATGGCAAAACTTGGTCTCTCATCCTTCTGACATTTTATCAGAGGGACCAGTCCCTAGAGAATGACATCACTCTTGGCAAAGTGGAGGATCAATGAAAAAGAAGACGACCCCCAATGAGAAGGACTAACACAGTGCAGCAGCAAAGGGCTCAACAATTGTGAGGATGGTGGTGGACCAGGCAGGGTTTCGTTCTGTTGTCCAGTGGGGTCTATTGAGTGGGAACTGATTTGACAGCACCTCATAACAAAAACAACATCCGTCCATCTATCTGACATCTATCTATCTATCTATCTATCTATCTATCTATCTATCTATCTATCTATCTATCTATCTATCTATCTATCTATCTATCTATCTATCTACCTACTCTATCTATCTATCTATCTATCTATCTATCTATCTATCTATCTATCTATCTATCTA
>NW_006408614.1:4261075-4268301 GCF_000296735.1 Chrysochloris asiatica | reverse complement strand
CTACTCTATCTATCTATCTATCTATCTATCTATCTATCTATCTATCTATCTATCTATCTACTCTATCTATCTATCTATCTATCTACTCTATCTATCTATCTATCTATCTTATCTATCTATCTATCTATCTATCTACCTACTCTATCTATCTATCTTATCTATCTATCTATCTATCTATCTATCTATCTATCTATCTATCTATCTATCTATCTATCTACCTATCTACTCTATCTATCTATCTATC
The DNA here is from genome assembly GCF_000296735.1 of Chrysochloris asiatica. Taxonomy (NCBI): domain Eukaryota; kingdom Metazoa; phylum Chordata; class Mammalia; order Afrosoricida; family Chrysochloridae; genus Chrysochloris; species Chrysochloris asiatica. Next base: position 4,268,057 of record NW_006408614.1, on the reverse strand, counting down.
TATCTATCTATCTATCTATCTATCTATCTATCTATCATCCATCTATCTACCTATCTGCCTTGGTGTGGCACTGTAGGGTAAACACTGGACTGTTAACCACAAAGGTAGTAGTTTAAACCCACCAGCTGCTCTTGGAAATCCTATACAGTCACTATGAGTTAGAATCAACTTGACATCATACACAACAACAACATATATATGTAAGAAGAGGCTTCAAAAAGTTTGTTGAAAAATGGAATTGAAAAAAGAATGGAATTTCCCCACAGACCTTTTGAAGCCCCCTCGTGCATATATGCACATATATGAGTATCTCTAAGGGGAACCGTGCACTCTGCAAACAGGACATACTTGGGCAGTGCACCACTTGAACACCTGTCCATGGCAGCCCTGTAGCACTCACCTCGTTGTAACTGTTCTGGTCCCTCATGTGGTTGACGATGAAGTTGGCCCCATCCACAGCTGGCTTCAGCTCATTGAAGAGTTCCTGCTGAGTCTGCTCAGAGCCTGGTGGGGGTTGGCCTGTGGACACCAGGCCAGAGGTGAACGTGAAGCCAGCCCTGCCTCCCACCTCCCATGGACAAGCCAAGCCCCAAAGGCCACTGGGACCCACATGCGGTGGTGAGGCGCCGGGCCAGTCCGTGCCGCTCTGACTGCTTCTCGAACATGAGATCGCTTCGGGACTTGAGCAAGAAGTACTCCTCCGCCTTGGAGATGTAGCCCAGGGAGCTACTCCTGCGGACTAGGGCCCCGGGGCTGGGCCCATCCTCCATGGGACGAGACATGTGCAGGAGTTCAGGCAGGGTCTCCAGGAAGAGCTGTGGTGGGTCAGGGTGACATAAGAATGTGGGGTTCCCTCCACACAACCTGAGTTCATACCTAACAGCTGCGTCTCCATTTCTGGCTGTACTGTCACAATGCCCTCCCCGGATGGACTCTCTCCATCATTAATTTACTGATCCTCTATGGATGGACACTTTAAGTTGCTTCCAATTTTTCTGCATTGAACACAGCACAGCACAAAAGTCATTCATTAAAACGGAATTGTATAACTGACCTAATAGTGTGTTTAGAACTTGTCCAGTACCTCCTAGTTCCTCGCATAGTGCCTGGAATCTTAAAAGTTTGCAAGCAGTCACTCAAGTCACAAGGATTGGTCTCTATTTACCTGGAGCAATAGGGGAGTCAAGAATAGGCGGATGGCATGGAGTAAGTCCTGGTAGGATCGATCGGTGATGGACTGCTAACCACAAGGTTGGCGGTTCAAACCCACCAGCCACTCAGCCACCACCACCAGAAATCAGAACTGACTTGACGACACATAACAACAGGGAGTGACTAGTTAATGGACTCCAGAAACAACTGCCTCCTTTGCCACGAGACCAGAAGACCCGGATGTTATCTGGCTACCATTCGATCAAAGATTCTATAGAAGAATCCTGGTCAAGAGTTGGGGTGGAATGCAGAACAGAATTTCAAATTCTCATGGGCTCCAGACTTTTTGGAGCCATGTCAGCTGAAGCTACCGCCCTGAGATAATCTTTAAACCTGAAAGCCACAAATAATTCCCTTGAAGTTTTCTTAAAATCAAGCAATTATCTTGTTTAGTAAAAAAATGTGTGTGTTGAGCAATGTGTTCTTTTAAGAACTATCTATATAGGATCCAACTGACAAGAGCAACTGGAAAGATTGGAGAGGAGCTTAAGGGCAGTAAGCTTATGTTAATGGGGGAAGGACAACTCAGAAAAGGTGGTCACACAACTCAAAGAATGTAATTGATGTCACTGAGTAAGTACATGTAGAAATACTTGAATTAGTGTACGCTTTGCTCTGCATATTCTCAACAGAGCAAAACAAAAGATCGGGAAAAAAAAAAAAAAAAAGCATTATATCTTGAAAGAAAATGCTCCAGATGCTGAACAACCCCTCCCCAATCCTTCAAGACACTCAAAGGTGCTAAGTCGCCATCAACAACCAGCTGTCCCTGAAGCAAAGGCCCTGGGTGGTTGAGAGGTAAGGGACTCCCCTTCCTGAGCACCCTGCACCCCAATCTTATTTTTAACTGAGATATAACAAACATAAGGGACTTCGGTGGCGCAGTGGGTTAAACGTTGGGCTGGCTGCTAACCATAAGGTTACCATTCAAACACACAAGCCTATTCGCCAAGGGAGCAAGATATAGCAATGTGCTCCTGTAAGGATTTACAGCCTTGGAAACCTGAGGAAACAGTGTCCCTATGACTTGGAATCAACTGGAAGGCAGTGGATTTGGTTTGTTTACACCATGTTGTTGTTGTGAAATGTTGCCAAGTCGTCTCTAATTCATGGCGACCCTGTATAGGTTTCCCAAGAACAGTTGATGGGTTTGAACTGCCAACTCTGTCTGTGATCAGCAGTCCAGTGCTTATCCTACAGCACCACACCAGGAGCAAACCTTAAGAGTATGGCTAGATGAATACTGACAGATGTATGTAACTCTGTAAGATAGAGAACATTATCCCAAAAGGGTTCCCTCATACTATCCAGTCAAGAGATGCCCCCCATCAATTCCTACCTATCCCTAGAGGTAACCACCTCCCCCCATCAAAGACTGGGTTTGCCTGCTCTTGAACTTGATAAAAATGAATCTGTGCAACCGTTCCTGATTTTAGCCTCCTTCAGGCAACGTTGTGTGAGATTTCATTCACATGACACCACGTTAGTGCATCAGTAGCCACTGAGTGGTATTCCACTCTGAGCGCACCGGGGTCCTCTGCCTGCTCCCCTCTACATGGTCATTTAGACAACTCCCAGTTTGGACTATTGCCCCTCACCTTTTTGAGCTGAATGTTTTTCAAGTATACAGTTTAGTGACCTCAAAGACATCAGTCATGTTGTGCAACCATTACCGATATCGATATCCTACTGCCAAATTACCCATCACCATAAATAAAAACTCAACGCTTCCTAAACCACGGCTGCCCTGTTCTCTTCCTCTCCTGCTCCGCCCGTGGTAACCTTGGTCTCCAGACCTTTGCTTGTACTAGGTATTGTATCGGAGCTTTCACCTTCTTGACGCCCTCGGACAGCACGTGGGTACTGGGCGTTCGGAAGTGGATGTTGAGCACGATGACACAGATTACCACGACCATAGCCACCAGCACCATGCCAAAGAGCAGGAACCTGTGGGCGCACACTCAGCCTGGAGCCCCAGCCAGGTAGTCAGGGGGCGGGGCCAGGCCAGGAGGCCAAGTTACACTGATTGGGCGGGGCCAAGCCAGGTGGGGCGGGGCCTGGAGGATGGGCGGGGTTTTGTCGGTGGGCGGGGGCATGTTAGGAGAGGCAGGACCATGGCCCGGCTCCTTTAGGCAGTGAGGGGCATGTGGGACAGAAGTGGAGTGGGGGCCGTAGCCAGGGCTGGATGAAGCCTGCGTGGTGGGCAGGGTAAGGGCAGAGGTGAGGAAAGGGCAGGGTCAGGAGAGGTGGTGCACCCACACTGGCTGGGTAAGATTGGTCTGCACGCACTTGCCAATGAGTGGGATGGCCATGGATGAGGCGGGCAGCCTCTTGGAGATGAGCAGCAGGAAGACAGACTGTGCCAACAACACTGAGATGGCCACCGATGTCTTCTCACCACCTGGGGGGGAGCCAGACTGAGTTAAGACCTCTGACCCACTGCGGCCCCTCCCTCTACTATGCACCAGTCTTCCTGTGCTAAGGTGGCACACAGTTGGCACCATCTCCATGGCACTTAACGACATGGGTCAGAAGCACAACATGAAGTCAGAGGCCTGGGTTTCAATCCTGGCTGAACCATTTACCAGCTGGGCGATCTTGGACAAGTAACCTGACCTCTCTGTGTCTGTTAAATGTGGAGCTGGCAAATGACTCCTCACAAGGCTGTTGTGAGGCTGAGGTGAGCAAGTGCTTGTTGAACGCTCATCTGGGTCATGACCCTAGCTGTCAGGATCCCCTGGCCCATGCCACCGTCCTCTGGATACCAGAGACTCCCTCCTGAAGTCCAGGTCAACCGGCCTCACTGCCTGTGTGAAAGGCTCTGGCCCTTCGCACTGTGCTCAGCTCCCAGAAGCAGAATGCCCCAGCCAATTCCTCTGCAAACATCGCCCCTGCTCTGGTACAACTCCTTCCAGAAAGCCTGCCCCCTTCAGTCACCCTCCTAGGCCTACAGTGTCCATATCTGTCCCTGGGACTTCCTGTGAGCTGCTCCTAATTCATAATCTGAAACTATTATTAAAGTGTTTCTTTCTGGAGCCAAGTTAACAAGATTGCAGACCCCAAGATCCCCTGGCTTCAGAAAGACTATTATTCACTCATTGGTTTAACAGCCTACTAGGAGCCCGGCCCATGGCCAGAGTGGTGGCTCTCCCCAGGGTCCTTGGGAAACTCCTCATGAGAAGCAAAGTAGCCCAGGAGGGATGGAGACCTCAGGAGACAAGGTCATGGTGTCTCCCCACAGACGTCTATGGGCCCCAGGGAACCCCAGGGGTGGTGGTCCTGTGTGACTCCCAGAAGGAAGTGGAAGACAGGGCTGGGTGGCTGACGCTCAGGTGAGCCTGGGATGGGTGAAGGCACTGAGTCTCACTGTCCGCTGGCAGGTAGAAGACCAGGTTGACCATGAAGGAGATGAGCACACATGGCACCAAGATGTTGATGATGTAGAAAAGCGGTTTGCGGCGGATGATGAGGTAGAAGGTGATGTCCTGGCGGTTTCGGTTGTCCAGCGGGACACTGGGGTCTCGATTGATCCTAGCTGGCCGGTGCACAATCTCCCACTCCCCATTCTCTGTAGGCAGCACAAAGAGGGCACTGGTGGTTGTTAGGGCAAGGAAGACCTGAGGGGGTGGGGCCCTTAGGAGAGAAAGTGGAGGGTTCAAATAGAAGGGGGCTTCGCCGGCTGTGACTTTTCTCTCCTGGGAAAGAATGGAACTGAGACCACAAAGGGTTCAATTAGTGAGTCTTTAGACTCAAAGGTATCATGAACGAAAACTAGGTCTGTGCAGATGACAAAAACAGTCAAACAAATGATCTCAGTTGTTACGTTTGTCTTCCTAGGAAAAGCCATGTCATTGTGAAGCAGGTCATCCTCCTTGACTGGGGTCCCAGGATGATACAGTGAAAGGAAACCCCTTCCTCATGATGTGCCGGCCGTGGGACCAGCAGGATGTGGGTCTTTTCTGATCTAGGTCTGAGCTAGGTCACAGATGGGGTGAGAGGTGTGGGAGGGGATGGCACTGCTGGGCTCTCCAGGAGACAGGAAAAGACTAGTCACACATCTGTCCACCACATCCACACCTAGTCCTCCTTCCCAGACTCAGAAGAGAGGATTTTAGCCTGAGTGGAGCAGGGTGGGACACGGACACTGGTCTGGCCCTGCCAGGCTTCCTTCCTTCCACATGCTGAATTTGTGTGTGCCTTCGTGTGTTGGGATGTGTGTGGGTTTGTGTTTCTCTCTGGCTCAGTGTGTTTGTTGTCTGTGTCTGTCTGTGGTTCTGTTTACCTGTGTGTGTGTGAGCACACTATGTGTCCTGAGTATATCTGTGTGTGTGTGGGGGGAGGTGCACTCATGGTAGGGGTACATGTGGGGTTTCTATCCACACAGGGGTGTGTATATCAGGGAGGAGATGTCTAACCGTGTATGTGTGTCTATCATCTGGAAGTGTGTCTGTCTGTGGCGGTTCTATCTAGTGGCATGTCTTCCCATAGGAGTGTGTGAATCAGGGAGGGCTATCTATCCAGGGGGGTGTCTTATAGGGGGACCTGTCTATCTAGGGGTGAGCATCTATCTCCTAGTATGTTTTTTTTAAGGTTTTATTGTGAATTGAATGATCGTTTACATGGGAAAACATCGGCTTTACACCATGGTTTCATTGCAATGATTACAATCTCCTCCGTATAACATCATTCAACAGTGTTTGCTTCCATTCCCTGCTTTGTTTTTTTGTGTTTTTTTTTTGGGGGGGGGGGATTACAGAAAAACACTCAGGAATATATAATAATTTAAACAACTAAAGGGCACATTCTGCAAGCCTGCCTCCTGGCCGCCAGCACCCAGACCCTCTCTTTCCATGAGTCCAACAGCCTCAGAAACCCTGCACAGGGTCGCTATGAGTTGGAACCGACCCCAAGGCACATAACAACAACAACAACAACAACAACAAGAGTCCTCAGCTCCCTCTCTCCATGTCCTCGTCTCTGCCCCATCTCTCTCCTAGTATGTTTTAACTGAAAGGTATCATGAACTGAAAATAGGTCGGAGCAGATGGACATGACAGCCAACTGATCTCAGTTGGTAAGCCTGCCTTCCTAGGAAAAACTGGGGTGTGTGCCTATCTGGGGGTGTCCGTTCTCACACCTGTGAAGCCCTCTGGGTCGATGATGATCCACTCCACGAGGTAGGTCCGGTTCTTTTCATCTGTCTCCTGTTTCAGACTCAGGGTGATCTCCTTGGCCGTGTACTTGAGTGAGCTGGGCAGGGCAGTGGGCAGAGGTTGGCACCTAGCCACTAATGGAACCACTGCCGGGGGGAGGGCAGTGGGAGCCAGTAAGGGGAGCTCAGGGTTAGAAAAGGTCACTTGGGGAAAGGGACTCTAATCAGGATGGAGCTGGACCCTCACCCCCCTCGGTCAGGCTGGGTGCCCTGCTTAGGGTGGCTGGAGAAATGGGCACACCTGAACTTGAGGGAACAATTCTGCCAGTCGAAGGGGAAGTAGGTGACAGAGATGGGGCAGGAGGAGCGGAAAATGGCGGGCGGCAGCCAGCACACATAGCCTGATGGGTAGATGAGCACGTTGCAGGAGTAGGAAATATGGAAGGAGCCGTCATTGCTGGGGGACGATGGGGATAAGGGCCACAGTGAGTGCTTGCCAACTGATGGGGAGGCTGGGAGGGAGGGCAGTCAGGGCTGGGGTACAGGAGGGGCTGGGAGAGAGGGCAGTTAGGGTTGGGGTACAGGGGGAGGCTGGGAGGGAGGACAGTCAGGGCTGGG
>NW_006408614.1:4257989-4260686 GCF_000296735.1 Chrysochloris asiatica | reverse complement strand
GTCAGGGCTGTGGGGGCAGGGGGAGGCTGGGAGGAAGGGCAGTCAGGGCTGGGGGCGTAGGGGTAGGCTGGGAGGCTTAAGGAAAGGTAGTGGAATGATGGGAAGGGAGGACATTGGCCCAACTTATTCTCCAGCACAATCTCTGGGAGCCACAGCATATCAGAAGGCAAGCGCAGGACACTGATGTTCCCAAACTCCTCTGCGTTCCACTGCAGTCGACTGTCTGTCCAGCCCTGGAACCCCAAATAAATGTCAGCAGGGCTTCTGCTGTGTGCAGGCATCCCACTTTGCCCTGCCCCTCCTCGTCCCCAGGGCAGCCTGGACAAGCCTGGGGGAGGCAGGCACAGTGGGGATGCAGCTCTCTCTTGCACAGCTATACCACTAAGGGTGCCCCACTGTGTCTGCAGGTTGGTTTTACTGAGAACTGCTGACTGACTGCTGGCAAAAGAGTCTGCTGATCAGTTCAGGATGCTGGGATGGCTGGCCCTAGATGAAGGGTCCTAAGTGGCTGAAACAGGCCATTGGGACTGATGGTTGCATCGGGTAGGGAGGACAGCTGGACTCGAGGATTCTCTGTTGGCAGCAGTCAGTTCCCCCTGGCCGGGTGCCCCTGTGGAGGTGGGCACAGGGGAGCAGGGCTCCATACCCCACCCTTGCTTTTTACATCTCCTTACGTGCTCGATCCATACATTGGTGGTGAGGGTCTCTTCAACTTCTTTCTGTAACCAGATGAGAGGGTCATCTTCCAGGGGTCTTCACTGCACACCATGACTGGATACCTATTCCCACTGGCACCAGGGGAAACCATGGCAACCAAGCCTACCAGACCCCTGCCTGTGGGTGCACTGACCAGTGAGCAGGAAGGGCAAGTGGCCTCCGAAACCTGTCCTGGTGTGGTATGGGGGACGCCCAGTTTTACTGGCACAGTGGGCATGTTTCCCAGCTCTGGGGGCTGGTGAGACTCTGTGACCATGCCAGTCCTGGAGCCAGCAAGCTTTGAGGGTCCCTCCCCACCCCGCCTCAGGAGGGGCTCTCACCAGGGAGATGAGGTTGGAGAGGGTGAGAGTCAGCGAGATGTTCACACTTTCCTCCACGTGCGCCACAGGTCGGAGCTCCTTGTTGTAGGCTTTTTCCTTGAACAGGTACCGGATCAGCCGCTCCTCCTCGTTCAGGCTCCAGCTGCCTGGGAGGACAGGGACCAGTCGCTGGGTAGGGGTCCAGGAAGGGAGCTGCCCTGAGCTTCTGCTAGGGTCTGACCTGTCATAGGGAATGGCGCAGGCAGGGCTGGGAGAGGGGGCCCTGTGGGGGGCATGAGGGCCCCCAGGGCGGGTGATACTCAATCTTACTACACACTCCCAGGGTGACAAGCAGCCCCAGCGTCAACACCAGCTTCTCCATCCTGTCCCTCTGACTGGGGCCTGTCCCTCTCATCCTGTCCTTTGGGGTTGGGAAATGTGGGTGGGAGGAAGAGGGGACAGGTGCAAGTGGGGGTGGAATCAAGGAAAGAGGCCACCGGAAATGCAATCTGATACCTCTAGGCTTAAGTCTGGGGAAGAGCATCCAAGGCAGGTGACTTGGGGGTGGGGACAGGGACTGGCCAGCCAGCCAGGAAGCCAAGATCCCCGGCTAGGACTCCCCACAGCTTGTGGTGGGGGTAGGGCTGGATGGAGCCACCTAACAGACACTAGGGGCATTGTGGTCAGCTCTGAGTGGGGGTGGGGTGATAGGAAGGCCAGCTGCTACCATATCTTAGTTTCTGCAGACAGCTGTGCTCAGATGGGGGGCTTGGCAGCCCCTCTTCAGCCTCCTTGGGACTCCTGCCAACTGTTTTCAGAACTACACTTGGCCTGGGCCCCTCCCCAGAGACTTAATGTCCACCCTACTGAGTTCCCATCCCAAGAAAACTTCAGAGTTTTCTCCATTCATCATAAATAATGTTTATTAAAGCAGCTGTCCTGGTGTGGTGCTGTAGGATGAATAGGTTGGTAGTTCGAACCTATCAGCTGCTCCTTGAAAATCCAATACAGGATCGAAGGAGTCAGAACCAACTCAATGGCACTTCACACCACCAAAAAGAAGCATCTGTGAATCTCTAATCACACACATGCAAAGATAGACTCAGCTCAGGACCCCACAGCTCCCCCTTCACAGGGTAAACTCAGATACATTCCGATGTCCCTCCCACCCCCAACACCTCCCCACCCCGCATGCAGCCTGTAACAAGAGAGTCAAGATCCTTGAACCAGGAGATGGATTCCATCATGGTTCATGGTCGCCTGGCTTGGGAAAGCCTTGGGCTAGGGGGATGGTGCCCCTTCCCCCTCAATCTGTTGCCCTGCCTCTTGATTTTCCAGGGTCCCTCTGGCTGTCTCTCTGCCCGAGCTGCCAAGCAGAAGGCCTGGAGGATCTGAGCCAGCAGTCGGGGGAGGCTTCTCCGCAGTGTGTCTGGTTCCAGGCCCACAGGGCTACGGACGACCAGGCGCTCCCGGTCAGCATGCACACAGGTGTGGCAGAGTCCACTCAGTGTTTGGGAGCCCAGGTGGACCAGCACCTGCAGAGGGAAACCCAGCGCCCTACTCCACAGTTAGAATTCTTGTCATCCCAATTCTCCTGGTTTCCAAATCCCAAATCACTCACCCAGGCCCAGTTCACACCCCACTCTCACCCCCACAAGACCACCGCTCACACCTCCCCTCC
>NW_006408614.1:4202508-4257889 GCF_000296735.1 Chrysochloris asiatica | reverse complement strand
ACCAGTGCCCCAGTTCATGCACTGTCACCCTTCTACCCTCTCCCCCTTGAACTCCCAGAGCCAGGCAAAGACACACCCAGGCTTTGGGGGAAGTCTTCTTCCGGTTGTGGAGTGGGTATCTCTCTCCCTGTACCCCTCAGGGCTCAGCCACGACAGCCAGATCCTGACCACGGGGAAACCTAGGCCCTACCTCCTGGAAGTTCATGGCTCAGAGGACATCCGGAGGATACAGGTGTGGGTGCCCTGAAGGGCCTCCAGCTTCGGTTGAAGAGGCTTCTGTCCAAGGCAGCCTGGCAGGAGGGGAGGGGTAAGGAGAAATAGAGAACTCAGGAGACATGGAGCTGGGGGCGTTGGGGTACGGTGCCTGCATCTCAGGAGTGCCTCCCCAAGAACAGCTTGCTATCATACCACCCTAGTATTGTAGATGGTGGAAACTGAGGCTCAAATACTGATGAGGGCCAAAGTCACCCAGGGTCATTCCCCCTGATCAGGGACTGGGGAGAACAAATCTGCCCTTCTGGCTTTTGGACTAACTGCATCCCAGTGCAGATCCTGGTCCTAGCCTACTCCCCTCCCGACTGCCGGCAGGGGGCGTCATTACAGTTGATTCCCCGGCTCTTTTCTGGTCCCCACTTCAATCAGCGGGCGCCGGCAGCCCGCGATTCTACCGAGGCGCAAGGTTAGAAAGTAGCTCTGCTGCCCAGGACTGAGCCAGGCTGGACTCTTAGGAAACGGAGTACCTGGGTGCAGCCGTTGCTCGAGGGCAAGGTGCCCTAGCAGCTCCCGGAGCGACGGCGCGGGGTGGGCTGGGGTCAGGCGCCTCAGCCCCGGGCGCGGACCGATCAGTTCCTGGGTGCCCCGCAGCAGGCCCAGCAAGGTGTGCGCCAGCGAGCGCAACTCCGTGGATGACACAAGTCCAGGCGGAGTTAGACTGGGGTCAGGTGCCTTGCGCCCCACCTCCTTTCCAGGGACTGGGACTGACCGCACCGCCGCCGGCGCTGCAGGCACTGTTGGTACGCCCAGTGCCCACAGGCGCCCAGGGAGCCCCGCACAAAGGCGCTCGTAAAAGGCGCAAGCCGCGGCTGCAACTGTTAGCTCCTGGTCTGGCAGGTCCCGGGCTAAAAGCTCCCTGCAGCTTGGCTCGTGGCTGGAGAGGGCCGCTGTGGCCGGGGATAGGGACCAGCTCCACCCCCTGCTCTGATTCCGCACGCCCTCCCCTTGTGGGATACCGGTTTTGAGAAAGGAGCCGGGACGGGCGGGGTGGAAAGAGCTTGCCCTGGCAGGGGGAATCAGAAGAGGGTGTTTACCATTCATGTGTTCCTGGAGACAGTTTCTAAACACGGCCACGAGGATGTAGACCCCAAGCTTCCCCGGCTCCCCAGGAGGTGACTCCGTTAAGGACCTCCATGGGGTGGAGTCCAGGGGAGAGGACACTACATGTGACAAGCCCTCTCTCTGCCTGGAAAAGACCGTTCTGCGCCCTACAAAGGTCTCCATTCTTGCACCCATTTTAGTGAAGGGGATATCGAGGCTCGGAGGAGTTGAGGAACAGTATGACAGACGAAGGCAAGGAAGCTGCTCTGCCCTTGGGGAGCAGCACAGCCGGCGCCTCCGATCAGTCTGGGCTCATACCTGGAACGAGTTGATGAACCCCACCAGGTAGCTGACACAGAGCATACGGCTGGGGTGCAGCCCGGGTCCTAGGGCACTTTGGTAGAAGTCTGTGCTGAGCAGAGGACCGGCCTTCCTCACTGCCCTAGACTGTAGCCCGTCTACAGGGTAGGGTTCGAGAAACTCAGTTCTGGAGGGCAGGAGCCCTGCTTTGAGGGTCCTCCCGCTGCCCTTCTTCAGCCTGGAGTAGGTCAGGTTCCCTACACACCGGTCCCCCCACCCTATTACTTAACCACCCATTCTTCCCACGCCCTGCCCTACTCCTACCTTCAAAGAGTCCCCCAAACCGCAATGGCTCAGGCGGTGCCAGCAGGGGGCTCCCTAGGCGTCGGGGTGGAGGGTGGGGGGTGGGGGGAAGGAGGCAGGCATACGGGGCGCGCTACCCCCACCGGGCTAGCGGGTGTCCACGGAGCTGCACTAGGGCTAGGTCATTTTGGAAGGTCCGCGGGACATTTGGGGAGGAGGTGGCGGGACAGGTCAAGGAGGTTGGCAGACTCCCAGCTCTGGGGGCCTAGGGACTACTCTCTAATCTTGGGGTGGGGCAAGATGGTTCACCAGCACCTCCTCCGCCTTCTCGCCCTCGGGTCTCTCGGCCAGCGTCACTGTCCGCAGAAGCTCGTTCGGGGCTTTGTGACAGAGCGAGCGGCAGGTGAGGCACAGGTCGCGGGAGCGAGACAAGAAATGGGGAAGGGGACTCTTGACTCTCCGCTCATGGGTGTACTCGCTGGCATGTCGGACTGTTTCCCCGTCTGGAGGCCGAGAGTAGAGGTTAGAGGGAACAGGCCCCAAAGCGGGTTGAGAGAGCCACCAGGCCCGGTCTAGCTGCGGGGAAGCCCTGGGGCTGCCGCCGCTAGGGGGCAGCAGAGACTGCTCTTCTAAAGCTTGCTGTCCACCTCCGACTTGGCGGGGGCGGGGCCTATTCGGGGGCGGGGCCAAAGCCGGGTTGGACCCCAAGCTAAGGTGCAGCCACGGGTGGAGCATAGGCGGAGGCGGGGCCAGAACTCTAAGATTTACGCACTGAGGACCGGGATGGGACGGGGATATGGGTGGGCATCGGCGGAGGTCAGGCTAGAGTCCGGGTGGTTCCCGCAGTGTAGGGCTGGGCGGGTCCATGGACGGGGCATCTACCAGGACAGGATTAGAACCCGGCTGGGAGGGGGCCTGGAGCCATACGTACTCGACGAGCAGTGCGCGGCTCTCAGCACCCAGGACGCCTCCTCCAGGACGCAGCTGCACAGAGGCTGCCCGCCAAGCTACAGCCTCACTAGCCACGGCCAGGCCCCCCGCTGCGCCGCGCTGCCTTCCACCGTGTGACCGTGGGCCCGCGTCACATTGGCGGCACGCGGACGCTGTTCGCCACACTGCCCTAGAAAGGCAACACGAGCATCGCCACTGAGTCCCTAAGGTCCGTCCTACTCTCGGCCCCACCCTCTCAAAGCCCTTTAGTCTCACCTGGCTCAGGTGGGTCCCTGAGGAGGGAGACTTGAGGCCTGGGAGGCCAGGGTTCTGCTGAGAAACAGACTTGGAACCTCACTGCTATCTGCCGGCCCCTTCTCCATCCCAGGCTGGGCCTGAGGGGTCCTCCTACGACTCCCACTCACACCCCACCCCTAAGAGGCAGGTTCTACTCCAGCAGGGAGGAATTTCTCACATCACATCATCAGCATCACCAAAGGAGCCCAGACCATCCCTGCCATCCTCTGCCATTGCATGCGCTATTCCAGCCTGGAAGGAGACCTTCACCCAGTCTCTGTCCCCAGACAGGTGGGCAGTGGGGTCTGAAGGAAAAGATGGGATGGGCAGTTTGTAGAGCTCACCAGGGAACGGGATAGAGTGGTCACAAGCTTGACACTCACACAGCCTGTGTTGAATTTCCATGGCTATGCACTACGCTGGTCTGCTCAGTGCTCCTCTAGGCCGCATGCAACACCTGTGTGCCTTGGGCCTGCAGCACTGTGGGGGCCAAAGCAAAAGCCTGTTGCCTTGTCCATTCTGACTCATGATGGTGGTGGTGGTGATGTGCCGTGGAGTCCATTCCAACTCATAGCGACCCTTTGGAAACCCCGTATTACCAAGTAGAATTGTTCTGTAAGGATTTTCTTGACCGTTATCCCCAGATGGAGGTAGGTCACCAGACAGAGGAAAAAAGAAACCAGGGCACACTCAGAGCTGATGTTCCCAGATTCTCAGATAGCTCTGTAATTCAACTGGTATGGGCTGGGATCTTTGAAAAGCACGTTACAGGAAAACTACAGTGCCCAAGATAAGACTTCACAGCACTCAAGTCTGGTTGACCTAAAGTAACCATGGCTGAACTGCATGCATTTCAGTGCAGACACTCCATGCTTACCTGGGCCTTCCCACTAAGTCAAAGTCTGAAATCTCTAAATGCCCTTAACAGCTCCCCAACACTTTGCACCCTCTTCCTCCCTTGCCCTTTCTACCTCTCACTTTCTATCTAGCAGGTGGGCAGAGAAGGGGCCATATATTTTTGTGAGTAGGGATAGCAAGCTCATCTTTCCCTGTCTGGGAGCCCTCTCAGCTGCTTCCCCAGGCCAGTCCATCTCACCTTGCAGGGTGCTGGGAGGCAGGTGCACTGATGCTCATGGGCCGACCACGGGCCTGGGAGCAGCAGTAGCAGTGCAACCAGCAGCGTGGTGATTGGGATCATTTTTTTCCCCTTGGGGTTCACCCTCCAGGCACTTGTCCCTTGGGCCTGCTTCCCACTGTCTGCCTGCCCCTGGGCAGTGCCTTCTTGTTCCTCAAATCATCGGACTTTGCTCTCTTACTTGCTCATATTACTTGCTTTCCTTGGTCCATTTCATCCCTTGCCTGGCCTATAACTACTGGGAGCTCACAGGGGCATGGGGCTGCGGGGGGCTATATAGAGGACAAACTGGGAGGTGCATGGGAAGGGGGGCTAAGGAGGAAGGAGAGGACGGGAGAGTGGACTCAGCTTTCACATTTGAAGTCTCATCCTCAGGCTCTGAGCACCCCCGTGTCAAAGGGACCCTTGTTTCTATGGCTCCATCAAAGGCTCCTGGACAAGGAAGAAGACCTGGAAGTTGGGCTGGGGGCCAGGTGAAGCATGGAGGGCTGCTGGGGAAAGGGGTTCCCCATCTGTAATGCTGGGGGCAGATGCTCATGGGGGTAGGAGACAGGGAGGCTTTGGCAGTTCTACTTCTTAAGGGGCCCCAGCTTCTGGCCTTCTGCCCCTAATTGCTTGACCACATTCTCCATCAATGTGGCCATCTGTAAGAATGATCAAAGTACCCTAATTAGCACCCTAATTGCTGCATTGGGGGTGATGGGGTAGAAGACACAAAGCTGGGGACACTACAGTTACCACAGAGTAAGGCGGGAGATGAAAGGCCCACAGTGGCCCCCACTTCCTGAGGAATAGACCCCAGTGCCCTTGTACTCCCTCAGGCCCCTGCCTCTGCCCAGGGCCCACTTCCATCCCGTATTGTTTGCAGTTGCCATGATTGATGAGTCTGGCACGCTAGAATCTTCTGGAGTCATGTGGGAAGGACTCCGACATCAGGACACCTGCATCAGAGAGGAGGTGTCCTTTAGCCCCACAGAATGCCCTGAACCCTACCAACCACTCTGATTAGGATCACAACAGAAGGTCCTAGATAGAATGGGAGAAAAATGTGGTACAAAACTCAAAATCATAAAACAAAACAAAACAAAACAACCCACCTGACTAACTGGTCTGACGGGGGCCCTTAGAGACCATTCAAGCCTGAAACTGATCCCCAGGGCTCAATTTTCAACCAAAGGATTGAGCAATGTACCAGGGAGGTACACTCTGCTCAGAACAGCCAACCAACAAAAGGGCAGCATTTACTCCAGGATGAAGGTCAGAAGGCAGGAAGGGATAGAAAGGAAAAATGAATGGAAAAGCAAAACACATAGAGAGTGAGAAGAGTGCTGATTGTGGACATTAGAGTCAATGTCATGAACCAAAATGTGTATGAATTGTTGAATGGAAAATCAATTTGCACTGTAAACATTCACCCAGATCACACATGGCTTTCCTGATTTTAAACCAGGCAGCATCGTTCGGTTCCAAAGACTGCCTCTTGATCTATGTACAGCCTCCACATGAGCACAATTAAGTGTTCTGAAATGCCCATTCTCTAGGATGTTACCCACAATTTGTTATGATCCACACAATTGAATACCTTTGCAAAGCCAATAAAACACAAGTAAACATTATTCTGCTATTCTTTGCTTTTAGTGTTGACATCCATCTGACCACAACAATGATATCCCTCATTCCACATCCTCTTCTGCTCTTCTGACTTTAGCTTGAATTTCTGGCAGTTTCCTGCTGATGTATTGTTGCAACCTTTTTTTAAAAAATTTTTTTATTGCTATTTAAAATTTTTTTTTGCAACTTATTTAAACATTATCTTCAGCAAAACATACTTGTTTGATAATTTCCATATTCTGTTGAATAACCTTTCTTTGGAATGGGTACAAATATTAATTTCTTCAATTGGATATCCAGGTAGCAGTCTTGCAAATTTCTTGACATAGATGAGAATGCTTTCAATGTTGCATCCGTTTGTTGAAATGTCTCAACTGGTTTCTGTCAATCCCTGGAATTCTGGGTAGGATATAGGGACTTGAAAACAAAAGTCACTGCCTTTGAATCAATTCTGACTTCAGTGTGATAGGACAGAGTAGAACTGACCCATTGGGTTTTCATGGTTGTAACCTTTACAGAAGACTGCTTCATCTTTCTCCCACAGAGCGACTGGTTGGTTCGAACCACTGACCTTTTGAATAGCAGCTGCTCACTTAACTACTGCCCTGTCAGATTACAGGGAGGGGGCCACCAATTCCAGCAGAGCCAGCCCGAGATCTTTTTCCTTTCTGAAACCCTACGCTTTGATTTCTGAGGTGGCCACCTTTTCATTTTCCTCACTTCTCTGGCCAGTGACCACAAGGGGGTTTTCACTGAGGTTGCCACCCACTTGTGTTATGCCGAACTGGCTCATACAGCTCCCGACAAACCTGTCCTACCTTCCACAACATCACATCAGCAGTCTAAAATCAGCCACAGGGGAACTATTTATACCACGAAATTGGCACACGCTACAAATCAGAGCTGTTTGCCCTTGGACGGCTGGTTGTTAAACATTTGCCAGCACACCACAGAAGCACCCCCCTGTCTCTCCCCCCCAGCCATCACCCTTTGTAAAAATAATCAATACCCATGATTAAGGAGTGTCTTGAAAATTCTCAGTATGGCTTGTTGTACCTGCATCAAAATAGCTATCCACACAGGGAATATGGAGTCTCTGGGTAATGCAGATGTTAACATGCTTGGCTGCCAAACAAAAGGCTGGCAGTTGGGTCCATCATTGGACCCAATTTGGGTCCAAATTTCCATCTTTGAAATGTGATCATTTAACTCTGCTTTGGATTGAATTGGGGTCCTGGTGTGGCACTGTAGGATAAGCACTGGACTGCAAGGTCAGTTTGAACCAAAAAGTTGCCGATTCAAACTTACGAGATTTTCCTTGGAAACCCTATACAGGGTCTCTATGAGTTGGAACTGACTCTGCGGCACTTAACAACAACAATATAGTCTGAATTGTGTCCCCCCCCCCCCCAAAGAGTTATGTTGACATCCCAACCCCTGTACCTATGAATATAAACATGTCTGGAGAGAGAAGTTATGTTAATGAGATCATATCAGAAGAAACCTGACCCATTTTTGTGGTTTTCTTATAAAAATAACAGAATACACATACACACACACACACAGAGGAAAGGCCACATGAGGAACCTCCTACAAGCCAGGGACCATCCAGTGCTAAAGTGACAAAGAGGGACCCTCCTTTAGAACTAATGCCCTGATTTGGACTTTTAGCTCCTAAAACTGTGAAATCATAAATGTTTGCTCTTTAAAACCACCCAGTAGTGATGTTCTTATTCCAGCAGTACTAAAAAGCTGAAACAAACTCCTTCAATTTCTACTCTAATATTCCCATTTTCTTTCCTCTTCTATAATACATTCTCTCTCTGATCAGTATTTCCCACGTTGATTACTTTCAAATCTGTTTGTTAACATTAGATGATCTTTTTAGAAAACATGCTCTTTCTGATGAAGAGAGATTTGCTGAAACATTGTAGCTCTCTTCAGTGTTATCTCTGCTGTTTTCTTTTTGTTAAAATAAACTAAAATTAGATTTAGTAAATTATGTTAAAAATCCAATACCATCCCTTTTAATAGCAATATTTCAACTAATCTATTTTTCTAAACTTTTATCTGTATCAATGCAAGAAGAGGCTTCTAGAAATGGTGATTATTCGTTAATGATGGCTATTTCTGAAAGTGAGATTTATTTTTATTCTTTTTCTTTTTGCTTTCCTGCATTGCTCTAATTCTTAAAATTCAGTCGGCAATGTTTATACAGATTTAAAGCCTCAGCAGTGTAAAAGTAGAATGTGAAGTAGAAACCTTATCAACAATACAGTTTCTTGATGCAATATTTTACGCAATAGATATTTATTGCTACTGTTGTTGTTAAGTGTCATCAAGCCAAGTCAGTTCCAGCTCACAGTGTAACCCTGTCGTGGTTTCCAGGGAGCAAAGTCTGGTGGTGCTTATGATGGAACATGAGCACTTTCCAGTGGTTCAATGCATTACAATGTATCCAACCTTCACAATAACCGTTTGAGGAAGATGTTATTGTTGCTGTTAAATGCGTCTAGCAGTAGTAACCCATTAGTCAGCCCATTTTACAGATGGAGCCGCTGAGCTTCACAGATGTAGAAGGCTGTGGCTGGCTGAGACCACAGAGCTAGAAATGGGGGGACCAGAGATGGAAAGCAATCTGCCTAGAGCTTGGACTGAGTCCTTGATCACCTTTACACCCTGCCCCTGATGTCCATCCACAGGTGCTTCCTGACTGTGCTGAACTTGCCAGCGCTGCCAGGATGCCCACGAGGTGTCCTTTGGGACACCTGGCTGTGCAGAGCAGAGCACGTCGGGGAGGGGTGTGCTGTGATTTGTGTACCAACTGCAGGTCCAGCTGTGATGACCCATGGCAGGAGACCAGGGACTTGGAGGAGAGGAGCTAAGGGACGAGAGGAAACCCGGGCCCCAAATACACCAATATCCATCCAGGTCCCTCTTGCGTATCTTGTACCCAGATTTGTTCTACTCCCCAAGGCTTGCTGAGGTCCAGGAGGCTGGACAAGGAGTGCCCTAGTCCCCTCCCCACCTCAAGACACCAGGTGTGGAGTAGCAGGAGGGGACCTCTGCCCAAGGCCTCACCCCCTCTCCACTGGGCATGTCCAGCCCCCCTGCCCAGAACTCCAAGCCTTATTCATCCCCCAGGGTCCAGCTGAGGCTGCTGCCAGGCAGGGGACAAGGTGGTGGCCAGGGAAGCTGCAGGCAAGTGCACAAAGCCAATAAAATCCCCAGAGTCAGTTACGGCAGTGAGCATGGCATAAACAAGTGCTCTGCCTGCGACCGCCCCTCCCCCCTACACACACATGCACGCATGCACACATGGGCTGCAGCGTGGAGGCCCATTTGCAGTGTAATGGCTTTGCGACAGCAGGAATTATCTGCAGCATTAGCGGCGGCCAGGCTGGGCGGGGCAGGTCAGAGAGAGCTGAGAGGATCTGGGGGTGGACAGAGGATGACCAAGACCTAGCTCCCTGGGACAGTGCAGGGTGAAAGGCATGGGTCTGGGCTGCCTCTGAGACCTGACTCAGGACGGAAGTAAAGTCAGCCATGGTGCAACTATTTATACCACAAAATTGGCATGTGCTACAAATCAGGGCTGTTTGCCCTTGGACAGCTGGTAGTTAAACATTTACCAGCACACCACAGCAACTCCCTCTCCCAGTCAAGAGGGGACAGGGGCAGCCCGGACTGGGAAAGGGTGGTGGGTGGGGGTGGCGGTGGGGGTGTGTATGTGTGGGCATTGGTTGATTATTCGGCTGCCTGGGAATCGGGACTGGGCTGCCCAGCAGCACTGGTAGGAGGTGACTCGGGAAGGAGATCCCGCCTTTGTCAGGGTTGGAAGGCTAAAGAGCCACGCTTGGGGCTCTGGGAACTGTCTCTGATTGTCTGCTTCAGTTGAAGACTGGGTGGGAATAGGGGGATGGGCAGGGGTGTCCCCAGCCAGCCTTGGCAGAGGCAGCAAAACACCTGAAACCTCATGACATCAAGGGCGAAAGAGACCAGCTAGGCCATGGCCTCGGCATTTGCCATGGGGGTGTCAATGTGACCATCAAGCTAGGTTTTGTGACTTGGGTGGCAACAGAGAGTCACCCCCACCCACCCACCTGCAGGCGCACCCAGACTGCATTTGCTGGAAGAAATTGCTGGAGAAAATAAATCCGAACACATGATTAATGGGAGGCAGGCAGGCAGGCAGCCGCCTCGAAGAGCCGCAAGGGACAGAGTGACAGTTGGGCACAGAGCCAGTGCAGCCATGGGGTTTCTGGGAAGGAGCTGGGAGACGCCTGCCACTGGAGCTTCATGGCCATCACCCACACGGGCTGCCCCAGCAGGCCCCGGCCTCAGGTTGTCTCCTTCTTGGCTTGGTGTCACTGCAGGGGGTGCAGAGGTGGGGGTGACCCTGAACTTGGTGCACCGCTGACCTCTGACCTCAGCCATAGTTCATGGCCATCAGCAGCCAGAGCAGGGAAGACACCAGGATCAGAAGGAGGGGAAAGGAACGTCCTAGCTGTCAGCTGTAAGTCCTTGAGCAAACCCCATCTCAGCCTCAGTTTTCTCGTCTGTTCAGTGGGGCTTTCCTCCCATGCAAAGTGCCTACTAGACAGTCAAACCCACAGGGGTCCCAGTCAGCAGACTAACGACTAGGGTTTAGAAGTTAGGGGAATAACAATAAAAACAGCTACACAAAGTGCTTCCTAGGAGAAGCTCTGATGGCTTGGAGGGCAGGGCAGGTTTCTTGGGGGTCAGAAACAATGAAAACCAGTGAATTTGTGGCAAAATTTCAACAATTTCACCACATATTTTGTTGAGACTGTTGGAATACAGACAGCCTCACTCACTGCTAGTTGGGAGTGTCCGAGGGTACAGGCCCCATGGAAGGTAATGTGGTGCTGTGGGTTAATGCGCTGGACTGCAAAGTCATTTGAATCACTAGGTCGGCAGGTCAAGCTTACCAGTCACTGCTTGGAAACCCTATACGGGGTTAGAACCAACTTGACAGCGCTTAACAACAATACCCAACATTGCAGGTATCACTGGGCAGTGCCAACAGTTAACTCACTCACTTGCTAACCAAAAGGTTAGCTGTCCAAATCCACCCAAAGGTGCCTAAGTAGAAAGACCTGGCAATCTACTGGAAAATCAGCCCCTGAAAACGCTATAGAGCACAATTCTACTCTGACACACATGGGGTCCCCACGGGACAGAATACCCACATTAGACGGGGTTCTGGTAGTTCATTGGTAGACTTCTCCTTTGCCATGCAGAAGACCCAGATTTGATTCCTGACCAACACACCTCATATGCATCCACCACCTGTGTGTCAGTCTAAGCTTGCATGTTGCTATGATGTCGAATAGGTTTCAGTACAGCTTCCAGACTAGGACAGAGTAGGAAGAAAGGTCTGGCAATCTCCTATAGAAAAATCAGCCCATGAAAACCCTAGGGATCACACTGGGCCATATGGATCTGCAACAGATCCTGGGAATGGTGCAGGATCCGTTAACAAAATATGAGCATGTAGTTTTATTTGCTCGTGACATCCAAGACAAAGCCCACTGCTGTTGGGTCCATTCTGGCACATAATCACCCCATGCAAAGTGCCTACTTGGGAGTCAGAACTGAATCACAGAGCTCCTGACACGGTAAATGTTTCCGGAAGTAGACTGCCATAGCTGTGTCCTACAGAGCGGCTGGTGGGTTTGAACCAACAACCTTTCGATGAGCAGTGAAATGCTAAACCCACGGTGCCACCATTTCTTCAGAAATGACACAAGAAAAGAATGTCATTTGACCACCTGGGGTATGTGTAGAGGGAAAAAACAGGTGCCTGGAGTCAGGTGGAGGGGAAATGTTTTATGTAGTATTGCTTTGAGTCTTTGAATCATGAAGGTACTCAACAATCTAAAATATATTTAAGGGACTTTGTTTCTTTCTGGCAGGCATTGGGATCCTATGTGGAATTAGAGCGCTGGACCAAAGGAGCCAGAACAGCAGGAAAAGGATTTGAATCATCGATACATATACTGACAGATTCCAGGGCCACTCTCAGGCTGGGAGGCCCAGGAGGAAGTCTTGTTAAAGTTCTGGATGCTTCTGGACAAAGCAGGTTTGGGAACTGTTACTCTGGAGAGCCTTCTGAAAGGGCTCCCTGGAGCAGAGGAGAATAGGACCCCTCAACCAGGTGCAGCCTCAACCAGGTCTCCTGACTCTTGGCCTTGTGCTCCCCCAAGGTCCAGGACTCAGTAGGTGGAGACTGAGGGCGACCAGAAAAGATAGCCATAGACAGTTGGGGCATCTCTGTGGTGTAACACCAACAGGAGAGGGGCGGGGACTTGGAGAAGCACTGGAGATTCAGGAGAGAGAAAGGGTGTTTGTCTGGAGTCCGTGAGCCAGTTTCCTGAGGACTCAGCTTCAAACAGGGGACTACACCACCCGATTCCTGCCGGCCCTGCAGATACTGGGATGCTGGGACAGAATCTACCTCTAGAAATTGCTCCTCCTGGTGGGGTCGAACAAGCGTTGTGCGCCCCCTGGTGGCGATCTGTGAGAGGCGCAGACCTTGAAGAATGGCGAGTCCTGGGGTGGAGCTAGACCTAATTCTAGAATCCCAAGAGGGGCAGGGGGTTCCTGCAAAACGAAGGGGTCGCACAGCTAGGACACGTTGGAATACGAACCCTGGAGATCCATAGGAAAACGTCGGAGAGCTGAAGACAGAGCTGTCCCAGCATCCCCTCCTGACAGCCCCCCACCCAGAGAAGGAAGGGAACCCTTACCCATCTTGGTTGAAGTGGGTTCCTGCCTTTCCTGGCTTCCCACATTTTCCGCCTTGTCTCCCGGTTCTCTTTACCAAGGAGGCCTGTCCAAGGTTCTCATGATGCAGAGGACCAGGGCAGGGGGTGTTGTCCATGGCTGCACTCTCGGCTGCCTCCGTGGGCCAGTTCTCACGGTTCTGTGACCCCCCCCCCCCAGTGCCCTCAGGAGACTCAGGATCCAGAGCCAACCTTAAACTCAGCCAAGGTACCCATTCACCCAGAGAATGACTCCCCCTTTGTGGTCCCAGCAGCCACCAGCTGGGTCTACCTGACTGTGGGTAGATGTCTCCCTCCTCTTGAATCTCCCTCCACTTCTCACCCCCTTTCCCCTTCAAGTCTTTGTCTGTCTGTCCTTCCCCCATCCCTCCTTTCCTTTCCTCCTGCTCTCCTACCCTCTGTCTGGGTGCCCCTCTCTCTTTCAGATATGCTTACACCCCCTGCTTATCTGACTCCCCCTTTAGAGAAAGGGTCTCCCTCTGACTTGCTCTCTCTGTCTCACAGACACCCCTTCTGTTTGTCTCTCTGTACCTGTCTCTCCCTCCTCGTCACTCTTGGTCTCTTCTCTTCCTGCAAACTCTATCTTTGAGCATGTCTGGGGTCTGTCTGCCCTCTCACCCTCCCAACCCTCTTGAAACCCCCAGCATTTCTGCACCTTTCCCAGCTTAATCCTCAGGAAGCCTCCTCCCCCCAAGCTCTCTTCCTGGCTGTTGGGGGCGGGAGTGGAGGGGGGCTTTACTTGTCGTTCAGGCTTAATATCTTAATGCAAGGCCATTACTCACCCAGAGTCCAGGCAGGGCAAGCCTCCCCCCCTCGTTTGTCATCCACAGTGAAGCCTCTATGTTGCTCCTCAGGGATCAGATTAGGGGACTGACAGGCGGGAGGAGCAGATTCCACTGCGGAGCTAGCACAACTGCGGCCTCCTCACTCCCTCCTTCCCAGCTTCCAGGCTGGTCCCTGAACTGTGGTCCCTGAACCAGCCTCAGTGGGTCCCGCCCCTCAGCCCTGCCCCTTCTCAAAGTGCCCAGCCAGCAAAAGGGAGAGAGGAAAAGAGGACTGGGGCTGCTGGGGGCTGTTAAGCAGTTACAGTATATATGGCCCTGGCCCACCAGGCCCTGCTCTGAGATTCTTATATTCAGGATTCGCTTAGAACAAGAGGTGCTAAAATCCTCCTCCCCATTTTACAGATGAAGAAACTGAGGCTCAGGGACACCCAAGGTCACACAGCTGGCAAAGTCCATGTCAGGCATGGTGGTTTGTATCTTTGCTAATTTTCTCCATCAAACAACAGGGGGAGAGGGCAGGTATCATCCCCATTTTACAGATGGGAAAACTGAGTTGTCCATCCAGGTCTGGAGTCCTCTGGCATGACTTTGGGCCCTTTCTCGGCACTATGGTCTGCAGAGAAGGATGCCTGTGGCCACTGTGGGGGAGGTAGTAGTGGCAGGCTCCGTGACCCATCTTTGGGGCCATGCCATCTACCAGGGCTCTGGTTTGCAGGGCACTGTCCAGGGGAATCCTCTCTCTCTGCATCCCTCTGGGGCTGCACCTGCCTCCTGGAACCTGGAGCAGAGAGCTAAGAGTTGTCCCCAGGGGAGGGACAGGGAAGGGGCCTACCTGGAATCTGCCTGCTGCTGCCTGGACACCAACTCTTTCCACTATTTCCACATCAGGCCGGTTCCCATAGTAACCCTGGCTTGCTGTCTCCTAGCAACTGAATGGTCCTCAGAAAGGCAGGCAGAAGAGTGTCAAGTGTTGGTATTTGGGGCCAAAGAATCTGGGTTCGAATCCCAGACATGATATGTCATAGCCATGAGGTCTTTGGAAAGTCCCATAACCTCCCTGAACCTCTGTGTTCCTATCTGTGGAATGGGAATGATACTGTTCCAGGATTACGTACTGAGGTTGGCAGCCTCTTAAACTAAGAAGAGCTAGGCAAAGATGTAGACTGAATGACAGAGGTCCAGTGGGGCACTGCTGGGCATGGGTAGGGGTGAGGGAAGTGAGCCCTGGTGTGGCTGGGCCTCCCTATCCTGAAAGACCCCCAGCTTAGCCCCACCTCACCCCAATCCTTGGCTCTTCAGATGATCACAATCCCCCCTGGGGTGTTTTCTTTCATTTTATTGCCCACAGACTCTTTTAGAGAAACCACACTCCCATTCCAGTTCTGCCCCCCACCCCAATAAAACCACAGTGTGTTACTGATTTTTCAGATCTGCTCAGTTCTAAGGCCTTTACCTATCAGGATCCACTGAAAGCATTTAGCAACACCAATAACAATTTTACCCAGAAGATTCTCCCCGCCCCGCGCCCCAGATTCAGACGTAGACATCATTGAGGCTCAGAGAGGTTGAGTGCTCAAGGTTACACAGCTGAAGAGAGGCAGGGCTGGGGCTCCAACCCCGATCTTCCTGAGGGTCTGACTTAACATCTCTCCTCCTTGTCATGGTTAACTACAGGGAGTTAAGAAACCAAGAGAGGGGGATGAAAGAGCAGAGCGGTGGCCAGAAGGATAAAGAGGGGCACAGAGGGGCACACTCAGGGATCTCCGGCTCTGGAATTAGTCTCAAGGGGAGTTGTGGGAAGGTACCGATGTTGGGCGGGGGAGGGATTGAGTAGAATTCTGAGACAGGTCGACCCTCTCCATTGCCTCCCCCACCAGGTCCCCATCTCAGCCCTCACTATGTTGTGGGGGTGCCAATTAGAGCGCAACCAGGACCCCAGGCGTCCAGGGGAAGCTTCCAGGCCAATTCCTCGCCCCCCTTCCGCCCGCCCCTTCTCCTTCCCCTTCCTCCTCCCCGGGCCAGAGCCTAGGTCGTGGCGGCAGCTCGGGCCGCTGGATTCAATTAACTAATTTCGACAAGACAGATGTGCCATTCCGCGTCGCCTGCCATTAGGCGGAGATGGAGCACCCCGTGGGCGCGGGGAGGGGGTGGGGGCGGAGGGGCAGTGACGTCACGGCCTGGCTGCTGACGCCATGGGCGTAGGGCCAGGAGTCCCATAGGCACCTGGAGGCCCTCGCTGTCCTCCGCAGTGCGTGCGCGTCTGTGTGTGTGTGTGTGTGTGTGTGTGTGTGTGAGTGAGTGTGTGTGTGAGAGAGAGAGAGAGAGTGTGTGAGTGCCCGTCTGCACACCTACATCGACTCTTTGGGGACCACTGAGCCTCGGTGGATGGGAGGAAGGACGACACCGGGTCCCGGGCTCGGCCCAGTCAGGCGTCTCCTAAGGGTGTGACCCCCTCCCTCCCCTTAGGCCCTCAGGCCCTTGGAATTTGCCACTCCCGCCCCATCCCTCAGGTCCACTACCTTGGTGGTTGGTGTTTTCAGGTGTGTGCATCCATGGCGAGGCCAGATCGTGTACGTACACAATTAGCATGCACACACGTGTGCAAACTCAGGTGTGCACACACTCAGGACAGGAACTCATCTCCACGCACGCGTGCACACACATGCACACATGTGCACACGCACGCCCTAGCTTGGCGTGAACGTTCTGCACGCCCTGTGAGTGCAGAGAGACCCCTACTCCCCAGGCCAGGGGCACCAGGCTTCAGCCCTTTCTCATTCCTAAGCCTCAGAAGATAGCAGAGCTGGGGTTGGGGAAGGGGCAGAAGGGAGGAAGGGAGCCTTGTCAAGGACACCAGCAAGGAAGGGAGGGGGGTGGGGGGGAAAACATGAAGTGGAAGAAATAAAATCAAAAGGCTTTTAAGGCGTCTCTCCCCAAGTAGCTGATGTCTTGGCTACGATTGCCGGCAATGAAATATTGTGCTCTCTCTGATCGCTTAATGCACGGAGCCCCGCAGCCCCCTCCCCCTGCCCGGCGGCCTGCTCGTCTCTTCCCCCCACCCCCCTTCCCTCCCTCCCGGGCAGAGCTGCCTCCTGGCTGCCCGAAATGGCCAGAGCTTGTGGTGAAGGCCCAGCTGCAGACCACTTCCAGCTGGCATGGAGCCCCCACCCCCCAGGCAGCGCTGTGATGGGATCCCTGCATTTGCCTGCTGGGTCTGGGGGTCCTCCGGCACCTTCAGCCAGGAAGCCAGGGACACGAATCATGCTCCAATGAGATGGGAGGGGGGTTCCCCAAGTCAGTGGGGCCCAGCCATTCAGGCTGCAGGCTCTGCTCCGCCAAGGGTCTTGGAGACTCGGCTTGGGGTGGAGGTAAGGGAGGGGTCCGGCTCTATTTGTAGCCTTTAGGTAAATTCCAAACCCAGGACTCTAAGGCCTGGCTTTAGGCCTTAGCCCACCTTCCAGCTCCATCTCTTCTGGCTGGGCGACCTTGGACAATCTCCTGCGCCTGTTTCCACGTCTGGAAGGACGAGCAAATAATAGAACCGACCTCATAGGGTTATTGGGAGGATTAGAGGAGAAAATGTATGCAAATGCTCAGCGCAGGGCCGTGCGCAGGAGCCCTGTAAGTGGGGCTAATTATCCCTGTAATCCACCGGGGGTCCCACCCCAGCCGAGACGCGCGCGTTGGCGGAAGGAGCCGCCACCGAGGGCACTGGCCGCCCCCTCCGCCCCCTCTCGCACCACACTCCGCCCCACCCCCAAGCAACAGCACACTCAGTGCGCCTTTCTGTCAGGGCCGCCAAATTGGCCAAATCTCCGTAATGCTAAAAAATTGGCCCATTAGCTGGCAGGGAACATTGACACGAGGGGAGCACAGTGCTTCGCTGCCACAGATGTGCGGGGTGAGGGGTGGGGGAGGGGGCGCTGCAGCCTGGGGAGCGGGGGCGGGACAGCAGTGTCCCCAGAACCTGGGGAGGAACAGTGCAGCTGCCAGGGTGGATGAGTGTGCGCGTGCGCATGGATAGGCTTGTGTGCGCGTGCATATACGTGTGCAGACTGGTGTATGTGAGTGTATGTGTAAGTGGCTCAGGCCAAACTGTATGCGGTACACTCTTCCAAGGGACATAACAGCATCACCTCACAGAAACCTCACAACAACCCTGGAAGGTAGGCCCTGTTCTGATGTTGTTGTGTGTCCTGGAGTTGTTCCAACTCCTAGTTCCCCTCTGCACAACAGAAGGAAACACGCCTGGTCCTGCGCCATCCTCACAATTGTTGATACACTTGAGTCCATTACTGCTGCCCACTGGTGCGTCAATCCATTTATTTGGGGATTTTCCTCTTTTCCCATGACCCTCCACTTTACCAGCATGGTCAGCAGTTCAGATTTACCTGTCGTTCCTTGGGAAAATGATGAGGCTTTTTGCTCCTGTAAAGATTTTCAGCCTTGGAAATTCTATATAGGGTCGCTAAGAGTTGGAACTGACTCCACAGCACACAACCACCATCACCACCACTTTCCCAAGGTGATGTCCATATTGTCAGGACTGGTCCCTCTTGACAATATGTCCCAAGTATGACAGAAGAAGTTTTGCCACCCTGGCTTCTAAAAAAGCATTCTGGCTGTACTTCTTCCAAGACAAATTTGTTTGTTCTATTGGCAGTCCATGGTACTTTTAATATTCTTCTCCAACACTATAATTCAAATGCATTGGCTCTTCTCTTGTCTTCCTTATTCACTGTCCACCTTTCACATACATATGAGGTGATTGAAATTATCATGTCTTGGGTCAGGCACATCTTAATCCTCAAATTGATCTCTCTGAAAATACTTTATAAAGAAGACTTGTGCACCAGATTTGCCTAATGCAATATGTTGTTTGATTTCTTGACTGCTGAGTGTTGATGGTGGATGCAAGCAAAATGAAGTCTTTGACAACTTCAGTCTTTTCTCCATTTCTCATGATGTTATTTATTGGTCCAGTTATAAAGATTTTTGTTTTCTTTACATTGAGGTACAATCCAGGCTGTAGTCTTTTGATTTTCATCAGTAAGCACTTTAAGTCCTCTTCACTTCCAGCAAGCAAGGTTGTATCATTTGCATATCATATGGCAGGTTGTTAATGAGTCTTTTCTTGTTACAGATGTGGAAACTGAGGCTAGAAATCAAGAAGGGCTTCAGCAAGGTTGCTAAGTGAGTTTTCAGGAGAAGACTGTGATCTGAGAGTCCAGTGGCCTCCATGGAGCCCCTGCCCTGATGTCCAAGTCATCCCCAAGTGCCACGAACCTCTTCCCGGAAGCCTCTGCCCTCTGTGTCTGCCTCTTGGTCCTGCCCCACAGGGTTTCTTACCACAAAACCCACCTCTGGCTTGGGGCCAGCTGGGGTCTGGATGAGCTGACTTCTCCAGGTGCCCCACCTCCACCCCATTCAGGAATCCACTCACAGCCCTGGAAACCTGCTGCCCTTTAATGACCTCACTGGACTTCCCTAGGTTAGCTGAGATAAGCAGGGACTATCAAAAGACTCTTTTCAAGGGAAAAGTAGATGCAAGACCCCTTCCCCCACCCAGATACATTTCCGATGGTCTCCCAGCCCCTGGAGCTCACTGTGTCTCCAGTTTATCTGGTCTACCCTTGATCATAGAGAGCCGCCTGTTAGCTCAATGGTCTGTCCCTGGATGGTCCTCAGGCCCTGAGGGTGGCTCTTCAGAAGTAGCCACATCCCTGCCCAGAGTCCTTTCTCTGTCCACTACTCAGGTCCTGAAGGACCCCCACCCTCTCTGGCTTGCACATGGGAGATCATTTCTCCTAGCGGGAAGCTCAGACCCTTATTCTGCAGCTCCCCAAACTCCCACCCCAGCACTCCTATCAGACATTGGTCAGAGAGGGTGGGTACCTGGTCTCTTGGTCCCACTAAGTGACTGGTACATCCAGGCTACTCCCTGGACTGCAGCAGGGCGAAGGCTGAAGGACAGAGAGGTCAGCCAACTATCAAAGGCAGTTTCTTTCTTGGCCATGGACTAGTCCTCAGACATCATCAAGGGCTCAGTTGGACTGCTGCGGACACTGCTTTCCATGGGTTGCCACCTCCTTGTCCTCCAAGGCCTCACTGTTCATTCTCAGCTTGGCTATCATCCCACAAAAGGTGAATGGGTTCCCCAGAGCCAGCTATGCCCCAGAAAATGAGGGGGCATTGAGGGAGATAGGGTAGTGTGACCTCCATGGGGCTGGGAATGAAACTAGAATTAAGTTTCTTAGGTAAGAAGGTACCCTTATGACAATTCCCTTATCTTCAACCCTGGCCAAATTCTGCCAGAGGGCAGGCTCAGGGTCAGGACTGCTAAACCCCAACAGGGATGATGAGGTAGTTGACTCTGGACAAGTCTCCTGCTACTGCTGCTTCCAGGGTAGACTAGATGTCTCTCTCCCAACTTTCTTTCCCTTTTGCCCTCTGGCTTCCGCAGCCCCCCTCTACTGAGGAATGATGACATACCTACGTGTGAGTCTGGCCTCTCATGTCAGGCAGTTTAGGTTCCAGTCCTATCTCTGCTACTTCTTGGCTCTATAATTATGGCCCAGCCTTAACTGTAAGCCTGGGTTTCCTCACCTGTAACACAATAAGCATTTGTTGTTGTTGTTAAGTGCCACTGAGTCGGTTCCGACTCATAGTGACCCTGAACAGGGTTCCTGAGGCTGTAAATCTTTGCAGGAGCAGAGCCTTTTGGGTATTGTGAAGATTCCGTAAGATAAAATGCCTGTTGGCTTAAAACAGTGCTTGGTAGAGTTTGAGCTCTGATGATGACGGTGGTGGTGGTGGTGGTGAAGATGATGATGGTGAGAACAATGATGGTGGTGGTGATGGTGAGGAAGGTGATGGTAAGCCTGGGTTTCCTCACCTGTAAAACAATGGTGGTAGTGATGGTGAGGAAGGTCATGATGGTGTTGCTGGGGATGGGCATGGGTGGTAATGATGGTGGGATGGTCATGTAGGTGATGATTGATGGTGACAATGGTGAGGAAGGTGATGGTGGTGTTGGTGGGGATGGGAGGAGTAGTAATGATGGTCGTGGAAATAGGGATGGTAAAAAGGTTGGGATGATACAATTCCAGGCTCACATGCAGGGGCAGACTAGGCAGTGATGAGGCTTAGGAAGGTAGCCTAGTGGGTAGGAAGACAAGGAGTGCTGCGGTGTGAGCCATGTCTGCCCCACCCTAGCAGTGGAGGCTGACTGGCTGGGCAACAATCAGGCCTCTGCTCTGCCTGGTCTGACCGTGGCCTCTTGGCCCCACCTAGCCCTCTGGGAAGCGTCCACAGGTACTTCCTAGAGGGACAGGCTTGGCTTCGGTGAGGAATCAGGGTGGGGTGGTAGAACTCAGCCTGCTCCCCAGGAGGGGGAAGTGGTTGGGCTGGTGTGGGCAGGTTGGCATCATGCTGATGCATCTGGACTCACACTGACCAATTCAAGTCCAGTTCCACCACTGGACCAGGGTGAAGGAAGTCCTGGCTGCTTCTCATCTGGGTCTCAGCTTCGTCTCTCTGCCACAGGGGATAATAATTGCATCTACCTGGTGGTAATTGTTTTTTTTTTGTGTGTGTGTGGTTTTAAAAAAATTTTTTTTGCAACAATTCAAGAAGATAAAGTAAGTGGGTAGTCAATACTCCAGAAGTGTCACTGACTTCATTATGTTCGCCCCTGTTGGCTTGGATAGGCGGTACAGACTGTGGACAGGAGACTGACCCAGCTTCCTGGGGGGGGGGGGGGGGCGGAGCTCCTGCCCAGTCACCCCTAGGCAGGCTGGGCTTTGACACCCCCTCCCCCCCCCACTCCCTGAATGCTCCCTGCCCAGGCTGGCCACCTGCCGTTGCCCCCTTCTCCCAGCCTCCCCCTGTGCCCTCTCGGCAGGCTGGCGAGGGCTCTGACGTGTGAAATAAAAAGGGATTTTAATTACCTCTCAGCAAAACAGCAATTAGAGAGAATCACAGTACAACAGCCACCCCTCCTCCACCCCCCCAGCCCCCCCCCGCCAGGTCTCTGGTTCCCCTTTTCCTGCCCGCACCCTGCTCTGGCTTAGCAGCATGAAGCCCAATCCAGTTCAGGCCCCTGTCCCAGGACTGAGGACAGGAGTTGGTGGTGGGTGTGGGGGCAGAGGATGGGAGGGGGAGCCCCCAAAGGTGAAGCAAGTGGCCTACGTGGGGATCCTGGAGCAGCTGCATCCCTGGAGTGGCCAGCTTCCCATCTCCTTGGGGGCCCCTCTGGGGGTGCCCTGACACTATGCTTTCACTGTGGTCTTGTGTGTGCACGCCCAGCACATGTGAACCCCATGTGTGCATACGAGCACAAGCCAGAGAACAGCACAATGCAACCCCAGGAGGAGTTGGTGCTCTGGGAAACAGCACATTCTCCCAACAGGCTTTTAAACTAATTGCCTCTGACCCTAAGCCATAGCTCTAAGTTCCTGCCGCCCTCATCTGGCTCCTGCTAACCAGGGTCACCAATCTGCCTGTCCGAGGGGTCTGGGGCACCTGTGCAGCATTAGGGGAGGGGGCCCCATGGGTGGCCAGGGGCCGAGAGTGGGCGGCTGATTGAAGCAGTAATTGCAGGCAGCAGGCTTGCTAATGCATGTTATGATTAAGCCCCATTATGGGGCGGCAGCGTCACTGATGAGTGGAGGTGGGGCGGGGGGAGATAACTGACAGCCTAACTGCCACCCCCCCAGGTCCTTTCCACCAGAGGTGCAGGGACAAGAGCTTGTTAAGCTAAGAAGCTGAGCCAGGAGATGTATACCTAAAGATGGGAGAGGCACCCCACAAACACACCCGCCCCAGGATAAAGGTCTGGAAACCTTCGCTAGATTCTTTAGGGTCCCCGGCCCTACTAATTTTAGGGTTTCTGTGGCTGTGTCTGGGATCCTATAGTGACCTAGTGCTGGGTCATTGGGTAGCAATGCCAGACAGGCTACAGTGGACAGCAGACATCAAAACCTCAGTTTCTCCTTAGCTCATCAGTTCCATCAGGCTAACCAGGAACCCCATGCCCACTGTTGTGGATGGGGTCAAATAGAACTTGTTGATTCCCTATCCATCAGGGATCAGCCTCAGCATCCATCATTTCACAGAAGCCCAGAGAGGTTGCATGGCTTTCCTAAGAACACACAGCAAAGCCTGGGTTAGACCCTGTGTTACCTAATATCCCAGCTTGGCCACTAACCAGCTGTATCACTTTCTGACAGTCACTTAACTCTCTTGGCCTCAGTTGTTTTCTCTGTAAAATGGAGATCATATTCACATCCACTCCTAGGATTCTTGTGAGGATTAAACTAGATAATTTAGTTAAAGTCCAAGCCTGGTCATGAAGTTAGCTGCTAGTATCCTTAGCATTGAATATGCAATTTGACCCATGCCCTCTGTGGTAGGCAGAACTCTAAGATGGCTCCTAAGATTCCCAGCTATTCAGCCATGCACAAGTGTAGTTGCTGTTGTGAAGGGAATTTGCAAGTGCAATTACAGTCCTAAGTCAGGAAAGTATCAGGACAGGATGGGTTGAATCACAGGAGCTATTTACAAGCAGAGACTCCTTCTAGACTGTGGCAGAAGAGAAGTCAGAGGACTTGGCAGGTGAAGAGTCTCTCTGGTTATCGTTGGAGATGGAGGGGACCACATGGCAAAGACTGCAGGTGGCCTCTAGGAGAAGAGAGCAGCCCCTGGGACAGTCAGCAAGGAAATCGGGACGGCATTTCTACAGCCACAAGGTACTGACTTCTGCCACACCAATGAGCTTGGAAGAGCTGCTGAGTCCCAGATAAGAGCTGTATCCCTGGCTCAAACCTTGTTTTGCACTAGTGACACCCGGAGCAGAGAATCTAGTCACACTGTGCCAGACTTCTGACTGAAAAAGAAGGGGGGGTAATAAATTACTGTTGCTTTTAGTTGCTATGTTTGTGGCAATTGGTAACTTTACAGTAAAAGAATAATCCTCTTTGGGAGTTCTGACAGAATGCTTGGGGACATCTTTTCAGGAGAGGAGCTCAGTGCCCTGCTAAGGGCAGCCCTGAGGTGCTGCTGATGCCTCAGATGGCTGGATGAGCCCTAGTTGCTAGTTTCCCCAGGGTACCGAGGGGAAAAACAGAACTGGGCAGCCCTGGCACCCTGGGCTGCCCATCCCCAAATCTCATCCCATGGACGTCCTTCCTCCCCCACCAGCTTGCCCCTAGTCCTTAGCAAGTGGTGGTGGAGACATGGGTGGACATTCTTGGTGACACCCAGGAGACAGTTTGGGGAGCTTCAAGTCTGTGTTCTTGTCCTCTCTCCATGGTGCTGCTTTAGGCGGTCTCTGAGAACCCCCTCCACCATACACACCATCCAGTAAGGCCCCACCCAGGGCTGTGCCCAGCCCCCTAGCCCTTGCTCCTCACTCTGCAGCTCAGCTCTCCTTCCAGGGACAATTAGTG
Source organism: Chrysochloris asiatica (assembly GCF_000296735.1). NCBI lineage: Eukaryota > Metazoa > Chordata > Mammalia > Afrosoricida > Chrysochloridae > Chrysochloris > Chrysochloris asiatica. Next base: position 4,233,957 of record NW_006408614.1, on the reverse strand, counting down.
GCCTCTGCTTTAATTAGCTAACGATCCCTTTCAGTTCCAATCACTTGAAATGAACATGGAACGCGGCAGGGACCTCCGGCCCAGTGAGGCAAGGGGTTCTGCCAGCATCTCCGGGCTCTGATGTCCCAAGCCCACCCCTCTGTGGCCACAGGCAATGGGCCATGGTGGCCTTGACAGGAAGGGGTGCCTCTGGGCTCTGCATCTCCTGCCCCTACGGTCTTATTTGCATCTTGCAGCTGGAGTGCCTGCCCATCAAACATGAGCCCAAGGGGCCTGGTGTCAGAGACTGAGGTCTCTCTCTACCTCCTCCCTGCACCCCCTGCCAGCACCTCACTTTGGCTTTCCAAGCTAGCCCCTCACCCCAGTCCCTGTGGCCCAGGCTGAGCAGGAAAGTAGAGTGTGGGGGCGTACCTGAGGCCCAGTGAACTGCAGAAGTCACCACAAAAGGCGGAGCCACAGAGAATGTCAGGTGAGGACAATGCAGTGCAGGAGGTATGAGCACAATAGAAAGAGAATGACAGATGCTTCAGGCTGGGAGATCCAGGGAGGTCCCTTGGAGGCAAGGACATCTGTCCTTGGAAGGGAGGCCAAGGCATTTTCTGGACTGCAGCCCCGAGGTCCCTCCAGGCCTTTGGGCAAGGCCAGCTCCAGTACTGACCTGTCTCCCTGTCCACCCCGATTTACCTCCCTTCCTATGGCCCTGGCTTTGCAGTCAGAGCCGGCCTTAGTTCTGTGTTGTACCCACTTGGGCCTTCCAGGGCCCTGCCCACCCTTCCAAGATGACCTTTTCTCTCCCAGTTCTTGGGTGCATGGCCCTGGAACTCAGACATGAGTTCAACTCTCAGCATTAGTACTCACTAGCCGGGGAGTTGTCTGGGCCTCTATTAATCAGGACAGATAAGAGACTCCTTCATGCCTGGAGCTGTCTGGGAACTCAGGGAGAGCAGGCTGCGCAGCACCTGGAGGTGCTCTGTATGGGTCTGCCATTCTCAGAACGGTAGCACCCATGACCATGTGGGGCCCTCTGGGGGGAGGCAGTGTGCTGGACCAGTTCCAGTCAGTCCATCCCAGTCAGAGGGAATGGTCTGAAGGCAGGGCAGAGTCCCCAGAAGCCACTGCCAATTTATGTGCAGTGACTTCTGGGGAAGGTGGAAAGGGGGGCTGGGCCATGGAGGGCTGGAGGAGGGGGAGCAGGACCCCAGTGGGCAAGGGATTGAGACCCCTTGCTCTCTTTCCAGTTTGGAAGGAAGAAGTAAAGGCCAAGATTTAGAAACAGATGAAGGATAGGAAGGAGAGGAAGGCGCAAGATGGAGTCCAAGGCTGAGGCACGAGGACCCTGACAGAGGCAGGAAAGAGGAAGAAGAGAAGAGGTAGACAGGCTGGGTTAGAGTACAAGCAGCTGACAGGAGGGAGCCTGGAAACCTTGGGAGGGACAGTGGGGCCTGGTGCCACAGCCCCACCTAAGCAAGCATCCTAGGATTGGGAAGGAAAGGGAGCCAGGAGGAGGCTGAGAGGCAGGACCCCAGGATAAGGTCTAGGATTTGGAGAGCAGGTGTGGGTGAGACACTGTCATCAGTGTCCCTAAGACCTGGATGGTGACAAGCCCCAAGGCAGCCCCACTAATGACTTCTGTGTGGTTTGGGAAAGGTTGGCCTGAGCTTGGAAGTACTGTGAGCTACAGTGGGAAGCAGGGCACTGTACAATACATCCTATAGTGCCCATCTGTTCCAACAAATCAACCAGATGCACATCTGGATCAAGATGCATATGCAGACATGATCAGTGGTCACCGGACTCACCTCAGGGGAAGAGGTGCCAGGGGACTCCACATACATGTACTCTATCTACATAGTTCTTTGTGGTCTAAATCACTTTAAAAAATATGCATATATTTATGGGTGGAATAAAAATCAATATAGAGAAAAGTGTGTGCACAGTAGTGTACACAGTGGGATAGAGAGTGTACACGGTGGGATGGTGGGATGGAGAGAGTGCATGGTGGGATGGAGAGTGCATGGTGGGTGGGATGGAAAGTGTGCATGATGGGATGGAGAGAGTGCATGGTGGAATGGAGAGTGCATGGTGGGATGGAGAGTATACACAGTGGGATGGAGAGTGTACACAGTGGGATGGAGAGAGTACATTGTGGAATGAAGAGTGTACACAGTGAGATGGAGAGTGTGCACATTGGGGTGGAGAGTCTGTGTCCAGTGAGGGTAACGGGAATAAGACGATTTGGAGGAGGCTGAGGGGCCTGTTTGTTCTCTGCTTCCTCCCAGAGGCAATGAAATGAGCATGAGGATATGAGAACCCAAGCAGGTTAGTAGCGGGGACACGAGGTCTGACCCACACCTGGCACTGGGGTACTGCACACAGGGGTTTTCAGTCGCTTGATCAGCCCTCACTCAGTCTTTCCCTGGTCATCACACACTTGTCCCCATGGGATGCGGGTTCACAGCTGAGTTGATATAGGAAGAGCAGGGCTGTCAGGAGAGACTTGGTTCTCAAGATAATGGGGGCCTGGCCGTGGCACCTGCCCAGGAGGGACAGGTTGAATCCTCAGCTCCCAGATGGATGCTAGACAACTGGCCAGTAAAAGAGGGAAGAGGAAGACTGTTCCAAGCATCAGGATCAGCCAGTGCTAAGGCCCTGAGGTGAGAGAGAGTGCCAGCTATGATCTGGGAAATGAATCAGAAGATAGTGAGGGTGGGGAGACAGAGACTGAAGAAGAACAGAGAAGGGCAGACAAGAAAAAGATCACTGCCTTGTTGGCTATGTTAAGAGGAGGATGAGGCTGAGATTTGGGGGACAGTGGGGAGTCACCCAGGCCAGAGTGGGCAGAGATGTCAGAAAGTTCCAGGGGAACTCAGCTGGGGAGCTGGGCCAGGCGAGGGGAGGCTCTGGAGCCTGACCATAGGAAGGATAGGAGGTTGCCCATGTCACGGGGAACCCAGGAAGTGGGTGGGGCTGCCCTCACAGCTTAGGGATCTGAAAGCAGGTGAATGACCACCACCCACCTTCCATCCCAACTCAGCTTGGCCAGGAGCATGCTCCTTGGGGTGGTGGTGCTGAGGCAAGACAGAAGGGGCCCTTTCCCCCAACTGGTCATTCACAGCAAGGAGGAGTGGAGATATGGGGAGAGATGTGGGCACAGGGACCTTTTGGGACCCCCAGATCTGATGCAGGCACCCAGCTTTCTAAGGAGAGCCAGGGGCAGTACTGAGCAAGCTGCCTTGTGGCTCCCCCCACCCCAGTCCTGCCACCCTAGCCACTTGGGAGAGTCATTTCATTTCTCAAATTAAAAATCCATTTTGCGCTGTGAATAATAGATGGAATGAACCCCGGGAGGCCGGGCCAACGGCAAGCTGGTTTGAGGGGTTGGTTTTCAGGGCACGGAAGCCAGGTTGAGTTGGCAAGGGAAGGGAGTGTGGGAGAGCTGACTCCTGACCAACATGCTCCCTGGGGGGCTCTCAGTCCTCAGGCTCTGACTCAGAAAGATGCAACCCCTTTCAGGTGGGTGGGTTCTGGCCCTGGTCAGGGAGGAGGCAGAGTTCCATCCCTGAGACCCTCCCCTCTGGCCCACCAACCCCCATTCCCTCACCTCTCTGCTGGCGGCATGGGGGCCCTCCCTCTTCCTGCTCTGGCTGCTGGCCACCAGCAGCTTTACTTGGACTTAGCTGGATGCTAGTGTGTCATCCTCTTGCTCATCAGTCATGGGGTCACATTGACAGTTGGGGTGGGTGGGGGAGAACTGGAAAACACCAAAAGACTACCCCTAGGGAGCTGGAGATTGGACCCTCCACTCCTCCCAGCCTAGACTTTCCTTTCTGAGATGGACGAAGAGCGAAAAAGAAGATGCTGGACCACTCTGCTGCTGGGATGGATAGAGTGCACCAGAACTCGGGGTCTCACAAGAGTCCAATCTGAGTCACTTCCGTTGGTCCTGGTTGTTGCTCTCAGGGCTGGGGTCAGCTGAGAACCTCTGTGGATCAATGGGGAGGGGTGGGAGGAAGGAATAGGATGAGTCACTGAATAGAGCAGGGGAGATGGAGCCAGCCAGGCAGGGCAGCGTGACTAGGACTTGACGCACATGAACCGATCAATGGTCACAAGACTGGGAAAGGCATGGAGGGTCTGAGAGCTGACTGGGTGGGAGGCTGGAGGGGGCAGAGGTACAGGGCCAGGGGGGTGGGGGGTGGGGGGCGCGTTACAGTGGCCTGAGCAGGAGTGTGGGGAGGAGCATGTTTGCCTTTGCGCCTTTCTGTCAGAAAAGAGCGGTTCCCTGAGACAATATCCATTTTTATATTTCTTGGAAATTTCACGGCATTCATTTCGGGGAAAATAAAAGCTGTCATTGCTGGAGAAATGATACCAATCAGGGCCTGAAAAGGATGGAAAATTATCCTCCTGGAGACTCGTTGGGGGAAAAATGCAGATTAAAAGCACAAAGAGCCACTTTGCCACCTCCCTGCCCTCCCCTCCCCCTCACGGAATCTCCACGTTTTCCGTAATTCTCCCTCTCCTCAGAAGAATTAATTGGGCCAAGAAGAATGCACGGGGCAGAGGGGAGCCCCAGGATGATCAGAAATGGGGCAAAGCGTCCAGAGCAGGACATACAGATGGAGAGATGGAAAGACAAGCACAGGCTAGACATCAAGTGGGCACTGGACTGGTGCGCAGTCTCAGGATAGGGGGACAGGGCCCCGTTTCTATCATATGAGGTTCTATAGGCTCAAAAATTGTTTGGCCATTTCAAAAAGTCGGTGTTTTTCCGAATCTCCTCTTAGGGACCCTGACAGAGGGTGAGCAGAGAAAGCAGGACTCCTAAACGTCGAGTTCATCTAGGTACCCAGAGTTCCTCCCGAGCCCTGTGCACAGGCCCGGTGGGCTCGGAGGTGAGCAGGGCGAGGTGGCCCTGCTCTCGGTGAGCAGGGCGAAGTGGCCCTGCCCTCCAGGGGATCAGAAGAAAGGAGTAGAAGGTGAAATTCAGAGTCCCCTGCCTAGCCTGATAGCCCACTCTGCGGGCTGGAAGCGGGCCCCCTGGAGTCCTTTTTTCCCTATTTGGGTCAGGGATGGGGGTGGGGCTGTTTCGGCCACCGAGGCCCCTTTTGTCGTTGCCTCTACGGTCCCCCTCCCACTCCAGTACCAGAAGGAGGTGAAGGAAGCAGAGGGCGGACCTAAACCCATAGCCCTCGAGGTTGGCCTGGCGGGGCGGGGTTGAAAGAAGGGCTTAAGGCCCGCTTATGGAAAGTCTGTTGTGTCCGGCGCTGCTGGGCGGTAAACGCGCTGCGTGCGCGCAGCCCGGACCTCTCGAAGAGTGCTCTCTGGGTCGGGCTCCCGTCCCAGGTTGCGTTGGGGAGCCTCTTCATCTCCAGCCTCAATCCCTTTAGGGTGCGTGGCCTCCGTGGGGTACCGGAACAGACGGATTCCCCTTCTTGGGAGTGGCAGCCGTCCTCTCGTTCCGGACACGACTCGCCCCGAAGTCCCCGAGTCTGGAGATTGTGTGCGACCCTCGGGTGCTTGTCCCCTCGGCGGCTGTCCCCGCCCCTGCACTGCAGCCGAGCTGACAGGTAGCGGAGAGGGAAGCTAGCAGAGGAGGGGCTCAGGGGGCGGACGGAGGAGGGTGGAGCCGCCGGCGCGCCCCCTCCCTCGGGGCCGGCGGGCGGCGCGGTGCGGTGCGGCGGCGAGGAGAGGCGGACGCTTGCAGAGAGCGGTCGCCCGTCCCGCTCCACTCCGGTCTGGGCTCGGCTCTGGCTCGGCCTCGACCTCGCTCCGCTGCGCTCCGGCCCGAGCGCGTACCTGCCGGGTAAGTAGCGTCTGAGCCCGCTGCCGCCACGGCCCCAGTTGCGGCCACCTCCGCTGCTGCCGCCTCGCTGAGCCTCCCGGCTTTGTCTGCGTCCTCACGGCTCGGGCTGCGGCGGCGACTCCCGGACTCGGCGGGCTGCGGGCACCGGCAAAGCGCGGGAGGTTCAGCGACCAGGGCCCCGGGTGCGCCTGGCCAGAGGGATCCGCGCCGGAGGGTGGGATGGGGGGAACTTCGCCCAAGTTTGGATTCTGGGGAGAACCTGTTGAAGCTGGGAGTGGTCTGGGACGGGGGACAGAGCCGATTCCGGTTCCTCTCCAGGACTGTCGGGGTGCCTTCCTGGTCCAGGAGCCGCAGGACGCGCTCTGCTTGGAGAGGGGCAGGTGGGCATTGGGGCCATTCAGCCGAAGGTGCCCAGGATGGGGCTGAGGAGGACCTGCGGAGACCCTCGAGGACAAAGTTAGATTCTTTGGCCGCTTTCCTTGAGCCTCCAGGCTCAGAGCTGAGAGTGGAAGGTGGGGCTAGTTGGCAGGCTGCTTTGGGGTCTGCATAGACGCTCGCCTGACCGCACCTCCTTTCTGCCGTCTCCGCTCTCCTGCTCTACCCCACCTGGCCTTGGCTGCAGCGGGGTGTCTTTCATTGATGGTCTAATACGTGGCAGGCCCATGCCCTCCTGTTTTATATATCGGTGCCTCTCCACCCAGTGGGCACCTAGTGTGTGCTAGGTGGGGTGGGGGAGGATGTTAATGAACGAGGGCTTTGCATTCGGAAGGCGGTGGTCACTCTTCACCTTCTCCTTTCTTCATTTCCGGAGTGGCCGAGGGAGGCCAGGCCCCAGGCCCCCGGTTGGGGAGGGAGGGTGGCCCCCAGGCTCCGGACCTAGGCCTGCGCTCTCCTCGCCGTGATGTGGGTCCCTTCGGCTCTCTGAGCCTGAGCCCCCCTTCTCACAGGGACGGCCCGGGGGCCATGCGGAGGCCCACGAGGGAGCTGGCAGTCCAACGCGTCCTATAGCCGCCCGCGGGCGTCCGGGGCTGGGGCCCCCGCGGTGGTAACTGCGGTAGCATCATGGAGGCTCCGTACTCAATGACGGCGCACTACGACGAGTTCCAGGAGGTCAAGTACGTGAGCCGGTGCGGCGCGGGGGGCGCGCGGGGGACCTCGCTGCCCCCGGGTTTCCCGCTAGGCGCGGGGCGCAGTGCCTCTGGAGTCCGGGCTGGGCTACCACGCTGGAACCGGCGTGAGGTGTGCCTGCTGTCGGGGCTGGTGTTCGCCGCTGGCCTCTGCGCCATCCTGGCCGCCATGCTGGTCCTCAAGTACCTGGGTCCGGGAGCTGCGGGCGGCGGCGCGTGCCCCGAGGGATGCCCAGAGCGCAAGGCCTTCGCGCGCGCCGCACGCTTTCTGGCTGCCAACCTGGACGCCAGCATCGACCCGTGCCAGGATTTCTACTCTTTCGCGTGCGGCGGCTGGCTGCGACGCCACGCCATCCCCGACGACAAGCTCACCTACGGCACCATCGCGGCCATCGGCGAGCAGAACGAGGAGCGGCTGCGTCGCCTGCTAGCGCGGCCTGGGGGCGGCCCGGGCGGCGCGGCCCAGCGCAAGGTGCGCGCCTTCTTCCGCTCGTGCCTGGACATGCGCGAGATTGAGCGACTGGGCCCGCGGCCTATGCTCGAGGTCATCGAAGACTGTGGCGGCTGGGACCTGGGCAGTGGGGCTGAGCGCTCGGGGCCCGCGGCGCCCTGGGACCTCAACCGGCTGCTGTACAAGGCGCAGGGCGTGTACAGCGCCGCCGCGCTCTTCTCGCTCACCGTCAGCCTGGACGACAGGAACTCCTCGCGCTACGTCATCCGTGTGAGTGTAGCGGGAGACCGGCCGCAGCGGCCGGCGCGGGCTGAGCGCGCGAGGACGGTGCTAGTCATTTCCCGGCGTAATTGTGGTGTTTAGCCGAGCCGCGGGGGCCGCAATTTCCAGTCCTCAGGCGGTGGGGAGCGCAGAGGGAAGGGGCTCCGAGGGCGGATAGGCGCAGCGGGGACACGCAGAGGGCGGAGGAATGCCCAGGCATGTCCAGGGCTCCGCTGTCAGTGCGGCCGCGTGAGCGCCCCTCACAGGCCGGGAAGGAATTGGGAGGGCAGGGCGCCAGGGGGCCGAGGTGGGGGTGGGGCTGCCATGGCTGTCTGGTTGGGGTAGGGGCCAGTTTCTTTGTACTCGTGGTATTGTGACAGAGAATGCCTGGCATGTTTTCTGCTGGCGCTTTTGAGTGAGGAGTAGTGCACTGGGGTGCGGGGACCTGACATGGTGACCTCTGGGCCTGTCTTCCTCCCCAGATCGATCAGGACGGTCTCACCCTACCGGAGAGGACCCTCTACTTAGCCCAGGATGAGGAGAGTGAGAAGGTACCTGAGAATGGGCTGGGTTGCAGGGAGGCCTTGGCCCTGCACCCACCGGTGACGAGCCCCCATTGCTTTTGCAGATCCTGGCTGCTTACCGGGTGTTCATGGAGCGCCTCCTGGGGCTACTGGGCGCCGAGGCGGTGGAGCAGAAGGCGCAGGAAATCCTGCAGCTGGAACAACAGCTGGCCAACGTGAGCAGGCGGGCCAGGTAGGCTAGGGGCCCCGAGCCCCCGGAGGGACTGGGGTCCATGTGGATCTCCACCCTCAGATCACCGTGTCGGAGTATGATGACCTTAGGCGAGATGTCAGTTCCATGTACAACAAGGTGACTCTGGGCCAGCTGCAGGAGATCACACCCCATGTGAGTGCAGCCGTGGCTGGGGGGTGCTAGGGCAGGGGATGGGTGCGGGTCCTGGGACCCAGGGTCACCCCCACCCCAGACCCATCCACCCATGTCAGTGTCCCCACCCATGACAACCCACAGCTGCGGTGGAAGTGGCTGCTGGACCAGATCTTCCAGGAGGACTTCTCGGAGGAGGAGGAGGTGGTGCTGCTGGCCACGGACTACATGCAGCAGGTGTCCCAGCTCATCCGATCCACACCCCGAAGGTAAGGTGGCTGCCCACCTGGGCCTACCTGGATCCCGATCCGTCTGTTTGTAGGCACGCTCTGGAAGCCTATGAGGAGCCCTAGTATTCTAGGACCCTGGGCAGGACTGGGAGTCTAAGTGGATATCAGACATGGAATATGCTTACTGCTGGCCTTTCAGGGCCACCTCAGGGAGTCTCAGTCCATTTTGGGAAGAACAGAGGCCCTTGAGCCTCACTCTGAGTCCTAAGTCACAGTCACCCCTGCTCCACCCAAGCTCTGACCCACCAGCTCTGGGGGCTCTGCTTGGCGGTGGGAGTGTGCCCGGCTGCATGTGGACCCTTGCGCCTGGTCTAGTCCCGACTCAGCCTTTCATCCTTGCAGTGCCTCCCGGGCCCTTTATGTGGGTGCTCTTGGATGCTGGGCACAACCTCTGGTGGAGGGGGCAGGTGGTGCCGTCGGGTGGGCCCAGTGCCCCTGGGCCTGTCTGGACTCCTGGCTGCCTCCCCTGCCCCAGGATCCTACACAACTACCTGGTGTGGCGGGTGGTGGTGGTGCTCAGTGAGCACCTGTCCCCACCATTCCGAGAGGCGCTGCACGAGCTGGCGAGAGAGATGGAGGGCAGTGACAAGCCACAGGAACTGGCCCGCGTCTGCCTGGGCCAGGCCAACCGGCACTTTGGCATGGCGCTTGGTGCCCTCTTTGTCCATGAGCACTTCTCAGCTGCCAGCAAGGCCAAGGTCAGGCTGCCCCTAGGTGTTGGGGTGGGGTGGGGAACCCAGAGTCAACAATGCCCCTGCAGCCAGGGTATCTGGTTCAGCTGTTCTGAGGTCCCAGGCCTCTTGCCCTACGAAGCCTGCTGGCTGGTCAGCCACAAGAGACCCTGCATGCTGAGCTCTTGCCCACTCTTCTCAATAGGCGGAGCCTTAGGATTGTATGTGATCATTACTGGGCCATCTCTCTCCTTTCAGATTGGGAGTCAGTTATGGGGGTGTGCAGGGCTTGGACCCCCCCACCTCCAAAGTTTCCTTTTGGTGTCCAGTGCCAAAGCATAGGGCTCACAAAGTGTTGCTGAATGGTTAGGGGTGTCCCAAGCCAGCTACTCGGGACCTAGAGCTATGGTTCCTAGGATGACCCTAACCCCTGACCTGCAGGTACAGCAGCTGGTGGAAGACATCAAGTACATCCTGGGCCAGCGCCTGGAGGAGCTGGACTGGATGGACGCTGAGACCAAGGCGGCTGCTCGGGCCAAGGTGAGAGGGTTATTCATTGGGCACCGGCTGTGTGCCAGGTCCGGGGAGCAAAGAACAGAAAAAAAGAGATGAGGATGCTTGTCTCATGGGTGGAGCTGACATCAGCTACCTGTTGGTCCACCTGACTCTTAAACCTCCAGTTGCATGCCCGTCTCTGGCCCGCAGCTCCAGTATATGATGGTGATGATTGGTTACCCAGACTTCCTGCTGAAACCTGAGGCCGTGGACAAGGAGTACGAGGTAGGCCTATTTCCCCTGTCCAACCCACCTAGTCTGTCCGTCCCTTGTGGAGACCCCCAGGGCAGTCCAGCTCCAGACTCAGGGAACGAGCCTGGCCCTGGCTGATCCCCCTGAGCACTGCCTGTCCCTTGCAGTTTGAGGTCCACGAGAAGACCTACTTCAAGAACATCTTGAACAGCATTCGCTTCAGTATCCGGCTTTCTGTCAAGAAGATCCGGCAGGAAGTGGACAAGTCCACGTGGGTGCCCAGCTGGTGCAGGCAGCACCCTGGGGATGAGACTCTTTACCAAGGACAGGAGAATAGTGTGTGTGTGTGGGTGGGGGGGGAGGGGGCACAGAGCAGGATACTTGGCTGGGTCTCCTGCGTGGGAGACATCCAGTAGATGTCTGTCCATGGGACCCAGGGAGGAGGAAGCTACTAGATATTGGTGAAGGGGTGGGTGTGCGGGGCAGTAGAGGCGGGGATGTGGCCCCCCCAGCTGACCTATCCTCCCTCCACAGGTGGCTGCTCCCCCCGCAGGCACTCAATGCCTATTACCTACCCAACAAGAACCAGATGGGTAAGGGGCAGGTTTGGACAGGGGCGGGGCCTGACACTGGTCGGGGCATCAGCAGGAGCAGGTCTGATTGTGGCCACGCCCCCTACAGTGTTTCCCGCTGGCATTCTGCAGCCCACGCTTTATGACCCCGACTTCCCACAGTGAGTTTGGGGGTGAAGGACAGCGCCTGGCGGGGCTGAGGTGGGTGGTGCTGCCCAGACTGCCCTGAACCTGGCTAGGGGGCTTAGGAATCATGACAGTGCTGACCCAGGTGCCCAGAGCCCCACATCACCCTGTTACTATGAAAAACGTCTATTTTGGTTTTCCTTCAACATCCAGTCCTGTTATCCTCATCTACCTTACCTGTGGCTCGTTTAGGTGTTACATAAATGAGCGAGCCTAGCGGTGAGGAAGGAGGCCAGCCCTCGTGTGGGTGCTTCTGTCTCTTCCCAGCCCTGTCCCCCACACCCCCCAGCTCCATGAGGTGGTACTACTTAGAATGCAGCTGGGCAGTGGCCCCTGAGAAAGCTGAAGTGTGAGGGGCCCAGGGCCATGTGGCCTTCCTTGGCCACCTTCCAGTCCATGGGAATGGGAGCGGGGGCACTCCTGAAACCTGGGCAGCAGTTGGGGGCTCTCAAGACATCAGGAACTGATTCTGATGCTGTGGCCTGGGCCCAGGTCTCTGAACTATGGGGGCATTGGCACGATCATCGGGCATGAGCTGACCCATGGCTACGATGACTGGGGTGAGGACCCTGGGGCCTTGGGGGGCGTGGGGTGTGCTGATTGAGGGTACAGGCTGGTGGGTGAGTGGGGGGAGGACGCAGTGCCCAGCCCACCCAGCCCTCTGTCCACAGGGGGCCAGTACGACCGTTCGGGAAACCTGTTGCATTGGTGGACGGAGGCCTCCTATAGCCGCTTCCTGCGCAAGGCTGAGTGCATCGTCCGTCTCTATGACAACTTCACCGTCTACAACCAGCGGGTTAGCCCCTCGCCCCTCGGGAACATTCCCACCACTGGCATGCATGAACGCGCAAACAGAGCCTGTGCCAGGCCCCTGCAGACACACTGACGTGGGTCCACACACCTTCCGTGTACACTCACACCGTGCACCTGGGGAAGGTGGACGAGCACCAGTGTGGGCTGTACCACACAGCCCCAGGCTCTCTTGGTTTGGCAGGTGAACGGGAAGCATACGCTGGGTGAGAACATCGCAGACATGGGTGGCCTCAAGCTCGCCTACTATGTGAGTTCCTCTGCTCCGTCCTCATCCTGGATTGCCACCTGGGGAAGGCTGTGAGCAGCCACCCCTCTCCCCTTCTAGGAGCTCTGTATCCAGAGGCCAGGTCGGCCTGTGCTGGACAGACTTACAGGCCCTTCTTTGTGGGAAGAGGCGGTGACCCTGAGTGGGCTTCACACACCTGGGTGGGCTGGGCAAGGCTCTTGCTCGCAGTCCATGACCAGCATCGAGGAGAAGGGGGCAGTGCCCAGGGCAGGGTGAGTCTGGTCATCTCACAGGCGCCTGGCTCTCTGTACCTCCAGGCCTACCAGAAGTGGGTACGGGAGCATGGCCCGGAGCACCCCTTACACCGACTCAAGTACACGCACAATCAGCTCTTCTTCATTGCCTTCGCCCAGGTGGGCCCAGGCTGGGGCTGGGGGCTGGGCAGGGGACCCCAGAGGAGGCGGGAGGGCACAGCATCCAGGTACAGGGTCAGCCTGTTTCCTGTCAGTTGTCCCTTCTAAGTTGATGGTCCCACGGTTTCTGATGGGGGTGTTTGGGCCTAGCCTGTGGGGTGGTGAGAGGACTCTGAGGGGGTGGGGCCTCATTCTCTCCTCTCCTGGGCCCAGAACTGGTGTATCAAGCGCAGGTCGCAGTCCATCTACCTGCAGGTGCTGACAGACAAGCATGCGCCTGAGCACTACAGGTATGCCCTCTCTCTGGCTCCTTGCCAGTCGCCTGCCTGCCTGGTGCCACCCCTTTTCTGCTCTGGGGTGGGAGCAGCTGGGGAGGGGAAGGGACAGAGGACTGCTTGGCTGCTAGGCCTTCCCTCGCTCCCCCAGGGTCCTGGGCAGTGTATCCCAGTTCGAGGAGTTTGGCCGGGTTTTCCACTGCCCCAAGGACTCGCCCATGAACCCTGCCCACAAGTGTTCCGTGTGGTGAGCCTGCCGCCCCCACTGCCCTGCACGCCTCGCCTCCTGCTGCCACCAGCCTTCCCAGCCCCTGCTCCCCTCACTCTGGAGGAGTGAGGTAGGGAGGAGACTGGGCTCCAAGGATGGGGAGAAGGGCCCTGGGGCCACCTGACTGGGCTCTGTTGGGTGTACAGGCCCCATCTTTGCTGTGTTCTTGCTGCTAAGTTTGGTCAATAAAGCTGCTATACTATATTGCCTTGGCTTCTTCAGGATCCCAGAGAGATGCTCTGCAGGGAGGCCTGGGCACAGCCAGGATCTGGAGAGGACCTGGGAGGCACAGGTTCCCTGTCCTACGCTGGGGCAGTTCCCCTCTTGATGCGTTGGACCTACCTCCCCCCTATTCCCATATTCCCTGTCCCCCACCCACTTTTGCCCCCTGTGTCCCAGACTCCCCATGTCTCTGCCCCCATGTCCCCACCTCCTCTGTGCCCTTACCCGATGTCCCCTCCTTCTCATGTCCCCTTCCTCCATGTCTGCTTCTCCCGTGTCCCCGCTCTCATGTGTCCTCACCTCCTGTGACTCCCAGCATCTCCGGTATCTAACCTCTCCATGTCTTGTGGTCCCCCGTGTCTCACCCCCAGCCTCCTCTATCCCCAGCCCCCCAGTGCTCTACTGTCTTTTCTACCAGCCACTAATTTCACTAACTCAGAGTGTCCTGTCTAGTTCTGGGGGGTGCCTGGAGCAGCCTTATGTGGGTACCCGAACACCAAACCCAGGGCCCACCTTCCAGATGGTGTGGAGAATGCTTTATTGCTAGGCAGCCCCTAGTCCCAGCTCCTTGTTGGAGAATGATTGTGACTCTCTCTCCTGAACCAGGGGCTGGCCCACATGACCTTGTGCACTCCTCCAGCCTGGGGTGCTGCAGGGTGGACATTGCAGTGATGGTGACCAGTGGGCAGGTACCTTTCCTTCTGGGACCTGATTTTGTGATCCAGGGTTCAGCCATTCTGAATGGAGTCCAGTGAAAGGCTCTGGGGTCCTGGAGGGGTTCGTTCCTCCCTGACATGGGCCCCTCCCCATCTCTCCCCCTTATAGGGGGAGTCTTGCGGCTGGTCTCCTGTCACTGTGCTCAGGGAGCATCTGTGTCCCCCCCTCAGCCTTGAGGGACCCGTGTTCCCCTAGCTTCAGATACACCTCCATCTAGGATAAGAGACAGAAAATACTCAGCCACAACTGGTTTCACACTGCAGGATGGGGGGCGGGGGCCCACGGGAGCTTGGTGGGCTGTGGGTTAGGTGTTGGGTTACTAACCACAAGGATGGGGGTTCAAACCCACCAGTCCCTCTGTGGAGAAAGAGGAGGCTGTTTTCTGTTCTTGTAAAGAATCACAGCTTTGGAAACCTTAAGGAGAAATTCTACTCTGTTCTAAAGGGTGATTCACCACGAAGGCTGGGGAACAGAAACGTGTGGCATTGGCCAGGAGGAACACAGCCTTTCAGGGCTGGGGCCATTTCCTCAGTCTGCTATGGATGCCCAGGCCAGGAAAGATGGGGTTCCTTCAAGACACGCTCCTTGGGGGTAGGGTTCACAGGGGTTGCAGTTCCCATAAAAGTGCTGTGTGTGTGGGGCCTGTTGCAGTTCCCCCTCAGGGTCCCTCTTCCCTGAGCTGGGCACATATATACCATCTTCCTGGGGCGAATGGAGAAGGACAGTCTTCTCCCCATCTGGACCCTGCCATCTGCATCTACACCCCCCAACTCTACCTATCTCTCAGCCTGGGATCCTGGCCGGAGAGTCAGAATCTCCTGACCCAGCTCCATTACTCCAGCCATGGGCTACCACAGTACCAGCTCCACCCAAGAACAGTCAGTCTCCAGTGGTTAGGGGGGCGCTGGGATCAGGAGGGGCCACCGGTAGCTGGGGTGAGTCTCCCATAGGAAGTGCTTTGGGGCTTGGGCCTTTCTGAGTCTTTGTGGTTTGCGAGAGTGGGGGCTGTGGTATGAAGGGTCCTGGGAAAGGGTCTAGAGAATAAGGCCCAGACCCTAGGGGGCTAAGTGACTGGCATGTGGCCTGCTGCTGGTGTCTACCAGGTTAAGGGGTGCCCACCCACTGGCAGGACTGAGCTCCCTCAGCTCTGCTGTGTACCGCTGGGTCTCGGTGGCCGTGTGTTGCCGCACCCGGGAGCTGTGGGTGGAAGGGAACACCAGGATGTCCAGAGGATAGCGTTTTGTGCTCAGGCAGAGCCCCCCCCGTGGTCCAACATCCAGAAACCCAGAGACACTAGGACCTCAAATGCCAACCACTGGTCCCCAAACTGCCTTTTCAGACAAGTTTTAAAGCACTCAAATAGATTTAGTCCTTGAGGAGACTAGGAAACTGAGGCAGAGGCCCTGTGCCCCGCTCAAGCTCATCCTGCTTTCGGAACCCTTGTGCACTGAGAGTTCTGGATACACTCAGTGTCTTCTCTTTTCCTAACGTGTCTCCAGGGAGCCTGCCTGCAGCACAGTATTAGGACCCAAGTCGGGATTAACTGAATTGGATGAAGCTGGCTGGAGTGGAAGTGTGTGAGCAAACACAACACAGCCTTCCCATACGTTAAGTGAGGGGTCTGGGCTCAGCTGGGGAAACCCTTCCGGAGGCCCAGTGCTGTGGGGGGAGGGCTGTAGTGGGTGGCCCCCTGCTCAGTACTAACGGAGCTCATTAGAACTAAGGACAGCAGCCTTCGGCGAAGCACTTCTTGTTCTAAATGCCCTTGTGTCAGTTCCAACTCATAGCAACCTTCTGTAGGGTTTCTCAGGAGTGACTGGTGGGTTTGAATCGCTGACCTTCCAGTTGGCAGTCCAGTGCTTAGCCTACAGAGCCACCAAGCACCAGGACACCAAGCACTTTGTTGTTGTTAAGTGCTGTTGAGTTGGTACCCTAGGGGTTTTCAAAGAGCAGCTGGTGGATTTGAACCACCAACCTAAACTTAGCAGTCCAGCGCTTATCCTACAGCTTCATAGCAAGACACAAAGCACTTGGTTGGTTGTGTGCCACCAACTAATAATGACTCTATGTAGGGTTTCTGGGAGTCCTGGTGTGGCGCTGCGGGTTAATGGACTATAAGGTCAGTTTGGACCACAAGGTTGGCGATTCAAGCTCACCAGCTGCTCCTCGGGAACCCTACACAGGGTCGCTATGAGTCAGGTCTCAACAGTATTTAACAACAACATAGGTTTTCCAAGACTGTAGACCTTTATGGGAGCAGAAAGGTAAATCTTCCTCCCATGGAGTGACTGGTAGATTGGAACTATTGACCTTGTGATTAGCATCCCAGCTCATAATCCTCTATACTATCAGGGCTGCTTCAAGCATTTTGTTGTTATTAAGTGCTGCTGAGTTGGTACCGACTCATAGCAACCCTGTATAGTGTTTCTGAAGAGCAGCTGGTGGGTTTGAACTGCCAACTTTATGGTTCTCAGTCCAGTAGCAGGGAAGTAAAGGAACTGGAGATGCCTTACAACAATGATGACGTGTCTGTGGCCAGAGGCCCCAGGGCCTCCTAACCAGGCCTTGGTTTCTGTCGTCCCCTGGTCTAAGTAAGTGTGATGCCTGAACCCAGGGGGCTCTGAAGGCTGACATTGCCCCCAGGAGCTTTGTCTGAAGCTGGGGGGTACGGTGGTAGCATGCAGCGCTAACACACAGCTGCCTGAGACCGATGCAAGGGGGCCCGGCTCCCCTACTTCACTCCTCCCCCACCCCCAGGACTGCACAACCCCTGCCTCAGCCAAGGGCCCTTGGGGGACGTGGGTCCAGCTCTGCAACTCTGGGAAGAATAGAAAGCTGCTGGTCCAGGCGCCCTCTCAGGGGCACTGGGAATTTGGGGCACCCAGGAAGGCCTGCCTGATTAGTTCCATTGGAGCTTAACATTAAGTTCTGCCTCCTCTGACCAGATGTCCAGCATCCTGGGGGCCCCAAGGTACCCCCACCTCGTAGGGGACCCTGTACACCATATTTCCAAATGTGTTGGGAGCCCAGGGGCCTCCATTTGCAGACATGGGGTGTGCAGCTCTTGGAGCTTGGGATCTTCCATCTCCCCTGATGCAAGGCTGGCTCTTCCCTGTGCCTTCCCAGACTTCACTGCGGGTTTGGGATGCTGAGACCTTGTGGGTCCTTAATTGCCTCCTTCTGTCTTGTTTCATTCCCTTCCTCAAGCTGACCTTCCATTTCTAAAAAGGAAATGTCTCCCCGCCCTGCTGTGGCAGCTGAGACCTGCCTGTGCCCAGTGAGGTGGACCCCTCAGACAGGACAGACCCTCATCCAACAGCATGGGAGCGGGCTTCCCTGCTGCAGTCTCCTCAACACTGAGAGGAGGAATTTGTATAGATCTGAATATACCACCTCCCACCTGTAAAAGCCTAAGGGTCTGCAGTCGCTTGTTTAAATAGCATCTCTCCTCCTGTTCCCCTTGCCAGGGGTCCTTGGACACTTCCACCCCCCCCTAATACCCTTCCCCAGCTTCTGGAGAAGCAGAGACCCTTTAGATTTTGGAATCAGCAGGTGACAACACCCTGTAGCTGTCAAGTGAATTCAGACTCACAGTGACCCTGGAGGAAGAAGTGGAACTGTCTCATAGGGTTTCCAAGGTAGATGCTACATTGTTCTGTGGAGCAGGCTGGTGGGTTTGAACCACCAACCTTTTGGTAGCAGTTGAGTGCTTTAACCACCATGCCACCAGGACTCCTTGTTAGTGCTGAGTAATTGATCCATATTGGGTTGGCCCTTGGAAGTATTTTCTGGAGAAAAAGGCAGGCCACTGATGATACTATTTATAATTCTTTATAGAAGGTCACAGGTCTTGGAACAATGAGTCAGGAAGTCCTTTCACTGTAGCCTCAATTTTTGTTGCAGTTTGGACACCAAGAATTTGAACAGCACAGAATTTGAGTGAGACCCTGGTAGTCGTGTATTTGGGCCCTCGTATAAGGATGTGCGCCCCCTCGGCAGCATCTCACAGACAGGAATAAGGACCAAAATGGACTCCGTCTTCCCACGGCCCCTTCCCTTTGGGGAACATCAACAGAGTCCTCCTAAACCAAACCGAAACCCCTTACTGTCAGGTTACTTCCCTGTCATGATGACCTCAGAGTCAGCTTGACTGTAATCTTTATGAAAACAGATTGCCAGACCTGGGTAGTTCTGAACTGCCAACCTTAGATTAGTTGTTGTTGGTACTGACTCATAACAACTTTATGCACAACAGAACAACACACTGCCTGGTCCTGTGCCAACCTCACAAGTGTTGCCAAGCTTGAAACCATTGCTGCCACCACTGTGCCAGTCCAACTAACTTGTTGGGGGTGGTCTTCCTCTTTTTCATAAACCCTCCACTTTACTAAGCATGCCATCCTTCTCCAAAGACTAATCCCTCCTGATAATATGTCCAAAGTATAAGACACAAAAGTTTGACCCTCTTGGCTTCTAAGGAGCATTCTGGCCGTACTTCTTTCAAATCAGACTTGTTTGTTCTTTTTGCAATCCCTGGTATTTCAATCTTCTCCAACGACATAACTCAACTGTATCATTCCTCTATGATTTTCCTTCTTAAGGGTCCAACTTTTGCATGCTTATGAGGCTATTGAAAATACCATGACTTGGGTCAGGCGTGCCTTAGTCCTCAAACTGACAGCTTTGTTCTTCAACACTTTAAAGAGGTCTCGTGCAGCAGATTTGCCTAATGCAATATGTCATTTGATATCTTGACTGCTGCTTCTATGAGTGTTGATGGTTGATCTGAGCAAAATGAAGTCTTTGACAATTTCGATCGTTTCTCCATTTACCTTAATGTTATTTATTGGTCCAGTGAAGAGGATTTTTGTTTTCTTTACATTGAGTTGTAACCCATACCGAAGCCTGTGGTCTTATTTAATACTTGAAGTCCTCTTCACTTTCAGCAAGCAAGGTTGTATCATCTGCATATCGCAGATTGTTAATGAGTCTTCCTCCAATCCTGATGCCATGTTCTTCAACACTGGCGCACACCTTTCTTAGTTTTAAACCGTTCAGTGTTCTGCTCTATTTGAACAACCACCTTTTGATCTAGGTTCCTCATGAGCACAATTAAGTGTTCTGGAATACTCATTCTCCACAATATTTTTCATAGCTTGTCATGAGCCACACAATTGAAAGCCTTTGTGTAGTCAATAAAGCACAGGTAAACATCTTTCTGGTATTCTTTGCTTTCAGCCAAGATCCAACTGACATCAGCAATGATATCCTTCATTCCACATACTTGTCTGAATCCAATTTGAACCTCTGGCAGTTCCTTGTCGATGTAGTTTTAAATTATCTTTAGCAGAATTTTAATTGCATGTGATATCAATGATACTGTCTGATGGTTTCTGCATTCTGTTGGGTCACCTCTCTTTGGAAATGGGAACAAATATGGATCTCGTTGAAATTTTTTGGCATAGATGAGTGAATGCCTTCAGTGCTGCATCATTTTGCTGAAAGATTTCGATTTGTATTCCATCAATTCCCAGAGCCTTGTTCTTTGCCAATGCCTTCAGTGCACCTTGGACTTCTTCCTTCAGGATCATTGGCTCTTGATCCTATGCTAACTGTTGAAATGGTTGAACATCAACAGTTTGTTTTTGGTACAGAGACTCTGTGTATTCCTTCCATTTTTTGATGCTTTCTGCATCATTCAGTATTCTGCTCAGAGAATCCTTCAGTATTTCAAGTCGAGGTTTGAAGTTTTTCTTCAATTCTCTCAGCTTGAGAAATGCTGAGTGTGTTCTTCCCTTTTGGTTTTCTAACTCTAGGCCTTTGCACATTTCATTTTAATATTTGACTTTGTCTACTTGAGCTGCCCTTTGAAATTTTCTATTCAACTCCTGTACCACCTCGTTTCTTCCATTTGCTTTAACATCTCTATGCTGGAGAGCATGTTTCAGAGTCTCTTCTAACATCCATTTTGGTTTTTTCCTTCTTTCTTGTCTTAATGACCTTCTGCTTCCTGTATGATGTTCTTGATGTCATCCCACAACTCTTCTGGTCTTCAGTCACTAGTGTCTAATGCAGCAAATCTTTTCTTCAGATGATCTCTAAATTCAGGTGAGATATATTCAAGATCATATTTTGGCTCTTGTGAACTTGTTTTCATTTTCTTTAGCTTCATCCTGACTTTGCTTATGAACAATTGAGGGTCTGTTTCACAGTCTACCCCTGGCCTTGTTTTGACTGTTGATATGGAGCTCTTCCACTGTCTCTTTCCACAGATGTAGGCAATTTGATTTCTGTGTACTCCATCTGGTGAGGTCCAGGTGTATAGTCATCTTTTATGTTGTTTAAAAAAGGTATTTGCAATGAAGAGCCATTGGTCTTGCAAAATTCTGTCATGCAATCTCCAGCATCATTTCTGTCACCAAGGTCATATTTTCCAGCTACCAATCTTGCCTCTTTGTTTCCAACCTCTGCATTCCAATCACCAGTAATGATCAATATATCTTGGTTGCATGTTTGATCAGTTTCAGAGTGAAAACGTTGGTAGAATTCTTCTATTTCATCCTCACTGGCTTTATTTGTTTGTGTATAAATCTGAGTAATAGTGGTATTAACTGATCTTCCTTGTAGGCACATGAATATTATCCTATCACAGACAATGCTGTACTTCAGGACAGATCTTGAAATGTTCTTTTTGATGATGAATGTGACACTATTCCTCTTTGATTTGTCATTCCTGACATAGTAAACCATGTGGCTGTCAGATTTAAAAAGGCAAAACCAGTCCATTTCAGCTCACTAATACCTAGGATATCGATGTTTATACATTTCATTTCATTTTTGACAATGCCCAATTTTCCTAGATTCATGCTTAGTACATCCTATGTTCTGATTATTAATGGACGTTTACAGCTGTTTCTCTTAATTTTGAGTTGTGCCCCATCAGCAAATGAAGGTCCCGAAAGGTTTACTCCATTCCCGTCATCACAGCCAACTCTACTTTGAGGAGGCAGCTCTTCCCCTGTCCTATTTTGTGTTCCTTGCATCCTGAGGGCCTCATCTTCTGTTACTATATCTGACAATATTCTGTTGCTATTCCTAATCTCAGTATTCAGTATTCTGGTGCTCTCTGGCAGTGTTCCAGTGCTATTCATAAGGTTTCCGTGACTAAATATTCAGAAGTATTTTGTTTCTCCTTCTTCCTAATCTGTCTAGTCTGGAAGTGCAGCTGAAACCTGTCCACCATGGGAAACCCTGCTTGTGTTTAAAATCCTCATGGCATAGCTTCCAGAATCACAGGAACATGCAAGCCACCACAGCACAATAAACTGACAGACCAGTGGTGGTTTAGATTATTAGCAGCTGAGGGAAACCTGCCAGCGTCCAGAGTCCTCATGATGAACTGGAGTCCTCACCTTGGAACCTCCTCTCATGGGCTGTCCTGTGGGGTGGGGTCAAGTGTACCCCACCCCACCCTTAGTGATTCCATTTCACAGGGACTAAGCAGGGCTGCTGAGAAATCTGTATCTGGACCAAGAGGCAGTTGTTCGAACAGAACATGGGAACATTGAATGTTTTAAAATAGGGAAAGGTGTGAGACAGGGTCGTATTCTTTCGCCATACTTATTCAACCTGTATGCTGAGCAAATAATACGAGAAGCTGGGTTCTATGAAGAAAAACTTGGCGTCAGGATTGGAGGAAGACTCATTAGCAACCTGCGATATGCAGATGCTACAACCTTGCTTGCTGAAAGTGAAAAGGACTTGAAACATTTACTTATGAAGATCAAAGAGCACAGCCTTCGATATGAATTACATCTTAATGTCAAGAAAACAAAAATCCTCACCACAGGACCAATAAACAACATTCTTATCAATGGAGAAAAGATTGAAGTTGTCAAGGACTTCATTCTTCTTGGATCAACTATCAACATTCGCAGAAGTAGCAGTCAAGAGATCAGACGACGTATTGCACTGGGCAAATCTGCTGCACAGGAACTTTTTAAAGTGTTGAAGAGCAGAGATGTCAGCTTGAGGACTAAGGTGCGCCTGACCCAGGCCATGGTGTTTGCAATAGCCTCATATGGATGCAAAAGCTGGACAGTGAATAAGGAAGATTGTAGAAGAATTGATGCCTTTGAGTTGTGGTGTTGGAGGAGAATACTGAGGGTGCCATGGACTGCCAAAAGAACCAATAGATCTGTTTTGGAAGAAGTACAGCCAGAGTGCTCCTTGGAGGCCAGGATGGCTAAGCTTCGTCTCTCATACTTTGGACATATTGTCTGGAGGAAACAGTCGCTGGAGAAGGATGTCATGCTGGGTAGGGTGGAGGGTCAGAGAAAAAGAGGAAGACCCCTAACGAGATGGATTGGCCAGGTGGCATCATTGATGGACTCAAGTGTGGCAGCAGTAGTGAGGTTGGCCCAGGATCGAACATTGTTTCGTTCTGCTGTGCATGGGGTCGCTATGAGTCGGTTCCAACTCGATGGCACCTGACAACAACAACAACAATAAGCAGGGCTGCAAGGAACTCTGATAACATAGATGTTTCTCCTCTTCAGGTCAAATGCCCCCTTTCTTTCCAACTGCTGTTCACCTGACATTCATTGGTTGAGGCCAGTGTTTGCCTCATTGGGGCGTTCTCAGCTCCGTTTGACTTAAAGCCTACCTTTGAGATGCTGTCCCCCGGGTTCCATTGGCCATGGCATCTACAGGACAGTTCATTTTTATGACCCTTCTGGTCATATTGTTCCATTCTGTGATATAAATTTTAGTGTCCAGGCCTGTGATTGGAGCTGTAGGATAATGCACTGGACAGCAAGGTTGGTGATTCAAAGTCACCAACCTCTCCTCCAATACCCTATACAGGGTCGCTATGAGTCGGCACTCCATGGCACTTAACAATAACAATAAATACTTGTGATTAAGGAGCCCAGGTACGCAGTGGTTTATGAGTTGGGATACAAACGGTAAGGTCAGCAGTTTGAATCTACTATCCACTACAAGGAAGAAAGATGAGGTTTTCTGCTCCCATAAAGATTTACAGCCTTAGAAACCCTATACCAGGGGGCTATGAGTCAGAACTGACTCCACGGCAAGTCATCACCACCAGGCCTATGATTATGGATGTATTTTGAAGTGAGTTGTTAATGAGGTGGAATTAATGTGGGACTAAGGATCAAGGTGGGAGTTCTGGTGTGGCACTTTAGGATCAGCACTGAACTGCTAACTGCAAGGTCAGTGGTTCAAACCCACAAGCTGCTCCTCAGAAACTATGTTGTTGTGTTGTGAAGTGCTGTCGAGTCGGTTCCGACCCATAGCAACCCTGTATAGGGTGTCCAAGGAGCAGCTGGTGAGCTTGAACCGCCGACCTTGCAGTTCAAATGGCTTTTGCAGTCTGGTGCATTAACCCACAGCATTAACACCAGGACTCTATATGCAGGGTCAATATGAGTCGGAACCAACTCAACAGCACTTAACAACAACAAGGATTAAGGTGGAACTAAGCCCTGGCATTTTCAGCTGCCTCATGAATGTAAAAGTTGGACAACGAATAAGGAAGACCAGATCAGAATCGATCCATTTGAGTTATGATGTTGGACAGGAATATTAAAAGTATCATGAACTACCATAAGAAGAAACAGATCTGTCTTTTGGAAGAAGTGCAGTCAGACTGCTCCTTGGAGGCCGGAATGGTGAGACTTCATCTCCCATACTTTGGGCATGATACCGGAAGGGGCCAGTCACCGGAGAAGGATATCATGCTTGGTGAAATGAAGGGTTGGAGAAAAAGAGGAAACCCCCCAACGGGATGAACTGACACAGGTGACAGCAGCAGTGGGCTCAAGCATAACAACAGTTGTGAGGATGTGTTCCTTCTGTTGTGCAGAGGGTCGACACTAACTAGAAGGCACCTAACAATAAAAATAAGGAGCAAGGATAAAGGTGGAACTATGGGTTAATGATGCCCTCACCTTACTAGAGGGTGTGACTCAAGTCACCCCCCTTAGCTTTCTTTAGAACTATGATCTGAATCCAACATACAGGGATGTTTCAGCCAAATCCACTCTCTTGCTCTGGATCCTGCATCTGGTCTGTCACTTCCGACTTCAGTTCGCAGCACTTGTGGGCTATCAGCTGACCGGATTCACCAGCTCTCTTAGCCTTGTGCATCAACAGCCTGTCGTCTGACCTGGCAATTTAGGTTCCTCAGCTCCTGAGACTTACGTGGTGAAGAGAGTCCTCCAGCTGATCTCTGAACTATGGATTTGGGACTTGCTAGCCTTCACAGTTGTGTGAGCCAGTGCCTTGGCAGTTAGGAGTTCATATTGCAGAACTCTGGGATGGTGGGAGGGGAGAGGTGGTGATTGATACCAAGGACTAAGGAGTGGTATACCATGTTGAGTAAGCACTGGACTGTTATACAAACCCACCAGTCACTCCTTGGAAGCCTCATACAGGGTACTATGAGTAGGAACTGAGCCAACAACTCTTAACAACAACAACATAACAAGTTGGAATAGTCAGACATTTGGGCTAGCTTTAACCTGCAACTCATAGGGACCAGCCTTGTGCTGATCTTTCAAAAATAAATTACTTATGTAGCACCCCAATTTGGGCTCAGCTGAACCCCACACACCACCTCTTGCCAACCTCAGGACGAGCCTCAGTTTACTCCCTGTCACCGGCTCAGTCTAGCTTCTGCCTGACAGTCTGTTGTAGCAGAGAGAGACTGATTCCACGAGTCCTGCTCCCCACATCCTGCATAGACCACACCTTCTCAGTCCCTTGAAGTGACCCAGAGGCCGGGGCTCTGGTCCAGCGTGAGCTCATAGATCTGAGGGGACTGAGGTGGCTGCCTGGCTTCCCCCGACCTCTCAGTCACCAGCTTCTGGCAGCGCCCCGGCTGATTCATGAGTCTGGCAGGCAGCTCCTGTCCCCAGGCGTTGTCACATGGTGCTGTTAGACTATCTCTCCTTGTCTTATTTTTTTTTTTTTTTTGCATAAATAATAATAAGAAAAAACAACCTTCCAGCTTCCTGTGGGACCAAGCTGGTGCAGGGGCTGTTGCGGGTGGGAGATCTGAACTGCTGCTCCTCCGGTGTTGCCTCCCTCACCTGGGAGCCCCTCCAGAGCCGGAGGGGGCCAAGCAGGCTGACAAGGGATAAGCAAATGTGGTGAGCGAAGACAGGGCACTAGAACAGGGCACCAGTTCTGGCTCATGTTCACAGCCTGGGAGGGAGAGTTTCCTCCCCAGGGCTGGCTTGGAGTCACCCTACCGGTTCCCGGGCTCAGTGCCAAGGTGCTAGCACAGACCAGGCACCCCCAGTGGCAAGGTGACATCAAGGGGAATGTTCTGCTGCTTATGTTGTTGCGCTCTGCGTAGGCACTGCTTGTAAGCAGTGCTGCTCTGTTCAGCTGGGATAAGTGGGCCCTGGGGCCACCTTAGATCAAAGGTGAGATTTGAAATACTGCTCAGCTTTCATAGGCCTCTAGAGGTCTGGGAGGTGGGACTGGGGAACGCCATCCGCCAAGCGGCAACTGCAGTGGATGGATGCTCTCGAGGTGGAGACACCTGTCCTGGATCAGGGGGGCTCGTGGTATCAGATGGCACTTCAGCATCAAGGTCAGGAGGAGGATGTTCCTGGAGTCTGGGCTGCAAGCCTTCACACCCACTTCTGCTTGGGACAGGGGCTCTGGTGTGGCTGGAGGCCGGAGGGAACATTCCAGGGAGTGATGCACCTGCAGTCTCAGGGGATTTAGTTAAAGGGGTGAGGTTTCCTCAAGGCCCACTGTGTGCGTGTGATTTCCATGCTACTAATAACACAAAGGTTGTCGGTTCAATCCCACCCACAGTGCCATGGAAGAACGTCCTGGCTATCTGCTTCTGAAAGGTCACAGCCTCAACACTATGGAGCACAGTTCCATTGGCACACACCGGGGTGTCATGAGTTGGTTTCATATTTAATACCTAGACCCAAGCTGGTGCTTCACCCAGTTGGCCACTGCCCACACCTCCGCAATCCCTCCTCATTCCCAGGGGCTTTGGGGGAAAAGAAAGAGGGTGCTGAAGGCAAGGGGTGGGCGCAAACCCCCATACCATTTTCTCACTGTCAACATGTTACGATTGTACATTCTGGCCAAATGTGCTAAGAGATTATATTATCTAGTTTTAACCAAACAAATCCTTCAACATGATCGAATATAACCCACTAAATCCCACTATCACTGAGTTGATCCCAATTCATAGCATCCCTATCTATATAGGGTTTTTGAGACTGTACATTTTTATGGGAGCAGAAAGCCTCATCTTTCTCCCATGAAGCAACTGGTGGGTTTGAACTGCCGACATTTCGGTGAGTCACCCAACACCTTAATCTACAGTGTCACCAAAAGAAGGGGCAGCTAATTCCCATACAGCTGCATCATCACCCATATTATAGACTTGCAAGATGTGACCCTCCTCCAAAACAAACAAACAAACAAACAAACAAAAAACCAAATCTATTTGAAGTGCCTACCCACCCCAGCCCCCACAGTAACTGGGAAAAATTATCGGAGTGCATTTTGCCTCGAGATCTGTCAATGACAGCAAGAAACCATCTTGATTGGCGAGGCGTTTAAAAACCAAGCTTTCAGAACATGAAGACAAACCTCCGCAATATTTTCTCTCCCCAGTCGTGTTTAAAGTTATGTGCTGTTCAACCTAGTACTTTTCGATATTTCCCTAAGCAAGAATAAATATTTTGGAAAGCCCCTGTAAAGTTTCCTGTGTAATAGACAAAAAAAAAAAAAGAAAAACCTACCACCAAGCAAACACTTATTCTTTCTGCTGCAGTAAAAATGGCAGGAAGAATGAACAGAAAATGATCTGTCGACAAACCAAAAGGCATTTCTTTGTCAGCAAACACTGTTGGAAGATGTAGAGAAAACACTTCGTAGATTGGAAGAAACAAACGTTAGAGTAAATTACTCAGTGTGGGAGGGCTTGCTACACAGTTGACTGAAAGCACAGATGTTTTCACAAGTCTCAGTTTAAGGTATTTGCTGGCTTCTGTGCCAACCGTGAAATACACAAACCATTTCTGCGTGTATGTAAACCAGTAAAGGAAACAACAGAGAAGACATATTCCCAATAGTGTATGCCTTATTTAATAAAAGCAATGCCATGGGGTGGGGGTGGAACGATATAAGTGTACTCATCGATGGAATAGCTATTTAGAAGGGAGTGTTTTTTATACAAAGGATCCTGGATAAGGAGGAGGATATAGAGCATTACCCTCAAAGCTCGCTCATGGGCTGGTCCACAGTTAAACAATTGTCGGAAAGAAATAGAAGCTTCCAGGCACATAAGTGCAGGGAGACCCCAGGTATATAGAGGAGAACTGCTACACAGGTGTTTAGGCAGTTTGAAGCAGATTTGCAGGCTTTTCTTCTGAAGAGCCGCTGGATGCTTAACTGTTTTGCTACCCAGGAACTCCCAGGTTATCAGCGTTGTTGATAACTGCCGTGAGTCGGTTTGGACTCACCACAACTCTATGCACAACAGAATGAAACTCTCGCTGCGCAGTCCTGGGCCATCCTCACAATTGTTATATTTAAACCTATTGTTGTTGCCACTTTTCAGTTCATCTCATGGGGGTCTTCCTCTTTTTTGTTGACCCTCCCCTATACCAAGCACGAGGTTCTTCTCCAGGGTCTGGTCCCTCCTGATGACATGTTCAAAGAATGAGAGATGAAGTTTTGCCATCCCCGCTTTTAAGGAGGATGTACTTCTTCCAAGACAAATTTGTTGTTTTTAGGCAGTCTGGTAGTGTAGTGGTTGCGAATTGGGCTGCGAACCTTAAGGTCAGCGGTTCGAAACTACCAGTCGCTCTGCGGGAGAAAGATGAGGCTTTCTACTCCCGTAAAGATTTACACCCTCGGAAACCCTGTACTGGGTCGCTATGGGTCGGAACCGACTCGATGGCACTTAACAACAACAACAACAAATGGTATTCTCAATATTTTTTCCTATACCATAATTCAAATGCATTGCCTCTATAAGGTCTTCCTTATTCATCGTCCAACTTTCACATGCATGCTGTTGTGATTTTGTTAAGTGCCGTCAAGTTGGTTCTGACCCATAGTGATCCTGTATAGGGTTTCCGAGGAGCAGCTGGTGAGCTTGAACACCGACCTTACAGTTCAAACGGCTTTGTAGTCTGATGCATTAAACCACAGTGCCATACCAGGACTCCTTCACATGCATATGGGGTGAAAATACCGTGGCTTGGGTCAGGGTCACCTAGTCCTCAAACTGACATCTTTGCTTTTAACACTTTAAAGAGATCTTTTGCAGTAGACTTGCCTAATACAACCCATTAATTTTTTGACTGCTGCTTCCATGAGTGTTGATTGTGGATGCAAGTAAAATAAAGTCTTTGACAACTTCAATCTTCTCTCCATTTATCAGGATGCTGTTTATTTGCCCAGTTGTGAGGATTTTTGTTTTCCTAACACTGAGCTGTAATCCATACTGAAGACTGTGGTCTTTGATCTTCATCAGTGTTTTGTATTTTCTGGATTTTTAAATTGGTTTATGTTTCTGCCTTTGCCCCGCGATAATGCATTTTCTTTTTTTAAAATTTTTTATTGTGAATTATGTGATTGTTTACATGGAAGAACATTCATCCTATCGCATTTCATTTCATTGCAATGATTACAATCCCCTCCATGCATCATCAAACAACCAAAGGGTACACCCCAGAAGCCTGCCCCCCAGCTGCCAGCACACAGCCCCTCTCCCTCCCTGAGTCCAGAGTCCCCAGCCTCTCTTTCTCACCACATCATCATCTCTGCTTCCATCTCTGGCATCACTGCTTGTCTGGGTAGGGTCCTGCATTCCATTCCTCTCCTTTGATGGTCCCGGGGAACTCTGCTTCTGGACTGCAAAATCAAACACTCCCCTCCTTTTGTTACAAAACATCTACCTTTACATTTCCAACTCTCACAGTCAGTCCTGATCGCAATTATTCACTATTGAACCACAAGAGTCTTTTTTTTTTTAATTAATGTTTTATTGTAAATTATGTGATAGTTTACATGGGAGAACATTAGTTTTACATTCATCCTATCATATATCGTTTCATTGCCATGGTTACCATCCCCTTCATGCTGAATCACAAGACTCTTATCCCCATCTCCTTTCATCAACCACGTTTAGGCAGATTGGAAACCACTCAATGGAGAGTCTACCCCCCCCCCCACACACACACAAACACACATCCTCTGGAACTGGATCCCTCTTGAAAGCTTGTAAACCAGTTACTTTTTGCCTTTGTAGTTATCTCCCCAGCCCCCTTTTGGGTAGCCAGTGTCTAAGTTGCCCATCTCTGTCAACCCTGTGTACTGAGGGGATGGAAAGATCCTTGCTGTAAAGTTTTGTTCCCTCTTTTACATCCATAAATATAGGTCAAGTTCATCCAATTGTAGCAGATTACTCCTTTTCTCCCTCTTCTTTCTTCTTCTAGTCAAGTTCTGATCATCCAGCCATGGAAGCCAGGTCAAGTGGGTACTATCTGCAAGTGTGGGTGTTCTTGTGCATATCCCCTCGCTTCACATCAGCTGGACGCTTCACTCTCCGCTCTAGTCCTCTGTGGCTATGTCACTGTCTCTGGGCCCAGAAGTCCCCAGGTCTTGCCATACTGCTGGCCAACCAGGTCTCAATCTGGGTTCACAGGAGTCTATTGAACATGGTCACAACTTCATTGCTGTTTTTCCCCCACTTCCCCTTATCGGTGACCAATGTGGTCACCAGTCACATCACATACCTACTGGTGTATTTCCCTTGAGGCTTAGTCTTGGAAGGGGGTTTCCCCTGAGGGGACCCGACCACTTGCCTTGATGGCTCCTGGGTAAACAACTTGCTTGTTCTTGTAGTTTTCAACTGGACTACTGTTATTGTTTTTTATTTTTCCTGCCAGTCTTTCTTTCAAGAAATGTCTTCGGTTCTTCTGGCTACTCCAGGCTGGTCTGCTTGTCCTTTCAAGTGGAAATTTCCCATCTCAGAAGATTCTGGATGGGGTTCAGGATTCCACCTAAGGTCTTATTCAATGCAAAGGCTCCGCAGAAAGCCTCTTCCACTGAGCAAATTCTAGCCCACTTTAAGGTATTCCAATCAATTATAGGCTGAAGATGGACTAACAAGCATTCTATGGTGATATTTCTGGCTATTCCTTTCTCTGCCCCTCCAGAGTCTATTTTATAATATAATGCAAGGGAAACCAAGATTCAAAAGACAGCCAAGCATCTTAACATTATTTCTCCTCTTTTACACATTCAAACCATGACCCAACAGAGCTCTGTTGTTCCAAGGTTGTGCATACATCATTATTTACCTCTGTTCCACTTAGCCCATGCAAACCTGCCTAATTGTTCTCCCCTCGCCTTGTTCTAGCTTTTTCCTGCTCCTTCTTGTGTATTGCCCCTCCTCGACCCCAGCACCCAAGCTATCCTGTGTCTATTCCCTACCCTGTGCTCCACCTTCCCCTCCTTCCCTTCAACCCATCCCATACATCCCAGTCACCATCAAAGATTTTTTCCCCCCTTTTAGTGTGGGTTCTTTTTCTTAGTCTTTTACAATAATGGTCCTATACAATATTTCTCTTTTTGTGAGTGACTAATTTCACTCAGCATAATGTCTGGAGAGAACAGTCGCTGGAGAAGGGTGTCATGCTGGGTAAGGTGGAGGGTCAGAGAAAAGAGGAAGACCCCCAACGAGATGGATCAGCCAGGTGACATCATTGGTGCATCAAGTGTGGTGGCGGTAGTGAGGTTGGCCCAGGATCTGACATTGTTTCATTCTGCTGTGCATGGGGTCGCTATGAGTCGGTTCCGACTCGATGGCACCTGACAACAACAACAATGTCCTCAAGGTTCATCCATGTTATGCCGTGGCTTGCAGCTTCCTTGTTATTCTTCAAAGTAGCATACTATTCCATTGTGTGTATGTACCACAGTTTGTTTACCCATTCTTCCATTGATGGTTTCAGTTTTTTGCATATTGCTTTCCAGTTCTGCCAGCACCATCTGTTGAAGAGACTATCTCCTCTCCCTGCAATATACTTAGGTACTTTGTAAAAAATCAGTTGGCTGTATGTGGATGGGTTGATTTCTGGATTCTGAATTCTGTTCCATTGATCAATGTATCTTTCATTGTACCAGTACCAGGCTGTTTTGACCACTGTAACCATGTAGTGAATTTTGAAATCAGGGACTGAGAGGCTTCCCACCCTGTTCTTCTTAAGCAGTACTTTGCTTATCCTTGGTCACTTTCCTTTCCATATAAAGTTTGTAATTGTTTTTTCCATCTCTTTGAAGAATGTCGTTGGAATCTGGATTGGAATTGTATTATATGTGTAAATTGCTTTGGGCAGTATTGACATTTTCACAATGTTAAATCTTCCTATCCAGGAGCATGGTACATTCTTCCAATTTTGTAAGTCTCTTTTGGTTTCTTGTAGTAGTGTTTTATAGTT
>NW_006408614.1:4178398-4201448 GCF_000296735.1 Chrysochloris asiatica | reverse complement strand
TTCTACTCCCGTAAAGATTTACACCCTCGGAAACCTTGTACAGGGTCGCTATGGGTCGGACCCGACTCGATGGCACTTAACAACAACAACAACAACTTCTGTGTAAGTAAGTTTAGGTAGGTCGTGGTTTTCTAAAAATGTATCCATCTCTTTTAGGTTTTAAAATTTGTTGGAGTACAACTCTTCATAGTATTCTGTTATTATCCTTTTGATTTCTTTTGATTCTGTTGTGACATCGCCCATGTGGTTTCTAATGAGTGTTATTTGTGTCTTCTCCCTCTTTTCTTTTGTTAGGTTTCCCAATGGTTTGTCAAGTTTATTAATCCTTTCAAAGAACCAGCTTCTTGTCCTGATTCTTTCTATAGTTTTTCTATCTCATTTATTTCTGCTCTAATGTTATTTCTTTTCTTTTGGTCACTGTAGGTTCCCTGTGTTGGTCTGTTTCTAATTGTTGGAGATGATGTGTTAATGTGTTAATTTTAGTTCTTTCTTCTTTTTGGATGTGTGTGTTTATTGCAACAAGTTGTCCTCTTAGCACTGCTTTTACCATGTCCCAAATATTTTGGTATGTTGTGTTTTCATTCTCATTTGTTTCTAGGACCTTTGTGAATTCACGTTTTATTTCGTCTACTACCCAGTTGCTTTTCAGCAAGGTGTTATTCAGTGTTCATGTATTTGACTTTATTTCCTTGGTCTTCCTATTGTTGATTTCTAATTTAATAGGATTGTGGTCTGAGAAGATGCTTTGTAGTATTTTGATATTTGTAAATTTATGGAGGCTTGTTTTGTGGCCTAACACAGTCTATTCTGTAGAATGTTCCCTGTGCACTGGAAAAGAATGTGTATTGTGCTGTTGTTGGGTTGAATGCTCTGCACACATCTGTGAGGTCCAGTTGGCTGATTGTGTTGTTTAGTTCCTCTTTGTCTTTGTTGAGTTTCTTTCTGGTTGTTTGATCCATTTTCGAAAGTGGTGTATTAAAATCACTTATTATTATTGTAGGTTCACCTATTTCTTCAAATCTATTAGAGTTTGCTTTATATATTTTGGAGCTCTTTCATTGG
Source organism: Chrysochloris asiatica (assembly GCF_000296735.1). Taxonomy (NCBI): domain Eukaryota; kingdom Metazoa; phylum Chordata; class Mammalia; order Afrosoricida; family Chrysochloridae; genus Chrysochloris; species Chrysochloris asiatica. Next base: position 4,200,386 of record NW_006408614.1, on the reverse strand, counting down.
GAGCAAAGATATTTATTATGGTTATTTTATCTTGTTCAATTGTCCCTTTAACCATGAGATAATGTCCATCTTTATCTGTTATGCTGGTTTTTGCCTTAAACTTTATTTTAACCGAGATTAGTATTGCCACTCCTACTAGCTTTTGATTGCAATTAGCTTGGTATATTTTTTCCCATCCTTTGACTTTTAGTGTGTTTTTGTCTCTGTGTGTAAGATGTATCTCTTGCAGACAGCATATTGAAGGATCTTGTTTTCTTATCCATTCTGCCACACTCAAGTCTCTTAACAGGTGCATTTAATCCATTTACACTCAGTGTAATTATCGATAGGTATGGATTAATTGTTGCCATTATGGTTTTGTGTGTGTGTGTGTGTGGGGAGGGTGCTGCTGGTTTCTTTGTTCTGAATGTCTTCCTGTGTTGAGTTCATGTTTTTTGTGTTCTTTCTTGTCAGTTTCCTCATAGTTTTAATGTTTCCATGTTCTTGGAATTTCATTTTCTTGGTATGTTGTGAAGTATTATTTTTCTTTGAGGTTATCTTATATTCCATTAACCTTTCCCTCCACTTAACACAGTCTATTTTATTCTGTAATCTACCTGACCTCCTCACCACCTGGATCTCTGTTCCTATGTGTTTACTTTGTTTCACATTGTAATTGGTTTGATCATAGACTGACCTCCCAGATCCCCTGAATTTGTTCTTAACCTTTTGTTCTGTTCTTGACTCTTCCATTTGTCGATTGAATTTTGGGTGATGCTGCCACGTATGTCAATCTCTGGTTGCTTTGTCTGTTCTAATTGGTTCTCAGTCCACAGAACTCCCTTTAGTATGTTTTGCAGTGCAGGGTTTGCTTTGGCAAAATCCCTTAGCTTCTGTTTATCCTGTAATGTTTTGATTACACCATCATATTTGATTGACAGCTTTGCTGGATAAAGGATTCTTGGTTGGCAGATTTTTTCTTTCAGCGTTTTATGTATGTGTCTACTTTGCCTTCTTGCCTACATGGTTTCTGCTGAGAGATCTGAGCTTAATCTGATTTGCTTACCTTTGTATGTATGTTATACTTCTCTTTTCCCTAGCTGCTTTCAGGATTCTCTATTTATCTTTGATTTTGGAGAGCTTGAGTATTATATGTCTTGGTGATTGTCTTTTAGGGTCTATCCTTCCTGGGGTTCTCTGAGCTTCTTGAATGCTTATCTTTTCACTTTTCAGGATGTTAGGGAAATTTTCTTCCAGAATCTCTTCAATTACCTCCTCTGTGGATTTGTGTTGATTCTTCCTGTTCTAGACTGCCAATCATTCTTAAGTTATTTCTCTTCATGTTATCCAGCATGAATCTTAGACCTTCTTCAGAATTTTTTCTACTTGCTCTTCTATCTAGTATTGAGAGATTTGTCTTCCAGCACACTAGTTCTGGCTTCCATCTCTTCAATTCTACTCTTTTGCCCTTTCAATGTATTATCCATTTCTGAGATTCTATTATTAATCATTTGGATCTCTTTTTGTAGGTTTTGAATTGTTTTCAATGCTGTATCTATCTTATTTGATTGTTCCTGTAGTGCTTTCCTGACTTCTTCCTTATTTTTCTCAACTCCATTGTGAAGTATTTTGATACATTTTATAATCATTTTTCTGAATTCCTTTTCAGGCATTTCCAAGGCCTGCCCTCCTTCCAGTATGGAGTGTAGGTCTACCTCCAGTCATTTGTCTCATTTACTTTATTTTCTGGACATATGTTGACATGGTCATCTGCTTCTGCTTCTTGGGCATGTTCAGTAGTTAACTGTGTCCTTAATACTTAATTGAGTGTATGTTTTGGTATTTTTTATGCTTTCTAATTGCCTCCAGGTAGTTGTGATCAGGAGATGGGCTTCCCTTTTCACTCTTCTTATTACTCAACTCCAAGTAACTGGCACAGGTGTTGTCTGCCTCCCTGGTGTATGGCAGTTGGTATTGGTTCTTGCCTTCATTGTCGAGTTTTATAAGGTGTGATTGTAGCTTGACTATATAACAGCAATTGCTGTCTCTTCTTGGGTAATATAGGGAAAGAAAGAGCCCTTTAAAGGTAAAGAGGGGACCAGAAAACAAAACAGCAACAGCAAAAACAAACAGATTAGATACTGTAGTCTATAAACACAGAAAAGAGAGAAGAGAAAAAAAAAATCTGTAGCCTACTATGAGTATGACTTTAATATCTTCTTTCAGCTTCTTGCCTTCAAGGCTGCTTGAGAAATTTCAAGATGCCACTGTTGGTTGTAAGTCAGGATTTAATTTTCAGGCCTGTTTTGTTTCTAGTCTGTCTGTCTCACTCCACAACTCCCATTTAGGCTCTTTTCCTAGTGATAAACAGTTCTGTGGCCGTTTTGAGCTGCCATTTGGTTTTATGTGGAATGTGTCCCTTTAAATGCTGAGAGGATCTGTGCGCAGGCAGAGTAGAACCCTCCGGGGTTGGAGGTGGGGTGTCTACTCACTCAGGCACCCCTCTAGTCACCAGAATGGACGTGCACCAACAGCAAGAGGCCAGTGAACAGATACAAAAAAAAAGAAAGTCCACACCTTTATTTCCCAGGTTTTGGCAGGTGTCAATTCGTGGCAGCTCTGATCCTTCCCCCTCTTGGTCCTGCTGCTTGGTCTTGCCCAAAATGGTGGCTCCCTGCTGCTGAGCCTGGCTGGTTAGAAAATATGAGATTTCTTGCTTTCACTACAAATTCCACTGGCTCTAAGCCTTAAACTTAAAAAATATTCCTATCTATGTGGTTCAGAGTTTTGGAACTGTTCCCTGAACCTGCTTTAGCCTATATTCTGTATTATTGCTGATGGAGATCCTCATTGCACTTCTACCCTATCTGCCAGCAAGCCCCAACCTTCATCAGTAAGTGTTTTAAGCCCTCTTCAATTCCAGTACGCAAAGTTATGTCATCTGCATATCACAGGTTGTTAAATGATTCTTCCTCCAATCCTGATGCCACGTTCTTTTTCATATAATCCAATTTCTCAGATTATTTGCTCAGCATACAAATTGAATAAGTGTAAAGACCTAGAGTTACAACACCAACAGGGAAGGACATACTCAGTATTTCTCAAGCTGAGGGAACTGAAGAAAACATTCAAACCTCGGCTTGTGGTTTGAAGGATTCTATGGGCCAGATACTGAATGATGCAGAAAGCATCAAAAGAAGATGGAAAGAATATACAGAGTCTCTGTACCAAAATTAAGCTATCTATGTCCAATCGTTTCAAGAGGTAGCATATGAACCAGAACCAATGATCCTGAAGGAAGAAGTCCAAGGTACACTGAAGTCAATGACAAAGAACAAGGCACCAGGAATTGATGGAATACAAATTGAAATGTTTCAACAAACTGATGAAACACTGGAGACATTCACTCATTTCTGCCAAGAAATTTGGAAGACAACTAGCTGGCCAACTGACTGGAAGAGAACTGTATTTGTGTCCATTCCAAAGACAGGTGACCCAGCTGAATGTGGAAATCATCAGACAATATCATCGATATCCCATGTAAGTAGAGTTTTATTAAATACAGTGCAAAAATGGCTGCAAGCATACATTGACAGAAAACTTCCAGAGGTTCAAGCTGGTTTCAGAAGAAGACTTGGAATGAGGGATAACATTGCTGATATCAGATGGATCTTGGCTGAAAGCAGACAATACCAGAAAGATGTTTACTTGTGCTTTATTGACTATGCAAAGGCTTCTGATTGTGTGGATCATGACAAGCTATGGGCAACATTCTGAAATATGAGCATTCTGGAACACTTAATTATGCTACGCACAGAGGAATCTGTTCATAGACCAAGAGGCAGTTAGTTGTTTGAACAGAACAGGGAACACAGAATGGTTTAAAATTAGGAAAGATATGTGCCAGGGTTGTATTCTTTCACCATACTTATTCAGTCTGTGGAGTCCTGTCATGGCACTACGGGTTAATGTGCTGGACTGCAAAGTTGGTTTGAACCTCAAAGTCAGCAGTTCAAGTTCACCAGCTGCTCCTTGTAAACCCTATATAGGATTGCTATGAGTTGGAACCAACTCTATGACACTTTACAACAACATTCAATCTGTATGCATTCAAATAATCTGAGAAACTGGATTAAAGGAAGAAAAACGTGGCATCAGGTTTGGAGGAAGCCTCATTAACAACATGCGATATGTAGATGATAAAACCTTGCTTGCCTAAAGTGAAGAGGACTTAAAATACTTACTGATAAAGATCAACGACCACAGCCTTCAGTACAGGTTGCATCTCAATGTAAAGAAAACAAAAATTCTCACCATTGGACCAATAAACAACATCCATATCAATGGAGAAAAGATTGACGTTGTCTAAGACTTCATTTTTCTCGGATCAACCATCAACTCTCATGGAAGCAGCTGTCAAGAAATCAAATGATGTATATTGAGGGGGGAAATGTAGATGGGTGGGAGAAAAAGAGGAAGACCACCAGCAAGATGAATTGGCACAGTGGAAGTACCATGGGCTCAAACGTAGCAATGATTGTGAGGTTGGCCCTTTACTGGGCAGTGTTTCATACTATTGTACAAGGGGTTGCTATGAGTCAGTGGTGACTCAATGGTACCTAACAACAGCAACATTATTAATGGATAGTTGCAGCTGTTTCTTCCCATTTTGTGTTGTGTCCCATCAGCAAATGATGGTCTCAAAAACTTTGTTTCATTCGTGTTATTAAGGTCAACTCTACTTTCAGGAGGCAACTGTTACCAGTTATTTTTGAGTGCCTTCCAACCTGAGAGGCCCCTCTTCCTGTACTCTAGCTGACAATGTTCAGCTCTTGTTCATAGGACTTTCAGAAGCTACTCATTCAGAAGTGGTCCACTCCTTTTTCTTCCTAGTCTGTCTTAGTCTGTAAGTTCAGTTGAAATCCGTTCACCATGGGTGACCCTGCTGATATTTGAAATATTGTTGGATCATTTTCAGCAGTCCAGTAGCTTACAAACCACCACAGTACGACAAACTGACTAAGTGGTGGAGGTTATCAGTGAGGTAATTAATTTTGTAAAACCTAGACTTTTGTGAGGAGTCAGATCTTTATGATCCTTGGTGATGAGGAATACCTTAAACTTTCCAGACTATACAAGTGACATGAGCACCACCCCCCCTGCCCCCCACACACTCTTTGGGTCTCCCCTTCACTTCCCAACCCACCCCTTTCTTAAAAACAATTGTGCCAACATTTTGAGGTGGTAAGGGGTTGTCGTCTTACACACTCACTAGACAGCTCTCCTTGCACATGGACCTTTCATGGTAAAGATTATTTTTAATAATAAAAAAATACTTAAAATGAGAAAAAGTAACTGTTTTTGACTGAAAACTCATGCAAAGGAAAGAACATTTTTGAAAACACTTGTTTGGATATATTCCCATTGAGGCGTGACTTCTTTGTGGCCAGGATTGAAAATATTGGACCTCACTCTGAACACATTTTTTTTAAAAAACAACTTGGAAACATAAACTGTGGCAAGTTTTAATTATTTACATATAGAAACCATGGCATAAAGGCCACTCTTCGAGACTATACATTTTAATGGCTATTAAATATTCACACGATTGTGCAACCAACGCCACTAAATTGCTGAACAATCTGTTAAACCTTTCCTCCTTGAGTTTTAAATCCGTTTAGAAATAACACTTTCCCATTGGCCCCAGCTGCTGTGAATTTTGTGTCCGGCCTGTCCGGGGTCCTGGGGGTGCACAGCCCGCAGTTTCTTGGGCAGCAGGTAGGTGCGCTGCTCCGGCAGGTTGCTGGGTGAAGGGAACCACGCCCCTGAAGTCCGAGGGCAGGGTTAGGACAGAAGGCCCGAGACCGCTGAGGACTCTGGGCAGACCGTGTCTTGGGTCAGTATTTGCCTGCTTCCTCTGCCGGGGAGCCCGGGACTGCATTGTGCACGGGGGAGCAGGGAGTTCTGGGGCAACCCTGGGGGTTGGGACCATGGATGTTGCAAGAATGTTACCACTAAACCTGTCGCCTAACCCCTTTGGTCCTGGAAGACCCGCCTACCGGGGGTAGCAGCTGAATGGGGCATTTTTTGGGGGTGGCTTGGAAGGCCGTTGGGACCCGGGGTCCCTGGGGAAGTGGGGGCTGATGTGGAGACACCGGATGTGGGCACAGGACCTTGGGGAAGCGGAGACTGGACGACATGGGGATGGGCACAGAAGCCAGTGGGCGGTCAAGGGGCGGGCTCTAAGAACAACCTTAGCAGCAGCGCCCCCGCCAGCAGCAGCCAGGAGAGCGGCGGGGTGGGGAGCGCGGCGGCCGTGGTGGGAACCGGGGCTGTGGGGTGGGTGGTGCCGGCGGGCGGCTCCAGGTCGCAGTCTGTGTAGGGCTCGAGGCAGGCGGCGAAGGCCAAGATGTGCGCCACAAAGGTCTCTTCCTGGACGCCGTGCACCAGGTGCGCCTGCGGGCCGCGCGCGAACACCGCCACGTCCTCGCCTCCGTGCGTCTCCGACTTCAGGGGCACTGCCGTCTGCTGCATGTACGAGGGACTCTCTGGCGGGAGGTGCGAGAGGTCAGAGCGACCTTCCCTCCCTGCGACCCCCGGCGACCCCACGCGGTCCCCACCACTCACTGCTAATGTCTTCCGTGACTTCCGGTCGGGAAACGTTGCCGACGTAACCTGGCCCGTTGCCATACAGGATGGAGGTGTAGGTCTTGCCGTCCGCGGCCTTACTGTTTGCCAGTCCTGAGTGAACAAGTGGAGGCCTTGGATGGCACTGACCACAGCTGGGGTCCATCTGTGTGCCAGCGCTTCCTACCTATTCACAAGGGCCTTACAAGGCCAGGTCCACTACTGTGCCCCTTAAGTGGATGAAGAAACTGAGGCCCAGTGAGATTTACTAACGAATATCTGACAATCGCCCGGACATACCAAAGATAGAGGTCCCTCGTTTTGTGTAGCCTCCAAAAGAGAAGACGTGGGAGTGGTCCGCGGTGACGATGGTCAATGTATCCTTTTCGTTGGTGAGCTGTCCCACCCTGTCAATGGTGGTGTCGAACATGACGGCTTCAGTCAGTGCCAAGTATGCCGTGCCATCGTGGTGACCATGGTCGATGCGGCCCCCTGTGGCAGGCCAGGGGGAGATGGGTGACCTCCAGTTTGTCCCTGAGCCGCCCAGCCTGCTGCTCCCTCAAACCCCTCCTCACCTTCCACGAAGAGGAAGAAGCCCTGGGGATTCCTGCTCAGCATGCGAAGGGCTGCCTCAGTCATTTCCAGCAGAGAAGGGTCCTGGGCGGGGTCTCGATTTACATCATACTTTGTGTCTCCAGGTTCAAACAGGCCTGTGGGGAAAGGCAGCCATGGGGGTTGGTCAGCTGGTCACGGGTAGGAAGGTGTGGGGGAGGGTGGCTGTGGCAACGTTACCCATGAGGTGTGTCACTGAGGGGTCCGAGGAGGCCTGGATGAGTGCTGTGCGATTCCACACGTAGCGGGCACCCTGGAAGGACAGGCCCAGTCTCAGCCTCCAGCCCTGAGACCCCCAATCCTCCCTGCCACATCCCCGCTGGTCTTGTTACCTGGTACTTGTCTAACCACTCCTGGACCAGGTTCCGGCCATCCAGCCTGACTCCATTCAAGTGTGGGTACTCAGGGTCTGCGATTCCCTTGGGGAACATGTACTTGCGGCCTCCGCCCAGGATCACCTAGAATGAATTAGAGAATGGGGTAAGGTGGGCTTGAAGTCTGTCTGACCCTCCCTCATCCCCAGATCTCTTGGGGAGTAGCTTGTTCCCAGCTGTCTCAAGCCTTCCATCAGGCCCAAAGCTCAGGCTGCTGACTGTCACCCCGTCTGCCCACATGTCCTCACGTCAATCTCAGTGTTGGAGATGAGCTGAGAAGCAATGTCCTGGCAACCCTCATTCAGCGCCTCGGCAGGCATGTCGGCATCGGAGTACCAGTCCCGGTTTGCCACGTGTGCGTATGTGCCAGCCGGTGAGGCATGCTGCACCCGGGTGGTGGTCACCACTCCCACAGACTTTCCTGAGGGTAGCAGAGGTCAGAGCAGGCAACAGGCTCCAAGGGTACCCCTGTCCCTGTAAACCATTCCTCTCAACACACCTGCTTTCTTGGCCCGGCTTAGCACAGAGATGACCTCGTTGCCATGGGTCGTGTTGCATTGGTTTAAGCGGGCAGCTGCATTCAGGCCGATGGTCTCGTAGTTACCTTTGACCCCACACAGGTAGGCTGTAGCTGTGCCTGCACTGTCTGGTACCTGCCTGTCCACGTTGTATGTCTGGGGACAGAGGTGCCTTCAGCTCAAGCTCTGAGACATAGACTATGACCCAGACTCCTGGACCCATGCCCATCCCCCTTATCCTCCAGCCTCTAATTCAAGCCCAGCCCATGCTCTGGGGCCTCCTGCCTGTCCTTACCTTGGACAGAGCCACGTACGGGAAGTGGTCCATGGCCAGGGGTGTCTCAGGTCCCAGCTTGCCATTCAGTTGCCCTTTTAGAATCCGAGTGGCTGTCACCGTGGGCAGCCCCATGCCTGAAGGAGCAAGAGCTGTCAAACTTGAGCCCCCAGGGCCTCTGTCGGCTTGGGGTGCCAGGGCCGTGGGGGTTTCAGGTGGGCAGACCTTGCACTTACCGTCCCCCAGGAAGAGAATGAGGTTCTTGGCGGCTGTGTGGATTGGCTGCAGGTTCTTGGCGGCATTCAGGGCCTGGACTGCCTGCCGGTTCCAGAAGGCTGGATCTTCCTCCTCAGCTGGTCAAGGGGAGAGCAGAGGCCGGGTCAGCCTGGGGCAGAGCTCTGTTTACTGGGGTGGGTTGGGGGTCTTTTTACCTGGGATGATGCCAAGTACGAGTTGAAGTTTCAGGACCAGCAGCAGCAGTGGCATCCAAGTGCCCTGCATGTTTGTTGAGGGGTGGTGGGTCCCAGAGACTCGGATTCTCCGAGACAGCGGTACCAGCGTCTCGGTTCCTGTGAAGGGAGAACTTTGGCCCTGGCTGTTAAAGGCTCCATGTCACTCCCAGTGTCCCAGTCATCCTGTCCCCGCCCCTACCCTGTGACCTTCTGCCCCAGGGCTGAACTGACCTGGGCTGTGGCTCCTAAAAAAGGCAGAGCCAAACCTCACAAGGTGGGTCCAGAATCTCTTGGGGGTAATGTAGAAGCTTTGGGGAGGTCCAGCTGAGCCTTGTAGCCATGGTGTGGTGTGGCTGGGCAGGGGTTTGTTGGGTACACGGGAGTGAGGTTGGATTCTGGGATGTGTGGTCTCCTCATTCACCTTATCTACTCAGATTTCCCTGGTGCCTGCTGCGGGCAGGATGGGTGCAAGGTATGCTATGTGGGCTGAGGGTGCTGGGTTGGCTCCCTGAGGCCCTGAGCCCAGGAGGCATGGGAAGCAGATGTCCTGGCCTACCCTACTATCTACTCGACTGCTCACCAAGCTTCACGTGGCCTGGTAGGGCAGGGGCTGGACTGGAGGGCCCACCCAGTAACTTAGTTCCTTTTCTGTGGAAGACGATGGGGCTGGTGTACGCCACATGAGGCAGCCTGCTGCCATAAAGATTTATTGTTGTTGTTAAGCACCATGGAATCGGTTCCAACTCATAGCGACCCTGTATAGGGTTTCTGAGGAGTCGCTTGTGAGTTTGAACCGCTGACCTTGCAGTTCAAACCGATCTTGAGGTCAAGCGTTTAAAGCCTTGGAAACCCTTTAGAGCAGGTCTTCTAGACCCTATAGGGGTGTTTCTAGATGCAACTGCAAAGGGTTTGGTTTTTTGGTCTTGTGTTTGCAGTCTTGGTGGTAGTGGTTAAGTGCTTGGCTACTAACCAAAGGGTCAGTGGTTTGAACCCACCAGCCACTCCATAGGAGAAAGATGAGGTGGTTAGCCTCAGGAACGCTGTGGTTTAGGGTAGTGTTCCACTCAGTGGAATTGACTCTAGGGGTCCGGCAGGCCTGGGCCCTCAGGTGGAGCCCAAGGCTAAGTCTCTCCTCCTGTAGGCTATTCCATCTGTTAACGAGCTAAAACCTTCCTAGACACCCAGGCTGGATCCAGAAGCATTCCTCCAAACCCTGCCCACTGAAATCTACCATACCACCTGAGCTCTAGCTACTCCCAGCATGCCCTCGGGTCTTCCTGGCCCTCCTACCACACTGCTGCTGCCTACCTCAGACCTCAGAGAAAGGATCGCCTCCCGAGAAAGCCCCGCCTTGCTAGTGGCCCCCATATCTCTGGCTGCCACCGGCATCTTGATGAGTTAGCGGAATGCTTGGGTAAAGTTCAGAGGGGACGAACTGCCAGGCAGGTTCCTAATTAATGACAGGAACACCTTCAAAAGCCAGTCTGAGAAGAACAACTGTGACATTTTCCATTCAGAGAGCGACCGAAAGGTGCTAAGACTGTTCACCCTGTCAAAGGCAGCAAACTTGCCAGACCCGGAAAAACCAGGCTGTCCTGTGGAGTTCTGGCTCTCACCAACTTCAGTGGAGCTGGTTCTTTGTTACCAGGCCATAGATTAACGGTTCTGAACACACTTCTTTGAAACTGTCATTGTAAGAAACATTACAGATGCCCTGTCCCCTGGCTGGCAGCGCGGAGGCCGCACAGTGCCTGGAGTTACTGTAAAAGACGTGAAACAACAGGAGTTCTTCAGAGTCCTCGCAGCCTTCCTCAAAAGGTCTGGGAAGGAGAAAAGACGGCGCTTCCCGGGCCGGGCAGACAGAGTAGACACTGGAGAGGGAGAGAAAGGAATAGTCAGAAACACCACACTAGAAGGCTTGTAAGTCCGTCTTCTGCCTATGACTGATTGGAATACCTAAAATGGGGCTACAGCGTACCCAGTGAACGAGGCTTCTTGCAGAGTCTTTGCAATACATAAAATTATAGGTAGAAACTGGAACCACATCCAGATCTTCAGAGATGAGAAATCTCCACTTGAAAGGATGAGCAGACCAGCCTGGAGTGGCTAGAAGAATAAAGGATACCTCTTGAAAGAAAGACCTGCAGGAAAAATGGAGGCAGATGGGCTGTTACTACAAGAACAAACAAATTGCTTCCCTAGGAAACATCAAGGCAAGTGGCCAGGTCCTCTCAATGCAAACCCCCTTCCAAGACTAAGACTCAATGGAAACGCATGCTCTGATTGGTGACCAAACACATCACCGATGGGTGGAAGTGGGTAAAAGCAGCAATGAAGCGGCAAGCTAAGCCCTACAATGTTCAGTGGACTTCTGTGGACCCAGTTGGGGACCCGGCTGGCAAGCATTGTGAAGAGACCTGGGGACTCTTGGGCCCAGAGTCAGTGGCGTGGCCTTGGAGGACTCGAGAGGAGAGTGGAGCTGCCGGCTAACGGGAAGAGAGGACATATGCACAGGAGCGCCCACACTTGCAAATGATATCCATGTGACCTGGATCGTATAACTGGATGATTGGAGCTCAACCAGGAGAGGAAAGAAGAGGGGAAAAAAAAGAGTGAGCTGATACAGTCTGATGAACTTGACCTATACTTATGGAGTAGCAACTCAAAAGAGGGAACAAACATTCACAGCCCCCCCCCCCCAGAGTGGACAGAGAAGGGCAGCTTGGACATTGGATACTCAAATGGAGAGGGGGGACTACAAAGGCAAGAAGTGACTGGCTTACAAGCTTTCAAGAGGGAACCTAGTGCTAGGGAGCATGGTGGAAGGCAGAATCTCCAGTGGGTACTATTCAATCCGTCTGGGCGGAACTGATGAAAGGAGATACAGATGGGTAACTCGTGATAGTGTAGTGAATAATGCTTATCAGGACGGATTATGAGGGTTGGAAATGCAAAGGTAGAAGTTTTGTAACAAGGAAGGGAGTGATTAAATCTCCAGGATAGGAGCGGAGACCTCTGGGACCATCAATGGAGAAGAGCCGAGAGCGGGACCCTACCCAGAGAAACAGAGATGCCTGAGATGGAGGCAGAGATGATGACGCGGAGTGATGAAGTGACTGGGGACTTTGGACCCAGAGAGGGACAGGGACTGTGGGCCAAAAACTGGGGGGAGGAGGGGGAAGTGTAGGGGGCGGGTTTCTGGGATATACCCTTTGGTTGGTTGATGATGCATGGAGGGGATTGGAACCATGGCAATGAGATGATATACGATGGAATGAATGTAAAACTAAAGTTCCCCCATGTAAACTATCATGTAATTCACAATAAAACATTGAAAAAAAAGAGAAAGTTCTGGGAAGCTAAAAGTCCCTGAATGGGTAGACACTGTCAAGCTGGCCAAGCATAAAGAACGTGCTCCCTATGATGAGAACTGGTTCTATGCACGAGCTGCGTCCACAGCATGGCACTTGGACCTTCGGGGTGGAGCTGGGGTCAGTTCCATGACCAAGATCTACGGGGGGTGGCAGATAAAAGGCATCATGTCCAGCCACTTCAGCTGAGGTACCAAGTATGTGGCCTGCCGGGTCCTCCAAGCCCTAGAGGGGCTCAAAATGGTGGAGAAGGACCAAGATGGCAGCCGCAAACTGACACCTCAGGGACAGAGAGATCTGGACAGAATCGCCCGGACAGGTGGCAGCTGCCAACAAGAAACATTAGAACAAATGATGCGGGGTGAATAAATTGCCTCGTTTGTAAAAAAGAAACATTCCAGATGTCTCCTTTATACCCTTTGCTCAGTTCCTCCTGTTATGCAACCCCCAGATCTTATTCACATGTCTGTGGGGATTTCCCTGGTTTTAGATGCAGTCAACCTTATAGTCCTGCGCCTACCCTTCAACGCCACACCAGGACTGAATTACTCAGTTTTATTCAACATTATCACATATGTCGATAACTGAGAACATTTCCCAGTCAAATTAAGAGATAACTCCAACACAGCAAAGATCCCTGTGTTAATCTTTATAACCACACCCACACCCTTCCCAGATAACCATATCCCGTCTTCCGGTTCTAGAATGCTGTCACTTCAAATACGCGGGTGAGTCAAAAAGTATTGCTACTAGGGTTCCAATTCATACGTGCACCAGTTTATTCCAAACAAAACGTGTTGTAGACACGTTTCTGCAGTCAGTGGATGGCTGCAGACAAGTTTGTTCAGTAATGGTGGTAGTAGCGTGCCTGCTGTGGAGTCAATCCTGACTCATAATGACCCCTTATTGGGTTTTTGAGGCTGTACATCTTTATGGAGACAGAAAGCCTTATCTTTCTCCCGAGGAGTGCCTGGTGGACTCGAACTGCTGACTTTGTGGTTAGCAGCCCAATGTCACCAAGACTTTCTCTCGGTAACACACTGTGTTAGTCTTCAGAGACAGCAGCTTCTGCAGGGATCACTGGGCCAGTTCCATTCAAAGCAGGGAGGTCCACACAGGAAATAGGTTTTATGCCTAACCTTTTGGGATTCCCAAGGGGCTTGGTAGGTTTTTCTCAAAGGACACAGGACAATCATGGAAGCTTATTAGAAGAAGTTTTAATAAAATTGATATTGCCTTGAGGAAAATTTTTTTCTATTGTTGTTGAGTGCCATCAAGCTGGTTCTGATTCATTGCTACCCGACCAAGAAGTGACTGGTGAGTTTGAACCGCCGATGTTGTGGTTTAAACCGACCTTGTGGGCCAATGTTTTGTTCCCTAGCGCCACACCAGGATTCTTTTCTTTTCTTTTTTTTTTAAATTCTATTAAGGACAATGCATTTGCTCGTTTTTGAGGCTGTCCTGTAAGAATTTTGTTGGGAAATCTTACCCCATCCACCTTACAGCTTTGATCTTCCTCCATTCAGACTTCTTTTTGTTTCGTAGAACGCTTACAAGGAACATGATTTGAGTCCCTTGGGGAGGTCAAAACTACCATTTTGACGTGTCAATTAAAGAATGTGGAATTCTTTGCAGGAAAGGTTAGAAAGATGGGCACTCTGCTTCAGATGTGTCTAGACCTAGGTGGAGTCAGTATCTAGAAACGAAGGCTTCACATTTTGATATTTTTATTTAATAAAGGTGTTTATGATTTTGTAGCAATACTTTTTGACTTATCCTGGCATGTAATTTAAATGGAATCATACTGTTTGTAACTTTTTGGGATTGGCTTTTAACCAACTCATGGTGCCTCTGTGTGTTGTGGATTAGAACTGTTCCACAGAGTTTTCTTGGCTGTAAATTTCTCAGAAGCAGATCACCAGGGCTTTCTTTCGAAGTGCTACTGGATGGGTTCAAACTGCTAACCTCTAGGTTAGTAGTTGAATGTGCGACCGGGAGACCTATCAAGGGCATTGCATGTTTCAGTAGCAGGTTCCTCTGAAGTGCAGACTTGTGTTCCATGGTGTGGGTGGACCATGTTTGACTGTGGATGGAGCGTGTTTGACTAATCACCTGTTGTAGGTCCTTTGTGGGCTGATTACAGTTTTTGACTTTTGTAGCCAGGCTGTTATGAATATCCACGAAATCATTCAGGTTTTGCTGGGATAAGTGCACATATAGTTTCAAAGAGACTGCTGAGCCGTTTTCCAACGTGGTAGAAACTATTGCAAGTCCTCACCAGCAATGTAGGAGTGGCCCAGTTTCTCCACAGTCTTACCAGCCTTGGGTGGTGTCTCAGTCTTGTATTAGCCACCTGTGCAGTCGGAGCCACCTGGGCTCACCTGAGCTGCCTGGCTGAGATGACATGCAGATTAGTCTACCCCCTTCCATGCGGGGACCCAGGGACCATAGCGCTCTTGGCAGCAGGCTCTCAGTGCACTGTGGGTAATGGCTCCCTGCTACCTCGGGCAAGGGGACAGCAGCCTTCTGGAGCCTGTTCTCTGGGGACAGTTGTTCTGGGCTTGTCTCTCCCACATGGTCTCCTCCATTACCCACTTAGCCCCCAAAGGCAGGGCAGTGCTGGGTTAGCCCCTACCATCTGTTCCCAGTGCCTGCCCTTCGAATCTCAGAGGGGTGGGGTGTCTCACAAAAGCAGAACCAAAACCACGGCACCAATGGGTATCTTGACAGTCCTCCCCCTCAAGAAGGGATGCAGGTCAGGAAGCACAATCTTCAGTCTCAAAGGCATGGTCTCAGAAGACCAGGACACTAGCAACAAGCATTTGCTAACTCCTGGCGCCTGGGTGCCACACACTGCCAGCGTCCTGGGATGGGAACCTCAGAAGGGGCTGGTTAGTAGAGGGAGTCTGTGACACCCAGCGGCTAGGAAGCCTCAGGAGAGGCTGAGGATGGATTCTCATTCACTGGGGGCTGGGCAGGCTCTCCAGAGAGGCCTCAGGAAGAGGGGGCGCTGGGCAGCTACTTTGTTACTTAAAGAGGATGATGACAGTGAAGACCACAGAGGCCCAGGGGCCAGGTCAGACCCTATTAGGAGGGGCTCTTATCTAGAAGGAATAGGTGTGTAAATCCAATTGTTTTCCCAGATGTGGTCCTAAGCCAACAATGAGGGCCCCTGGACTGGGCACTTCCAGGGGGAGGCTGGGTCTTACGGGCTGAGGTGCTGGTGGGTGGTGTTGAGGGTGAAGGGAACCCCAAGGACAAAGGCAGAGTCCAAGGTCCAAGGTGCAACCTGGACCCTCCTTGTGTGAGGTCCTCTTGAGAAACGAGCCAGAAGTAAGGCTGGGCACATCCAGGCTGGAGAGGAACCTAGCCTCATTCCCATACCAGGGTGCAGGACCGGAGCCGGGTTGGGCTTTGGGCCTGACTGGGGTCCGGGGGTGAGAGAGGCTTTAAGGGTCTGCTTTCAAGATACCGCTGAAGGAGAGCAGAGCTCAGGCAGAGAGGGAGGTGGGAGAATCCTGGGAGAGAAAGGGCGGGACTGTTGTGGGAGAGGGACTTTGGATACTCTGAGGCACTTTCCGCACTCTGACCCTCAAGAGCTGGCCTCTCCGTGCCTCAGCCAAAGAGACAGGCTCCACCTTCCTTGCTGGTTTCGTCCCAATTTCCTCCTTCTCTGTGGTAGACGTGCGGCTCCACCAGCACTTCCGGTCCTGTCTCCAAACTCCCCTATCTTCCTACCTGGAAGGTTCTTCCTACAAGGTGAAATCCAGAAGGTTAGTAAGCATGTGGAGATGTCCAACTAGGAGCATAGAATGGTGAAGAAAATCAAAGACACATGGAAACAGTTAGTCTAAAAGGACTGACAGACCACACAAGCCCCGGCCTCCACCACCCTGACACAGACGAGAAGGACTAGCTGGTGCCTGACTCCTACTCCCAACTGCTCGGAAAGAGGTCACATTAGGAATTCCTGAAGGGAGTGGGAGAAAAATGTGGAACAAAAGTCAAGATAAACAGGACCCAGGTAACTGGTCAGACAGAGACTAGTGGAACCCCTGAGGCGATGGTCCTCAGTCACCTTTCAAACCTGGAATGAACCCAGCCCCTGACTCAACTTTCAGTCAAACAATAGACAGTTCTGTAAGGTGAACAGTAGCACCGGGAAGGGACATTCTTCCTAGAACACTCAACCATGTGAGGCCAACAGGGCAGCATTTGCCCAGAGACAAAGTTCAGAAGGCAGGGAGAGGGGAGAGGGAAACAGGAGCATGGTTACACTGTGAAGATTGCAGTCAAGGGCACAAAACAAAACGTGTGTGAATTGAATGGAAAGCCGATTTGATCTGTAAAGTTTCACACAAATTATAATTAAAAGAAAAAAAAAAGTTAAGTCAATTACAAAATAAACTACATGGGATAGTATTAGAGTCCACCAGGTTGGCCCAAAACTACAAGACCCAACATAGACGAGCCAACTACAAGTGAAAGGACGGGGGTGGGGGAAACAGGTGCTCAGACAGGACGCAGGCCCACAAGATGCAGCAGCTCTGCTCCTGGAAATACTCTCGAGAAACTGTGACACATGCGCACCAGGATTACGAACCAACATGCTCAAAGCAGCATTCTTCAATGGCCGCAAACTGGAAACAGCCCAAATGTTTATAAACAGAAGAAAAGATACAAGCTGTTGAGTAGCCATTGCAGCACTGTTAATTAGGTAATCATAATTAATATGACCTTCTGGCCACATTCTTCCATTGTGTGATGATTTGTAAATCCCAGCCTTGTAGTGTAGTGATTACACATTGAGCTGCTAACCTAAAGGTCAGCAGTTCAAATCTACCAGTTTTCTGGTAGATGAGACTTTCTGCTCCCTTAAAGCTTTATAGCCTTGGAAACTCTGTACAGGGTCTCTGTGAGTCAGCACTGACTTAATGGCACCCCCACCACCACCATGACTGTGGTTAGGGGATGCAGTGTCTCTGTAAGATAAGCCCTGGACTACTAATCACAGGGTCAGCAGTTCAAGCCCACCAGCCGCTCCATAAGAGAAAGATGAGACTTTCTTCTTCCACAAAGATTTAGAGCCTTGAAAACCTTATACAGGGTCGCTATGGGTCAGAACCAGCTTTGTTACACTTAACAACAACAACATGCCTGTGATCATGGTTCCATTTTGGAGTGAGTTATTAACAAGGTAGGATTAAGGTGGTATTAAGGTGAGATTTAGGGGTAAAGTGGGACTAAGGATTAAGGATGAAGATCAAAGAGCACAGCCTTCGGTATGGATTGCATCTCAATGTAAAGAAAACAAAAATCCTTATCACTGGACCAATAAACAACATTCTTATCAATGGAGAAAAGATTGAAGTTGTCAAGGACTTCATTCTTCTTGGATCAACTATCAACACTCACGGAAGCAGCAGTCAAGAGATCAGACGATGTATTTATTGCATTAGGCAAATCTACTACACAAGACCTTTTTAAAGTGTTGAAAAGCAAAGATGTCAGCTTGAAGACTAAGGTGCGCTTGACCCAAGCCATGATAATTTCAATAACCTGATATGGATGCGAAATCTGGATCGTGAATAAGGAAGACCGTAGAAGAATCAACAGTTTTGAGTTATGGTGTTGGAGGAGAATATTGAAAGTGCCATGGGCTGCCAAAAGAACCAACAGATCTGTTTTGGAAGAAGTACAACCAGCGTGCTCCTTGGAGGCCAGGATGGCCAAACTTCGGACATATTGTCAGGGGGGACCAGTCACTGGAGAAGGATATCATGTTTGATAAGGTGGAGGGTGAGATAAAAAGAGGAAGACCCCCAGTGAGATGGATTGGCAAAGTGGCAGCATCAATGGGCTCAAGCGTGGCAACAATTGTGAGGTTGGCCCAGGACTGGACAGTGTTTTGTTCTGTTGTGCATAGGGTCTCCATGAGTAAGTACTGACTCGATGGCATCTGAGAACAACCACTACCACCTAACTAGAGGGTGTGACTCAAGTCACTACTGTCGGCTTCCTTGGTGGTGTGGTCTGTGTCCAACACATAGGAATGTGTTGGTAAAGTTGGCTCTTCTGCTCTGGATCCTGCATCTGGCTCATCCTGTGTGAATTCCAGTCAATGGTACTTGCGGTTGATCACTAGACCCGATTCACCAGCTCCTGCAGCCTTGCTTACCAACAGTCTGACCTTCCAATTTGGGGTCCTTAGCCCCTGAGACCACATGGGTGAGGAGAATCCTCCCGGTTGACTTCTGAACTACCTGTCTGCCTTCCCAATTGTGAGAGTCATTTCCTTGACAGTTTGTGAGTTCTCAGAGACATTGCAGCGTGTTGTAGAACTCTGGGATATGAGAGAAGGGAGGAGTGATGGGTGATGTCAGGATCATGGAGAGGTATTACTCTATATTGTTGTTGTTGTTGTAGTGAAGTGTCATTGAGTGGATTCCGACTCTTAGTGACCCTGTATAGGATTTCCGAGAAGTGGCTGGTGAATTTGAACCGCCGACTTTGTGGTCCAGTGCATTATCCCACAGCACCACACCAGGACTTCATACTGGATATTTTTAAGCTCCACCTTATGGGGACCAGCCTAATGCTGATCCTTCTAAAAGACATTATTCTTCCAGTCATCAGTGGACCACTATACAGCAACAAAAAGGAGGGGACTTTTGTTACATGCAACAGCTTAACTGAACCTCACAGACATGTTGAGTGGAAGATGCAGATCACAGAAGAACGCATACGATGTTTGCACTTTTACAGAGTTTGAAAAATAGGCAAAACCACACTGTGTATTGATGATTTGCGAACAAGAATACAGTTGCCGTTGTGTTGGTTCCAACTCAGGAGACCCCCATGTGTTGCCCAGTAGAATTATGCTTCATTGGGTTTTTAGAGTTGTCAACTTTTGGAAACAGATTGAGAGACCTTTCGGCACCTCTGGGTGAGTTTGAACAGCCGAACTTCCAGTTAGTAGCCAGGTGCTTAACTGTTTGTACCACCCAGGGCCTCCATATTGGTGCTAAAGTGATGAAAATCCAATGATTATTTTAAAAACTCCAGTGGCTCCCTTAGGTGGGGAGGGAAAGATGAGGCTGTGAAGGGGAAGGGCCTAAGGCGGGGACAATGGCCACATTCGTTGTTGCTCTGTTGAGCCCACTGTCACTGACTTTACCAAGCATGATGTCCTGATCATACGTCTGGAGTGCTGTTGCGAGGGGCTGTCTAGTTGGTTCCAACTCATAGCGACCCCGTGTCCAAGAGAATGAAACACTGCCCAGCCCTGACCCACCTTCACAGTTGTTATGTTTGGATGCATTGTTGGTGCCACTGTGTCAACCTATCTTAGTGAGAGTCTTCCTTTCTTTTGCTGACCCTCTACTTTACCAAGCATGATGTCCTTCTCCAGGGTCCTTCCTGACAACATGTCCGAAGTATGAGAGATGAAGTCTCCTGTTATTGCTTCTAAGGAGCCATGTAGCTGTACTTTTTCCAAAAGAGATCTGTTCATTTTTCTGGTTGTCCATATATTCATTATTCTTCACCGATCCCATAATTTTAAGTCCAAAGTGTGGGATACACATATTTCTCAAGTGTGGGATACACATATTTCTCAAGTCTTTTGGAAGAATGGGGTCTGTTCTGGCTGGTATCCAGACAAGACATTAAATAGCTTTGAACTTCAGAATGAGCAAGTTATTACCTTTTCGATTCTCTTTCAACCTTTCCGATAATGTCAAGGAGAGAATCTGTTTGGTTTAGAAAGTCTTTAACATCACCCTAACTTCGCCATCTCCCTCTTAACAGAAATAAAGCATGCGTTAGTCTCAGAGCCTCGGAAGGCAATGGGAACAAAGGGGGATTTAACATTGCTCCTCTTCCGTTTGTTCATTTGAAATGTACCGTTGTATTGTGTTTATGGAGTGTGATGGTGGTCTTCCATTTCTAGTAGATATGAATTTCCTTATTAAAGAAATTCAAGGAAAAAGTGAGCTTATTTAAAGAAAAAGATTAAGTCAATAATCATGCAGGCAGTATGTAGCTATGGCAAAAATCTTTAAGGTAATACATGAATAGCTGCGCTTTGAGAAACATTGATTTTAAAAAACGAAATAGACGTTGGAGTCAGGTGGGTCTCAGCTTAGATTTAATATCCATTATTTACTGGGAAAGGGGGCTGGTGGTGTTGTGTATTGGACTTCTAACAGCAAGGCTGGT
This sequence comes from Chrysochloris asiatica, assembly GCF_000296735.1. Taxonomy (NCBI): domain Eukaryota; kingdom Metazoa; phylum Chordata; class Mammalia; order Afrosoricida; family Chrysochloridae; genus Chrysochloris; species Chrysochloris asiatica. The sequence continues at coordinate 4,179,959 of NW_006408614.1, read as the reverse complement.
GTTTAGTGGGAGAACGATGAGGGTGTCTGCTCCCCAAAAGACTCGTGGTCTTCGAAGCCCTATGCAGCAGCTCCACTCTGCCCTCTGAGCTTGGAACAGACTTGAAGGCAGGGGTTTTGTTTCTTTGGTTTGCTGACTGGGAGTCCTTTAGTATTTAACTTCCTTAAACCTTAATTTCTTCATCTGATGTATGAGGGAGGATAATGGAATGTACCAGGCTGTTGTGTGGACTGTGATGTCTGGTGGGTGGCTCTGTGATGGGGTTGGGTTGGGCGAGGGAGAATCCCTAACCAGAGCTTCTAACTGATTCTAAATGCTTCAGTCATGGCCCCTGGAAACAATGGCAGTGCATAGGTTGGGTAGCAACCAAATCTCTTGGGTGCTGGGTTTTGACCCAAGTAAGAAACAGGCAAAACACTCAAAGATGGTGACCCACATACATTCAAAGCTTATTCCCAAAGCAGTAGTAAACACTTGAAAATTACTAATTTGTGCAGGCAGGCCATGGTGGCACAGTAGTTAAGCACCCAGCTGCTAATCAAAAGGTCAGCAGTTCAAACCTACGTGTTGCTCTGTGGGAAAAAGATGTGGCAATCTGATTAGAGCCTTGGAACCCTTACTGGGTAGTTCTTGTCTTTTCTATCGGGTTGTATGAGTGGGAATTGACTCCACATCAGTGCGCTTGGGCTTGGTTAGGCATTTGCCTTCCACAGAGGAACTTGGCCATATCAGGAACCTGGGGAAGGGGACTACCCCCACCACAAAGAAGGACACACCACTCAAAGCCCCACCCTCCCCATATATGAATCCTGGTTGGCTCTCAGCGTCCTGCAGACCTCTGCAGAGTCAAGTGTCAAAAGTTTTCTGACTCCAAAGCTAATGATTTTTCACAGGATCCCCGGGGCCTGTGGAACTGGGGTACAGGCGCTGACAGGGAAAGGTGAGATGCACCAGCTCCTGCTGGCTGGTAACGCTCACCCCTCAATTTGGCAGAGGTCAGGCTCCCCTTTTCCCCTGTGGTAGTGGCAGCGCCAGGGGTGGGCTGTCCCAGTGTGCCACAGTTCAAAATCATCCTGTCTAGAGCAATAGAGATCTGGAGCTGAGAGGTGGTTTGAGAATCGATACATAACATGTGAAAGTGACGAGCAAGCGAGAGTCAGGGGCCTCCTGCATCTTGGTAATAATTTACCTTTGATTTTGTATTATAAGGCTAGGGATAATTTTATTCCAATCGCATCTTGGTTAGTTGGGAACCTATTAAGGAGAAATATGCTAACGGGGAGAGTTTTGTTTTGTGTTCTATTTGCATTTCCATTTCTGTCACTTTTTCCCAATATTTGGCTATTTTCCAGAGCTAAGCATGCACACACAATTTATGAGCATTAAGGAGAACAACATAGTTCATGAAGCTGGTAAAGTAAAACTATTGTGGGCTTTTTTGTTTTTTTTTTTTTAATTTAAGGTTTTTATTGTGGATTGAGTGGAAGTTTACAGGGCACCTCATCAGTTTCACATTCAACAATTCATATAACTTGTTTCATTACATTGATTATAATCCCCT
>NW_006408614.1:4165755-4175368 GCF_000296735.1 Chrysochloris asiatica | reverse complement strand
TCTGCCACAAATTCCCCCAGCTGTGAGCCTTCCAACCTTGTAAGTATTCCTTTATATGTGGTTCAGAGTTCTGGGACCATCCCCTGAGCCTGCTTGGTCAGGTATTCTGTGTTGTTGTTGGCGGAGCTCTCTGCTATATGGCCACCCGATCCGCCATCTTGTTTGTTCTCTCTATTGTGTTTTTTAAAAATACTTTTTATTGTGAACAGAATGAAAGTTTACAGAGCAGATCATCAATTTTGCATTCAACAAATCATATACTTTGTTTCATCTCAGTGATTGCTCTCCCCTCCCACTTCCTTCTTGTAGTTCCTATATCCATTCCACTCTGTTCCCATCCCTTCTAAACTTTGTCCTTAGGGAAATGTTCCCCTTTTGATCCTGAATGGTTGAACATTTCATGGTGAACAGACCTCTTACCAATGTTGTTGTCCCCCTGTATATGTAATCTCCTGCTTGGCTAAAAATTGGGCCAAGAGGTTGAATTCAATTCCAGGCCTGAAGGGTGGTCAGGTCCACAGTATCAAATTCCTCCAGTCTCTTCTTGACCAGTAAGCCCAGTCTTTTTTTTTTTTTTCCATACACAATTTTGAGTTTTATTCCACATTTTCTCCTACTATCTGGGACCTTCTAATGGCAATTTTTTTTTTTTTTTAAGTTTTTATTGAGGATAGTTTACATGGGAGAACATCAATTTTACATTCATCCTATCGTATTTCATTTCATTGCAATGATTACAATCCCCTCCATACATCATCATTCAACAGCATTTGCTTCCATTCCCTCTGTTGTACTTTTTTCCTTTGGATGTACACTGAAGCACTCAGCAATAGATAACCATTCAAACAACCAAAGGGTACACCCTGCAAGCCTGCCCTCTGGCTGTCAGCACATAGTTCCTCTCCCTCCCTAAGTCCAGGGTCCCCAGCCACTCCATCTCTCCACGTCATTGTCTCTGGCATCACCCTCTCTGGATAGGGTCGCACACTCTGCTCTTCTCTCTTGATGGTCCCAGGGTCCTCAGCTCCTGGACTGCAAAATCAACCACTTCCCTCCTTTTGTTACAAACGTCTAGCTTTACATTTGCAACACACAATCAGTCCTGATAGCAGTTATTCACTATTGAACCACAAAAGTCTTATCCCCATCTCCTTTTACCAGCCCTGTCAAGACAGGTTGGAAACTACTCAGTGGAAATTCTCCCTTCCCCTGCACCCTCTGAAACTAAGCTCCCTCTTGAAAGCTTGTAAGCCAGTCACTTCTTGCCTTTGTAGCCTCCCCATTTTGGGTAGCCAATGTCTAAGTTGCCCATCCCTGTCAACCCTATGTACCAAGGGGGTGGGAATGATCCTCACTGTAAAGATTCATTCCTTCTTTTGAACTACTATATCCATACGTATATTTCAAGTTCATCAAATTGTAGCAGGTTACTCTTTTGTTTCCTCTTCTTCTTCTAGTCAAGTTCTGATCATCCAGCCATTGAAGCCAGGTCAAGTGGGTACTATCTGCAAGTATGAGTGTTCTTGTGCATCTCCCCTCACTTCATATCAGCTAGACGCTTCACTCTCCACTCTAGTCCTCTGTGGCCGTGTCCCTGTCCCTGGTTCCAGGAGTCCCCAGGTCTTGCCATACTGCTGGCCAACCAGGTATCAACCCAGGTTGGCAGGAGTCTATTGAACGTGGTCTGACTTAGCTCACAATTTCATTGCTGTTTTCCTCCCACTTCCCCTTATTGGTTGGCCAATGTGGTCACCAGCCAGACCACATGCCAGCTCGTGTATTCCCCTTGCGTGTCAGTCTTGGAAGGGGGATTACCCTGAGTGGACCCGACCGCTTGCCTTGATGGCTCCCTAGCGAATAACTTGCTTGTTCGTATAGTAATCAATCAGACCAGCAATCTGTTTTAACATCAGGACAGCATTCTTTGGAAAAAGAAACAATAAGGCAACAACCTTCCTCAAACATTTTACTTTTAGGGTCTCAGATGCTTAGTCCCTGAGATAACTATCTGGGTGTGCTTAAGTGAGTCCTCTTTTCCTTCTAGGACCATGAGGTCACTTTGGCTAATTTTTAAACTAACTTCCTCATTTGCAGAGTCCTCATTTATCAAGACCTAATGACTAAACTGGAGTCCTGGTGTGGCGCTGTGGGTTAATGTGCCAGACTGTAAAGCCGTTTGAACTGCAAGGTTGGTGGTTCAAGCGCACTAGCCGCTCTTTGGAAACCCTATACAGGGTTGCTATGGGTTGGAACTGACTCAACGGCACTTAACAACAACAACAACAATGACTAAATCAACTCCATTTTGTTTAGATCGGTAGATCCGTGTTGTCAGTGGTTCAAATCTACCATCTGCTCCTTGGAAACCCTTACAGCGTCTCTGTGAGTCAGAACCGACTTGACGGCACTAAACAACAACTAAGTAGGATGTGGAACATTGTCTTTGGGGACTATATAAAGCCAATTGACCATGGCGTCATTCGGCCTCCCCTCCCCACTATGGTCTTGAGCCTCCAGGCCCAGCAAATTGTTACCTCAAGATGTAAAGTTGCTTTGAAAGAAAACTGAATTATTTAAATGGCTCTTTCCCTTGAAATATGCACTAAACTTTCTATGTACTTTTTTTTAAATTGTGGGGTTTACATAGAGAACATCAGCTTTACACTCATCCTATCATATTTCATTTCACTGCGATGATTACAATCCCCTCCATGCATCATCTCATAACCAACGGGTACACCACACAGGCCTGCCCCTCGCCTCCAGCACACAGCCCTTCTCCCTCCCTGAGTCCAGTGTCCCCAGCTGCTTCATCTGTCTGCGTCATCATCTCTGTCTCCATCCCTGGTGTCACTGCCTCTCTGGGTAGGGTCCGGCTCTTCATTCTTTTCACTTGACCATCCCAGGGACCTCTGCTCCTGAGCTGCAAAATCAATCACTCCCCTCCTTTTGGCAAAAAACATCTACCTCTGTATTTCCAACCCTCATAGTCAGTCCTGGGTGGCAATCATTTACTATTATACAAGAGTCTTATCCCCATTTCCTTTCGCCAGCCTGGTCCCAACAGATTGAAAATCATTCAGTGATGATTCTACTTTCCCCCGCCCTGTCTGGAACCAGGCTCCCTCTTCAAAGTTTGTAAGCCAGTCACTTCTCCTGTGTTTTAAAAAAATGTTTTACTGTGAATTATGTGATAGTTTACATGGGAGAACATTAGCTTTACATTCATTCTATCATATATTGTTTCATTGCCATGGTTACAATCCCCTTCATGCATCATCAAACAACCAAAGGGTATACCATGCAAGCCTGCCCCTGGTCATCAGCACACAGCCCCTCTCCCTCTCTGGGTCTAAAGTCTCCAGCCGCTCCATCTCTCCATGTCATCATCTCTGCCTCCATCTCTGGCGTCACTGCTTCTCTGGGTAAGGTCCTGCTCTCTGCTCTTCTCCCTTGATGGTCCCAGGGACCTCTGCTCCTAGACTGCAAAGTCAATCACTCCCCTCCTTTTGCTACAAAATGTCTACATTTACAGTTCCAACCCTCACAGTCAGTCCTGATAACAGTTATTCACTATTATATTACAAGAGACCTAGCCTCATTTCCTTTCATCAGTCCCCTCTAGACGATTGGATATTACTCAGTGGAGATTCTACCTTCTGCCACACCCTCTGGATCTAGGTTCCCTCTTGAAAGCTTGTAAACCAGTCACTTCTTGCCTTTGTAGACCTCCCATTTTGGGTAGTCAATGTCCACATTGCCCATCCCTGTCTACACTGTGTATGGACGGGGTGGGAATGATCCTCGTTGTAAAAATTTGTTCCCTCTTTTGAGCTACTACATCCATAGATGTAGGTCAAGTTCATTAAGTTAGTCATTTCTTGCCTTTGTAGCCCCCGCCCCCATTTTGGGTAGCCAGTGTCTAAGTTGCCCATCCCTGTCAGCCTTGTAGGAATGATTCTCACGTAAAGATTTGTTCCCTCTTTTGAGCTACTACATCCATAAGTATAGGTCAAGTTCATCAAATTGTAGCAGGTTAGTCTACACCCTCCTTTCTTTCTTCTTCTAGTCGAGTTCTGATCATCCAGCTATCGAAGCCAGGTCAAGTGGGTACTATCTATCTGCAAATGTGAGTGTTCTTGTGCATCTCCCCTCAACTTCATATCAGCTGGATGCTTCACTATCTGCCTTAGTCCTCTGTGGCCATGTCACTGCCTCTGGGCCCAGGAGTCCCCAGGTCTTGCCGTACTGCTGGCCATCCAAGTGTCCACCCGGGTTCACAGGGGTCTATTGAATGTGGTTGGGCTTAGCTGGTCACTTCATTGCTGCTTTTTCTCCCCCTATTCCACTTATCGGTGACCAATGTGGTAACCAGCCAGACCACATGCCTGCTCATGTATTCCCCTTGAGTCTCAATCTTGGAAGGGGGTTTGCTCTCAAGGGTTTCTATGTACTTTTATTATAAAAACAAACTCACAAATTGCATAGAAAGGCAGAGAAGCTTTAACCTAAACTCATATATATTCAAGTTCAAACTCATTCCCAGGACAGAATGTATCCTCACTTCCCCAGAACCATCATTATTGTAAAGGGATCATCATCCCTCTGAAGCCCCCAGGGTTCACAACTTTAACTTGCTTCAATCCTCCCTTTTATTTACCTGAAATGGATGATTTCCACCCATAACCACTCTTTGGCAGGTGCCCCCAGAGCTGCCCAGAGTGGGCCCAACCCAGGGCAGTAGTTAGTCCCTTCCTAGCTCTCAAGCTCAGGGCTAGCTCCCTCATCCTGGCTCTAGGCCACCCACCCTAGGCTTGGCTCAGACACGTAACAAAGAGGAACCCCTGGAACATCCACTGAGGAATTGTCACATCCAGGACTGCTACCTGAGTTGTTAAGGAGACCACTTTCAGCAGCACTTACCTAACTGGGACTAGCAGGCTGCCTGTCAGCAGGAATTTTATGTTAGTTAATAGGATAATGGGCTGTTTAATACATCTTTTGCTGAATGCACAAGAAGCTTTTTAAACCAATTGTAGATCCATTCCTGCTAAGGATAAAGATGACTCTTAGTTTTTAGTTGTACACAAGTGAATATGACCCTAATTTCAAGTATCATATACATATATCTATGAGGTTTGTTATAACAAAACAAACTAAAGTAAAAACAGCAGTCTCCTGCTTCCCTTGCCACATTTTTTTTTCATCTCAGAAACAACCACTGACTTTAAAAAAAAAAAAAAAATCTGGATGTTTCCAAATATTCTTTTGAAGTAAGGATAGCAACGCTTCATCTGATTTACTTTGGAGTTATCAGGAGGGACCAGTCCTTGGAGGAGCACATGATGTTTGGTAAAGTAGAGGGTTAGGGAAAAAGAGGAAGGCCCTCAATGAGGTGGACTGAGACAGTGGTCAGACAGGACAATGACTAAGGACAAAGCAGTGTTCCCTTCCATTGTACACAGGAGCACAGATTCAGAACCCACTTGACAGCACTTGGTGGTGGTGGTGGTGATGTGCCGTGGAGTTGGTTCTGACCCATAGCGACCCTGTGCAGGGTTTCCTAGGCTGTAAATCTTTATGGGAGCAGAAAGCCTCATCTTTCTCCCACGGAACAGCTGGTAGTTTTTTTTTATTTTGGCGGGGGGAATAATGCATTGTTTTATTTCTCTTGACAAATAAAATTACATGTGTGACTGAAAATCCAGGTACTAATGTGCAAACTCATATTAAGGCCGTCTAGGGAAGAAAAGAGTCTTGGTACCAATGAGATGCTCCCTATAAAACCAAGTCATCACAATTTCAGACATTTCTTAGAAACACTGGTAAACAGATTTCTTGAGCATCACTTGTAAAGTGGATATATTTCTAGGGCCTGAAATTAATAGGTAATTTTTATTTCCTTCTTACCCTTTTTTTTTTTTTTTTTAAATGTTTTATTGTGTATTGATCGAGTGATAGTTTACATGGGGGAACATTAGCTTTACATTCATTCTATCCTATATCGTTTCATTGCTTTAGTTACCATCCCGTCCATGCATCATCTCCCAACGAAAGGGATGCATGTTCCCCCCTCCCCCCCACGGTCCTCAGCACCCATCCCCTTTCCCTCTCTGGGTCTCAACTCCCCAGGCACTCCATCTCTTCACGTTGTCCTCTCTGTCTTCGTCTCAGGTCTCACTGCTTCTCTGGGTGGGGTCCCGCTTTCCGCTCTTCTCCATTGATGGTCCCAGGGCCCTCCGCTCCTAGACTGAAAGGTTAGTCACTCCCCTCCTTGCTAGAAAACATCCGCCTTCACATTTCCAGTCCTCACCATCAGTCCTGGTAACAATTTTCACTATTGCATCACATGAGACCCGTCTGCATTTCTTTTCATCAGCCCTTCCTAGACAGGTTGGGTGCTATTCACTGGAGACTCCACTATCCTCCCCGCCCTGTGGATCTAGGTTCCCTCTTGAAAGCTTGTAAGCCAGTCACTTCTTACCTTTGTATCCCTCCCCCCATTTTGGGTAGCCAATGTTCACGTTGCCCATCCCTGTCTACTCTTTGTGTGAAGGGGATGGGGATAATTCTTGGAGCCGGGAATTGTTTCCTCTTTTGAGCTACTGCAGTTATAGGTGTAGGTCCAGTTCATCCAGTTGTATCAGATGACACTTTTTTTTTTCTCCTTTTTCCTCTTCTTTCTTTCTCGGGTTGAACTCTGTTCATCCAGTCATTGAAGCCAGGTCATGTGGGTATCATCTGCAAGTGTGGGTGTTCTTGCGTCTGTCTGCCCTCTTCTTATCACAGCTGATAGTTTTGAACTGCTGACCTTGAGGTTCGCAGGCCAATTCATAACCACTACGCTACCAGGAGCTCTGGTAGTGTAGTGGTTACGAATTAGGCTGCTAATCTAAGGGTCAGCAGTTCAAAACTACCAGCTGTTCCGTGGGAGAAGGACGAGGCTTTCTGCTCCCGTAAAGATTTACAGCCTCGGAAACCTGACACAGGGTTGCGATGAGTCAGAACTGACTCGATGGTCTACAGCAGCAGCGGCAGCACTACTATGGCATCCCTTTTTGGTTATTTATTGTTGTATAACAGTCCATCCCCAAACAACCTTCAACAACAATCCTTTATTTTTATTACAGATCTTATTGATGGAGATCAAAGACTTTAGTGTGGGTTATTCCTCAATGTAAAGAGGAAAAAAAAAAAATTCCTCACCACTGGGCTATCAAATAGCATCAAGATAAATGGAGAAAAGACTGAAGTCGTCAAAGACTTTATTTAGCTGGGATCAATCCTCAATACTCATGGAAGCAGCAGTCAAGAAATCAAACAACATATTGCATTAGGCAAATCTGCTGCACAAGACCTTTTTAAAGTGTTCAGAGCAAAGATGTCAGCTTGAGGACTAACGTGCACCTGACAATTTTCAATAACCTCATATGCATGTGAAAATTGGACAATGAATAAGGAAGGTCGTAGAGGAATTGATGCATTTGAGCTATGGTGTTGGAGGAGAATATTGAAAGTACCATGGAGTGTCTAGGAACAAACCAATCTGTGTTGGAAGAAGTACAGCTAGAATGCTCCTTAGAAGCCACAATGGTGAGACTTCATCTCTCATATGTCAAACATGTATCAGAAGGGACCAGTCCCTGCAGAAGGACATCACGCTTGGTGAGGTGGAAGGTCAGCGAAAAAGAGGAAGAATTCCAAGGAGATGGATTGGCACAGTGGCAGCAGCAATGGGCTCAAGCATATCAATGACTGTGAGGTTGGCCCAGGACTGGGCAGTGTTTCGTTCTGTTGTGCATAGGGTCACTATGGGTCAGTACAGACTCAACAGCACCTAACAACAACCGCAACAACGTAAATGAGACTGCTGGCTGCGGCATGTAGGGAGCTATAAGAACTGTTTTTCTTGCACGATTCTGTTGCCCTCCTCCCTCACCCCCAAGTTAATAATTGTCATTTTTAAATAGGTGCAGTATTCTCTGTTCTTATTCAATGTAGTAATTTCTATGAACTTATTCTAATAGGAGGCTTCAAAAAGTTCATGGAAAAATTGAATTAAAAGATAGTGGATCGAAAGGACATGCAGACCAACCTGGAGTGGCTAGAGGAACAGAAGATTCTTCTTGAAAGAAAGACCAGCAGAAGAAAAAACCACGAAAACAGCAGCGTGTTTGGCTATTACAAGAACAAGCAAGCTGCTCACCTGGGAGCCATCAAGGCAAGCCATCAAACCCCTTCAGGACAAACCCCTTTCTAAGACTGTAACTCAGGGCGAGCACAGGAGCTTGTGAGCTCGCTGGTGACTGTGTGAGTGTAAGTGGGGGAGGGGCAGTGATGAACACAGGGGCTGAGTTCAGTTATGGTCCATAGACCCCTGTTGATCTTGAGATAAGAGAGAGAAGGGTTGGTTGGCCTGAAGTTTCGGGAGACTTGGGAACTCCTGAGCCCATGAACACCCACTGGGGGTCTAGAGCTGAGAATGAAATGTCCAGCTGATAGGAAGTGGGGGGAGGTGTGCAAGAACACCCAAGCCTGCAGATAGTACCCTTTTGACCTAGCTTGGATGGCTTGATGATCAAAACTGGACTAGAGGAAGATAAAGACATTTGATACAGGAAGCAAGTGTAAATTACTACAATTTGATGAACTTGACCTTTACTTATGGATATAGTAGCTCAAAATTCCAACCTAGAGGGAAAGTCTTCACATCAAAGACCAAGCCTATCCCCTCAGTATACAGGGTTGATAGAGATGAGCAACGTAAGACACTGGTTATCTAAATGGGGGGTGGGGGTGAGGAGGAACACACTAGAAATGGCTGGCTTACAAGTTTTCAAGAGGGACTTTAGTTTCAGAGGTTGCGGGGGAAAGAACTATCCCCATAATTTTCATCTTGTCTAGATAAGTCTGGTGAAAGGAGATGGGGATAAGATTCTTATGATTTAATAGTGAGCAATTGTTATCATGACTAATTGTGATTGTCACAACTGTAAAGATAGAAATTAAGTAATAAAATGGGGGGGGTAGTTAATCTTGTATTCCAGGAAGAGAGGACTGAAGGACCATCTAGAGGGAAGAACAGGAGTGGACCATGAGATTTAACCAGAGAAGCAGTGACACCAAAGATGGAGGCAGAGCTGAAGACATGGAGAGAGGGAGCAGCTGAGGACTCTGAACTCAGGGAAAGTGACAGACTGTGTGCTGTGGGGCAGGAGGCTGGCTTGCAGAATGTGCCCTTTAGTTGCTTTAATGCTTATGTATTCCTGAGTGTTTTTGTGTACATCAAGGGAGAAAGGAGAGGGAGTAGAGGCAAATATGTTGGCTGATGGTACATGGAAGGATTGTAATAAATGCAACAAAACAAAGTTTGATTGGTTGAGTGCAAAACTGACTTTCTGCAGTGTAAAACTATCACTTAATTCATAATAAAAGCTTCTTAAAAAAAAAAAAAAAGATAGTGGCATTTTACCATGAACGGTTTTGAAGCCCCCTAGTATGCACTGGAGGCTTGCAAGAAGTCCTTGACAACTTCAATCTTTTCTCCGTTGATAAGAATGTTGTTTATTGGTCCAGTGGTGAGGATTTTTGTTTTCTTGACATTGAGATGTAA
>NW_006408614.1:4122910-4164455 GCF_000296735.1 Chrysochloris asiatica | reverse complement strand
AGGTTGGCTCAGGATCGGACATTGTTTTGTTCTGCTGTGCATGGGGTCGCTATGAGTCGGTTCCAACTCGATGGCACCTGACAACAACAACAACAGTATGCACTGGAGTGGTATGGTCTGCAGGATAAGCACTAGACCACAAGGTCGGTTTGAACTGCAAGGCCAGTGGTTCAAATTCATCAGCCACTCCTTGGAAACCCTGTATGGGTTGCTATGAGTTGGAACCGAGTAGACGACACTTAACAATAACAAAAACAACAACAGTATATGCATTGCAAGGAGCTCTGGTAGCATATTGGTTATAAGTTGGGTTGCTAACCTTGAGGTCAGCAGTTCAAAACTACCAGCTGCTTCACAGGCGAAAAAGAGGCTTTCTGCTCCTGTAATGATTTACAGCCTTGGAAACCCTATGCAGAATTGTTATGAGTCGGAACTGACTCCACAGTACACTACCACCCCCAGTATGCATTGAGGAGTCCTGGTGTGGCACTGTAGAATAAGCACTGAACTTCAGGTTGGTTTGAACTGTAAGGTTTGCAGTTCAAACTCACCAGCTACTCCTGGGAAACCCTATACAGGGGTCGCTATGGGTTTGAGCTGACTTGATGGCACTTAACAACAACAGCGTGCATTGCGGAGTCCTGATGTGGTACTGTATGATTAGCACTGGACCACAAGGTCAGTTTGAACTGCAAAGTTGGCAGTTCAAACTCACTAGCCGCCCCTTGGAAACCCTATATGGGTCGCTATGAGTCGAAATTGACTTGATGGCACTTTACAACAACAACAACAACAGTATTCATTGGAGTCCTATTGTGGCACCATAGGATGAGCACTGGACTGCTAACCACAAGGTTGGCAGTTCAAACCCATAGCCACTCCTTGGAAACCCAATTCCAAGGGTCTCTATGAGCTGGAACTGACTCAATGGTGCTTAACAATAATAGTAACAGTATGCATCAGAGCCCTGGTGTGGCGCTGTAGGATAAGCACTAGACTGATAACAGCAAAGTCAGCAGTTCAAACCCACAAGCTGCCCTCAGAAACCTTATTCAGGATCTCTATGAGTCGGAAGCAACTCGATGACATACAAAAGCAACAGTATGCATTAAGAAGCTCTGGAGGCATTGTGAGTTATGGGTAGGGTTGCTAACCAAAACATCAGCAGTTTGAGTTCACCATCCACTTTGAGAGAAAAAGAGAAAGGCTTTCTGCTCCTGTAAAGATTGGTTGTTGTTGTTAAGTGCCATTGAGTTGACTCTGACACACAGCGACCCTGCATAGAGTTTCTGAGGAGCCGCCGGTAGGTTTGAATGCCAGCCTTGTGGCTCACAGTCCAGTGCTGATCCTACAGCTCTACACAGCCTCAGAAACCCTTTACAGTGTAGCTGAGTCAGAACCGACTAACACCAAGAAGAATGTACTAATTCAATCTCAACTCTTTGTCAATGACCTAAATCTCCTCTCAGGATTCTCTGAAGGCTCAGGTTTTTTTTAGCATTTTCATCTTCCAACCCCACCCCCCACCTCCTACCCACCTCAGGCGGACTGTCCTCTATGCTGGAAGCTGTTCCCCTCATTGCCATCTTTCATGATACACCTGGGTTTTCTGTATTTGTGTCTTCCTGTTGCTGAAGAGTAAAGAATACTTATTCTGTTTAACTAAAAGGGATTTATTTATTGAGGGTAATGCAATTTACAACTGGGGAAATAGAAGGGAGAGAGGAATCTGCCAAGGGCCTGGAGGGAGAGGTTGGCTTTTACAGTAGCCACAGAGAAGAGAGTGAGTGCGTGATAGTCACATGGTCACAAGGTGATGCCTCATCAGCAACTTCACATTCAACCATCTGTATCCTGGAACACCCTAGGTAAACTCATTCTCCTGCAATCACCCCGTTCTGAAGAATGTTAAATATTGAATATCCCACGGACTGCCAGAAGAACTAACACATCTGTCTTCGAAGAAGTTGTCAGAGTGCTTCTCAGAAGTCAGGGTGGCCAGACTTCCTCTCATTTACTGTGGACTGTTATCAGGAGGACCAGTTATTGGAGGGTATCATGCTTTGAACAGTGGAGGCTCAGCGACAAAGAGGAAGAGCCTAGCCTTACAGGACTGGGCAGTGCTTTGTTCTGTTGTACAGAATAGAATATCCTGTTATTTTAATGAATGCCAAAGTGATTGACCAAGAAATTGACAAATTCTGTCAACTTCTGCAGTCTGAAATTGATCAAACGTGTGATCAAGATGTATTGATAAGTACTGGTGATTAAAATTTGAAAGTTAGAAACTAAGAAGGATTGATAGTTGGGTAATACGGTCTCTCTTTTCTTTAAGTTTTTATTGTGAATTGAGTGAAAGTTTACAGAGCAGATCATCAGTTTTACATTCAACCAATCATATATTTTGTTTCATTACAATGATTATAATCCCCTCCATGTACTATCAGTTAATAGTCTTTCTATTCATTTTAGCTTTTTTTTTTTTTTTTATAAGTGGGATCATACAGTTTTTAACTTTTCATAACTGACACGTTTCACTCATCATAATGCTTTCAGGGTTCATCCATGTTGTAGCATGCATTAGGACATTTTCTTTTTCCTTTTTTTTTTAAAGGTTTTTATTGTAGATTGAGTGAAAGTTTACAGGGCATATCATCCATTTTACATTCAACAAATCATACATCTTGTCTCATTACAATGATTACAATTCCCTCCATGTACCATCAGTATTTCTCTCTACCCACGTTACCTTTTAAAAAACAAATAAACAATCAAACAAACAAAAAATCCACTCAGGCACATATGATAATTTACATCTCCAAAGGGCACATTCTGCAAGTCTGCTCCTGGCCACCAGCTCTTAGTCCCTCTCTTAGTCCATGAATCTAGAGTCCTCAGCCACTCCCCCTCTCCATGCCTCCATCTCTGCCTCCATCTCTGGCGCTGCTGCTTCCCTGGATAACGTCCGCATTCTGCTTGTGCATTTCTCTCTTGATGGTCCTAGGGTCCTCTGTTTCTGGACTGTAAGATTAAACACTCCCCTGTTTTTGTTACAAAACAGGGGAGTGTTTAATCTTTACAATTGTGACAGTTGCAATTAGTCATGATAACAATTATTCACTATTGAATCATACGAATCTTATCCCCATCTCTTTTCACCAGACCCATCTAGACAAGGTGACAGCTATTCAGTGGGGACTCTTTCTTTCCTCCCATACTCTTAAACTAAACTCCCTCTTGAAACCTTGTAAGCCAGTCACTTCGTGCCTTTATTGCCCCCTCATTTTAGGTAGCTAATGTCTAAGTGTACAGATGGGATAGCATTGATACTAGATGTGAAGACTCCTTCCCTTTCTGTTGGTATTTAGAGTAACTACCTCTCTGAGTATAGATCAGGTTCATCAAATTGTAGCACTTTACCCTGTTTCCTTTATTTAAAAAAAAAAAAAAAATCTTCCTCTAGTTGAGCTCTGATGATTGAGTCTTCGAGGCGAGGTCAAAAGGGTACTATCTGCAAGTTTGGGTGTTCTTGTTCATATCAGCTGGATGCTTCCCTTTCAGCTCTAGCCCTCTGTGGCCATGTCCTTGTCCATGGGCTCAGGTGTCTCCAGGTCTCACCACACTTTGGACCAACCAGCTCTTCCTCTTCTCTCTCTCATCTTCAGGTCAACGGGATTCAATGGACTGGGGTTGAACTCAGCCCATTTCTTCACTGATGCCTTTCCCCTCTTCCACTCACCAGTAGACCAATGTGGTCACCAGCAAGCTTGTGTGTTCCCTTTGAGTTTCAGTCTTAGGGGGAGTTTGTCCTGAAGTCACTTGATTGCATGTCTTGATGTCTTCCTGGTGAACAACTTGCTTATTCTTGTAGTAGCCAATCATGCTGACATTTTTGTTTTGGGTTTTTCCTGATGATTTTTCTTTGAAGATGTATTTTCTGTTGCTCTAGCTGTTTCAGGCTGGTCTGCTTATCCTTGCTAGTGGGAATGTCCCATCTCATAAGGTTCTGGATGGGACTCAGGATTCCACCTAAGGTCCTATACTCTGTAAAGGCTTTGCACGAGGCCTAGTTCACTGGGCAAGTTCTAAACCCCTTTTGGGTATTCCAATCAGTTATAGGCTGAAGACGAGCTTATAAGTTTTCTCTAATCATGTTTCCCAACATTCCTTTCTATCCCACTCAAGTGTCTATTTTACAATAGTAGGCAAGGGAAACTAATATTCATAAGACAGTCAAGGATTTTAGTATTATTTCCCCTCTTCAAGCTATACCTAGATCCCTGTTTCCCAGAGCCCTGTATTTCCAAGGTTGAGCATGCATCACTATTTTCCTCTGTCCCACTAGGCCATGCAAACCTGTCTCAGTGTTCCCCTATCTATCTTGTTCTTCTGCCTCCAACTTCCTTCTTGTATTGCCCTCCCCAACACCCAAACTAAACCCCCACCCCAACCCCATTGTGGTTACCTTATATTCCATTAGTTTTTACCTCCATTTAAGACAGTCTGTTTTATCCTGTAATCTACCTGATCTTCCCACCACCTGGATCTCTGTTCCTCTGTGTTTACCTTCTTTCACATTGTAATCATTTTGATCAAAGACTGACCTCCCAGATCCTCTGTTCTTATGATTTTATTCTGTTCTTGACTCTTCCATTTGTCGACTGAGTTCAGGGTGATGCTGCCACATATGTCATTCTTTAGTTGTTGTCTGTTCTTGTTGGTTCTCAGTCCACAGAACTTCCTTTAGGATGTTTTTCATAGCAGGGTTGCCTTTGGCAAAATCCCTTAGCTTTTGTTTACCCTGCAATGTTTAGATTACACCATCATATTTGATTGACACCTTTGCTCGGTAGAGGATTCTTGGGTGGCAGGTTTTTTTTTTTTTTTCCAGAGTTTTCTGCCCATTGCCTTCTTGCCTGCATGGTTTCTGTTGAGAGATCCGAAATTAATCTGATTTGTTTGCCTTTGTATGTTAACACTTATCATTTCCTTAGCTGCTTTCAGGATCCTGTCCTTATCTTTGATTTTGGAGAGCTTGATTATTATATGTCTTGGTGATTATCTTTTAGGGTCTATCCTTCCTGGGGTTCGCTGAGCTTCTTGAATGCTTATCTTTTCACTTTTCAGGATGTTAGGAAAATTTTCTTCCAGAAGCTCATTAACTATCTCCTCTGTGGACTTGTGTGATTGTTCCTGTTCCGGAATGCCAATAAGTCTTAAGTTATTCCTCTTCATGTTATCCAACATGAATCTTAGGCCTTCTTCAGATTTTTTAGTGCTTTTTTGTGTTTGCTCTTCTATCTTAGTGTTGAGAGATTTATCTTCTAGCTCACTAGTTCTGGCTTCTATCTCTTCAATTTACTCTTTTGCCCTTTCAGTGTATTGTCCATTTCTGATAATCTATTATTAATCATTTGGACCTCTTTCTGTAGGTTTTGAATTGTTTCCAATGCTTTATCTATCTTATGTGATTGTTCCTGACTTCTTATTTTTCTCAACTTCATTGTATAGTGTTTTGATACATTTTATAATCATTTTTCTGAATTCCTTCTCAGGCATTTCCAAAGCTTGCCCATCTTCCAGCATGGAGTGTAGGTCTACTTCCAGCTCATTTGCCTCAGTCACTTTATCTTGTTTCTGGACATGTGCAGATATGGTCATCTGCTTCTGTTTTTTGGGCATATTCAGGTATTATCTGTGACCTTAATACTTAGATGGGTGTTTATTTTTTATGCTTTCTAATTGCCTCTAGGTAGATATGATCAGGAAATGGGCTTCCCTTTTCACTCTTCTTCCTGAGAAATTTCAAGATGCTACTGTTCGTCATTTTGATATAACTTAGGATTTAATTTTTAGCCTATTTCCTTTTTAGTCTGCCTGTCCTGCTCCACAATCTCCGTCAGACCTTTTTTCTAGTTATAAACATTTCAGGGCCGGCTGTGGCGGTTTGGTTTTAAGTGGAAACTGTCTCTTTAAATTTAAAGATCTGTGTGCATGCATAGTAGAACCATCCGAGGGTGGGGCTGGGGTGTCCACTCGCTCAGGCACCCCTATAGTCACTAGAATGGAGGTGTGCAGATAGCGAGAGAACAATGAAGAGATACCAAAAGAAGAAAAAAAAAAAAAAGTATGTCCACACCTTTATCTCCATGGTTCTGTCAGGCATCCGTGGTTGCTCTGATTGGTCTTGCCCAAGATGGTGGCTCTGGGAGCAGCTGAGTGTCTTAAATTAGAAAGCAATGGGTTTGTTGCTTCTGCTACAAATTCCCCCAGCTGTAAGCCTACCAACCTTTTTAAATATTCCTTTATATATGGTTCAGAGTTCTGGCACCATTCCCTGAGCCTGTTTGGTCCGGTATTCTGTGTTGTTGCTGATGGAGCTCCTCACTGCACTTCTATCTGGTCCGCCATCTTGTTTGTTCTCCTTTGTTTTTAAACACTCAGGCATATACAATAATTGATACCACCAAAGGGCACATTCTGCAAGTCTCCCTCCTGGCCACTAGCTCTCAGTCCCTCTCTTCCCATGAATCTAGGTCATCAGCTGCTCCCTCTCTCCATGTCCCCATCTCTGTCTCCATCTCTGGCATCGCTGCTTCTCTGGATAGGGGTCCCACATTTCACTTGTGCTCTTCTCCCTTGATGGTCCTAGGGTCCTTTGTTTCTGGACAGTAAGATTAACTACTTCATTTTTGTTTCAAAAGTCTACCTTTACAATTGTGACAGTTGCAATTAGTCATGATAACAATTATTCACTATTGAACCATAAGAATCTTATCCCCATCTCTTTTCACCTGACCCATCTAGACAAGATGAAAATGATTTAGTGGGGACTCTATCTTCCCCCGCACACTTTTAAATTATACTCCCTCTTGAAAACTTGTAAGCTAGCCACTTCATGCCTTTATTGCCCCCTCATTTTATGCAGCCAATGTCTTAAGTTGTCCATCCCTGTCTACCCTGTATACAGAGGGGATAGCATTTAATACTTGAAGACTCCTTCCCTTTCTGTTGGTATTTTGAGCTACTACATCCATGAGTATAGGTAAATTTTATCATGTTGTAGTAATTTGCCCTCATTTCCTTTATCAAAAAAAAAAAAATTAAAAAAAAAAATCTTCCTCTAGTCGAGTTCTGATTATCAAGCCATTGAGGCTAGGTTAAGTGAGTACTATCTGCAAATATGGGTGTGCTTGTGCATCTCCCCATACTTCATATTAGCTGGATGCTTCACTATCAGCTCTAGCCCTCCGTGGCTATGTCCTTGTCCATGGGCTCAGGTGTCCCCAGGTCTCACCACACTTTGAACCAACCAGTGCTTCCTCTTCTCTCGCCCATCTCCAGGTCAACAAGAATCTATGGAGCATGGTTGAACTCAGCCCATTTCTTCATTGCTGCCTTTCCCCCTCTTCCACTCACCAGTAGACCAATGTGGCCGCCAGTAAGCTTGCAGGCCTGCTGATGTGTTCCCTTTGAGTTTCAGTCTTAGAGGGGGTTAGTAATATGGTCTTGGTGAAAGAAAAGACACTGGATTGCATGAAAGATTTTTGCAAGACGGATGACTTCTTCATTGCAAATACCTATTGTCAACAACATAAATTGTGACTATACACATGAAATTTACCAGTCGGGGTACACAGGAATCAAATTGACTACATCTGTGGGAAGAGATGATGGAGAAGCTCAATATCATCAGTCAAAACAGGGCCAGCATAGAGAATATCAATTACTCATTTGCAAGTTCAGGCTGAAGCTGAAACAAATCAAAACAAGTCCACAAGAGCCGCAATAGGACCTTAAATACACAACACCTGAATTTAGAGACCATCTCAAGAACAGATTTGATGGACTAGACACGAAGGATAGAAAATCAGAAGATTTGTGTGATGACATCAAGAACATCATCCATGAAGAATGCAAAAAGTCATGAAAAAGATAAGAAAGAAAAAAAAACTCAAAATGGATGTCGGAAGAGACCCTGAAACTTGCTCTTCAATGTAGAGTAGCTGTGATGAAGTGAAAGAGTGGAACAGAAAATTTGAAGGACAACTCGAGAAGATAAAATGCAACACATTGGGAAATATGCAAAGACCTGGATTTAGAAAAATCAGAAAGGAAAAGCACACTCAGCATTTCTCAAGATGAAAGAACTGAAGAAAAACTTCAAGCCTCGAGTTGTGAAATTGAAGGATTCTATGGAGTCCTGGTGTGGCGCTGTGGGTTAATGCACCAGACTGCAAAGCTGTTTGAACTGCATGTCGGCGACTCAAGCTCACCAGTCACTCCTCGGAAACCCTATACAGGGTTGCTATGGGTCTGAATCAACTTGATGGCACTTAACAACAACAACATGGACAAAATAAACATTGAATGATGCTGAAGCATTAAAAGAAGATGAAAGTAAGACACAGAGTAAACGTACCCCAAAGAATCTGTTGGTGCAACATGGTACTGAAGCAAGAAGTCCAAGTTGCACTGAAGATGGAATACCAACAGAAATGTTTCAGTAAAGGGATGCAGCGCCGGAAGCATTCATGAGTCGATGCCAAGAAATTTGGAAGACAGCTATCTGGCCAACTGACTTGAAGAGATCCATATTTGTACCCATTACAAAGAAAGGTGATCCAATAGAATGCAATATATACCAGTATATTAATATCACCGGTGAGTAAGATTTTGAAGCTAATTCTGAAACATTTGCAACAGTACATCATCAAGCTGGATTCAGAAGAGGTCATGGAATGAAGGCTATCACTTCTGAGGTCACATGGATCTTGGCTGAAAGCAGAGAACTCCAGAAAGATGGTAGCTACCTCATTTACATGTGAAAACTGGACAATGAATAAGAAAGGTTAGAGAGCAATTGATGCATTTGAATGATGGTGTTGCTGAAGAATATTGAAAGCACCTGGGAGGCCAGAAGAACAAACACATTTGTCTTTTACAGCCATTAGAATGCCCCTTAGACGTGAAGATAGCCAGACTCTGTCTCCTGTCCTCTGGACATGCTCTGAGGAGGGACCAGTCCCTAGAAAAGGAATCATGCTTGATAAAGTAGAGGGTCAGCAAAAGGAGGAAACTGTGTCTTCCAATGATGAATTGTGACTGAAACAATGGACTCAAATGTAACAATTGTGAGGATGGCACAGGTCCAGAAAGTGTTTCCTTCTGTTGTGCATAGAGTCTCTATGAACCAACTCTCATGGCGCCTACGAACGACACATGGGTCAACAGATTCAAGGTAGCATCTAACAACACCACCAAATCCCATTGATCAACAGTTACTAAACCAAATCCCTAACCCTTACTTGGAGTCCTGGTGTGGCTCTGCAGGATAATGCACTGGACCACAAGGTCGGTTTGAACTCCAAGGCTGGTAGTTCAAACCCACCAGCCACAGGTTTTCTTGGAAACCTGATACAAGCTCACTGTGAGTTGGAACGGACTTAAAAGCACTTAACAACAACGCTTACTAAAAGTGGTTTGGGGCAAGACTCCAGCTGTTTTCTGGTTCCATCCAGCCAAATACCCATGAACGGGAAAATGCAGATGCATTGTAACAAAATGGAGTTTTCATTCAAACCTATTTCAGCCATTTGTGTATTATGCCAAGTGCCTTGATTTTAGAGGTTTGCTCTTTCTGGCTTTAAGCCCTCGTTGTGGTAGAGCACACAAACTCCCTGAGAAAAAGGTGTATAAGAAGTACAATTTTGAGACCTTACAGGTCTGAAAATAGTTTTATTCTATCCTGACACTTTTTTCATTTTGTGCTATCATTTTTTTTTTTTCACAAAGAACCTTTATTTTGATCTGAGTATTTTAGAATTGTATCCTGCTCTTGTTTCATGATTGCTACTTTTTGTCTCTCTGAAGATGCCAATGTATCTTCTGTAAGAGCTAGTTTTCTGTTTGTTTCGAATTCTCCTCAGATAAATGTAACTTGGATGCCTATTTATATTTAAGAATGGGGACTACAAAGACAATTAGAAGAAGTACAGCCAGAATGCTCCGTGGAGGTCAGGATGGTTAGACTTTATCTCTCATACTCCAGTCCCTGGAGAAGGATATCAGGTTTGGTAAAGTGGAGGGTCTGAGAAAAAACAGGAAGACCCTCCAAAGAGATGGACTGGCACAGTGCTGGCAGCGATGGTCTCAGGAGTAGCAACGATTGTGAGGTTGGTGCAGGACTGGGCAGTGTTTCGTTCTGTTGTGCAGAGGATTGCTATGAGTTGGTACCAACTCCATGTCACCTAACAGGAAGTATAAAACCGTGAGTGTGGGCTCTGGAACTCAGTGGAGGTAATCTGGATGGGTCATTTCAAAGTCTTCCCTCTGGAGGGCTTCCGAGGCCTCTTCCTGTCCTTACACGGGGAAGGCCTGGCCACCAATGTCCTGAGACTTGACTTGAGCCAGTGTTGTGACCTCAGCCTCTCATGTGTTGTTGTTAAGTGCTACGGAGTTGGTTGTGACCCACAGTGACCCTGTATAGGGTGTCCAAGGAGCGGATGGTGAGTTTGAAATGTACCTGCCCACAAATCCCATCCACTGGCCAGGGGTCCCCAGGCCAGAGACCCCGAGTTTCACCTCTCCAGTAAATCTCTGGTCTTCACCTGTGTGCAGAAGGAAAGGACGACACTCTGCTTTCTTTAGCCAGCCCCCTTCCCCTCTCTGCAGGGCGCTGGCTGCTTTCAACCCCAGAGGTTTGGGGGATTCTGTGGGTTAAGTCAGGTTGGTTTCAGCCTTTTCAGGTTTGCTATTACGGTGTGGTGCTGTGGGTTAATGCGCCAGACTGCAAAGCTGGTTTGAACTGCAAGGTTGGTGGTTCAAGCTCACCAGCTGCTCCTCAGAAACCCTATACAGAGTCACTGTGGGTCAGAAATGACTCGACAGCACTGAATAACAACTATGGGGGTTACTCCCAGACCGGACCATCTGTTTTCTAATCTCCCTAGTTGCTGTCTGTCCTCTTCTTACCCTCCTTTGCAATCCATGCTCTGAAAGAATCCCTTTGCTGTGTCGTCTGGGAAGGAGTGGGGGAAGATGGTTGTTGAGGCAGCATGCTCTTCAAAGTCCACAAGAGCCTGGTCCCAGCAGCACCTGACAGGTATGGCATCCAGAACTACCTGACTCTGCTCCTGCATGCTCCTCCCATAAGCCACGCCCTTCTGACACCTGCTCCTCTCCAGACACGTATGCTCTGGACCCCCTCCTTGTCCTGTTCCCCATTACCTGAATGCCTCCCCTGCCCACGGACCTCCCCATCTGCCTTCTCCCCTCAGGAATGCTGCTGCTCTCCTGTGTCTCCCCTAGAGATGGCCGCTTTCCTATTGCCTCCTTCTTGCTCCCTGCTCCTGAGCCCCTTCTCCTTTCTCTTCCTAAGCCCTGCTCCATGCTCTAGTCTGCGGTGGGATTCCATAGTTCCCTCATGCTCTAGCCTGTGGTGGGATTCCATAGTTCTCTCAGTTTTTCCCTCCACTGAAGCTACAACCCCCCCCCCCCCCCAAGTTTCCACTCTCCGTGGGCTCCCCTCCGGCCACAGCCTGTGCCTTTGTCTGGATTTGCCCTTTCCAGCCTTCCTGATCTTTCCTAGATTACCACGGGGCCCCTCCTAAATGGCCTGCCCTTGGGTCACTACTGTGGCACCTGGGACTGTCTCCCCACTCAGTTTTCTCTTCTGCGTCACGGTTGTTGTTTTCTAAACCACTGAGTGGAAATGAAATGAAATGTGAGACACAGAATATCATTAGTTTTATTATAAAAGGCAGCCATGGAGATTATTAACATGATGAAGATTTCAGAATGCCAATGGACTGGGCAGCCTCACACCATGCTGTTTTGAGACTGATTTCAGTCTACATTCTGCCCAACAACGTCACCACCATCTCTAAATAACAAAAAATCTTTGTCTGAATTACTTTGGTGCCTCCGTATTCTGGGAGAAGAACTTTATCTCTGACTTTCACACTCACTGGTTGAATCCCTCCACCCTTCCCTCTAGATCTGTATCCAACAGCTACAGAGCATTTCTTTGAGAACTTTCCAGAAGCCTAATGCCTCCTGCCCACCAACACTCTAAAAGAGGGGAAGAAACTTTCTAAATGCCTGTCCTGTCAGGGTTCCCGTGTCACATCACAGTAACTTGTACAATGGAGAGGAACCAGTGCCTCGTAGAGCTCCTTGCTGGTTAATAAATGGAGGGGACAAAGGTCAGGCCACGCCACAGCCCTCATTAAAGCCCTCAGGGACTCTGCATGGTCAGGGTATGACGTGTGCTCACTCCCAGCCCAGGCCCAGGAGTCCCCGGGAGGCCTGCCTGTCCTCTCTGGGTGACCCTAGGCTTTCACAGCCCTTGTCTACTTGAAGCGCCTCACGTCTCAGTCTCTGAGAGATGGGCACCTCGGCTGTGCCAGCCTCTGGGGGATCCAGCGAGCCTTCACCTGCCCTCCACAGCTTGGTACAGTCTCCCGCCTTTGACTGTTGCTACACCTTTGGAGGTGGCACCAATTTCACCTGCCCCACATAGAAGTGATGGACATCAGTGTCCCCCTCCTCTTGATGGCCCCCAGAAAGCCCTTGAGAAATGGCAGCCTTGCCCTGAGCCCACTCAGCCTATGCTGGCAAAGGCTGCTCTGGGGCCCCGGGCGGTGAGCGAGTCCTCTTAATGTGGCTCTGTGTCTCCTCACCCCCTTCGTTCCCTTAGAGTAGGGCCACAAAGGGGATGTCTCCCTTGGGGGACCCACAGCAGTCCGTCCGTCAGTGCCTGCACATAGAGTCAATGCCTGATGGGCTGAAGGTGAGGGTCTTCATGGAGCCATGACTTTGAGTCTGTGAGGTAGTGGGATGCGGTGGAGGTTAGTCACTGAGTCCTGGTCCAGGCTGGACTGTCATGGTGTCACCTGCCCCCTTCCTGGGAGCCGTTTCTATTTGTCCAATGGTGTGGGGTGGGTATGGGGCTGCTCAGCTCCCTGTGATTCCAGATACATAACTTCCTATCTGGGGAAGCTCCAAGGCCAGCACCTGCCTTCAAATCAAGTCCAGACAGCAAAGTCCTTTCTTAGTGACCGGCCTGGTAGAGCTGGGACAGGAAGGAGGGGTGCCTGCCTAGGCCCACGCTCCGTGAAGGGCACCATGCCATGGGGGCTCTGCTCTGCCCTTGAGAAGAGAGGGGCTGAGAGGACAGGGTCATCTGTCCTCTAGGCCAGGAAGCACCCAGAGCCTTGTCCCTGGTGCTGATCTGAAGACACCACCAGACCCACCCATTTTGCTGGGATCCACCATCAACACTCAAGGAAGCAGAAGTCAAAAAATCAAATAACATTTTGTACTAGGCAAATCTGCCCCACAAGACCTCTTCAAAGTGTTTAAGAACAAAGATGTCAATTTGAGGACTGAGGTGCGCCTGACCCAAGCCGTGATATTTTCAATAACCTCATATTCATGTGTAAGTCGGACAGTGAATAGACCATAGAAGAACTGATGCATTTGAGTTATGGTATTGGAGAATATTGAAAGTACCATGGACTGCCAAAAGAACCAACATCGGGGTTAGTAGTAGTACAGCCAGAATGCGCCTTAGACACCAGGATGGTGAGGCTTCACCTCTCACACTCTGGACGTATTACCAGGAGGGACTGGTCCCTGGAGAAGGGCATCATGCTTGGTAAAGTGAAAGGTCAGTGAAAAGGGAAGATCCCCATGAGACGGAGTGGCACAGTGGCAGCAGCAATGGGCTCAAGCTTAACAGCTATGAGGATGTGCAGGACTGGGCAAGGTTTCAGTCTGTTGTGCACAAGGTTGTTATTAGTCAGAGCCAACTTGAAGGCACCCAACAAAACATAGGACCCACCCTTCCTGGTACTTGGTGCCAGAAGGCTCCAGGGGAAGGGGCAGAGAGGGGACTTCGCCTCTGGGCACCTTGGGAGCAGCAGAATGGGCAGGATAAACATGGTCAGGATAAACTGAGGGCAGAAATCAGGATGTCTTTGCTGGGAAAAAGGACCTCGGCCTGTCTCCCTCCTGGCCCCGGCCTAGTTGGGACAATGGACTGTGTTGCTGTGGTCACTCCTTATAAAGGTCCAGTGTTGGCTTCTTCTTTGAGGAAAACCCACTGAAATGGGAGAGACTGAATACTGACAACAGGGAGCAGTGAGGCCGATGGGTCCTTGGTCACAGAAGCTTGTGTCTGAACTCCTGCCGCTCAGAGAAGCCAGGCTAGGCCACCTGACGCCAAGTTCCCCTCGGTGGCCAGGTTGAGCACGGTCCCTGCTCTGGCAGGGCCTGGCCTGGTGTGTCCCAGGGCAGGGATTGGGATTGGAAGTGTGAGGTGCCACTGGGAGACACTCAACATGGGCAGGGCTGGAGCCACGTCCACAGTGAGGAGCACAGGCTGGTGTGTGTGTGTGTGTGTGGGGTCTCAGGAGCCACGTGGAGCCAGCAGGCAGAGAGGAAGCGGTGGGGGTGAGATGCCCCGGCCCCAGCTCTAGGTGATGGGTGAGCTGCCATCGTGCATACTAATTACATTTTTAATCAGCCAGAACGAGGCGCTGTCATCAGTTTGCTTTGAGGATGGCTCTGAATCACCGTGGAGCTGACAGACTGGGGCGGGCCGGTGACCCTGGGGGCAGCCAGTGGGCGGGAGCCCCTACCCTGTGTGCAGAGGGCCCATGGGCTGGCCTCCTGGAGGTGCCCCCAAACAGCACTTGACACTTGATTTTATTCCATGATGCTGATCTGGGCGGGGATGGGGCAGGCCCCGGAGCGGCGCGTCCCACTCCCTGCCAGTTCCTTTAAAAACTGAGCTGCAAAAATAAAATCAAATGACAGAAATAAAAATAAAAACAAAACCCTGAGCTGTTAAAAACCAAACAAATTAAAAATCCCCTTTGGTGTCTTGGTAAAAGCCAGTGGGTGGACGGGTGGGCGGCCAGTGGGCTCAGTCCTGCTTGTCCTCCGTGTCGGACCCCTCCTCTTGCTCGGGGCCCAGGCCGCCCCCCTGGCTGTCTGGATGCTTCAGGATGGCGCTGTACTTGAGGGTGGTGGTCTCGGCCTGCAGTACCACCTCCACCAGGCTGAAGATGGTGATGACCTGTGCAGAGCAGGGCCCAGTGAGAGGACTCAGGGGACAGGGCATTGGGGGTGGTGGTGCAGGGACTGTTCCCGGAGTGCAGGTGTGCCGTGGGGACAGTCATCAGGCCCGATCAGCCTCAGTCCCCTGGGGGACATGCAGGCCAGGCCATTGGTGTGACCTGGCACCCGGGACACACACAGATGCAACAACCTGGGGCGGGCGGGCCTTGGGAGCACATTGTAGGGAAAGTAGTTAGAGACGGTTTTTCATGAATGAGGTCCCATAGCTTTCACTAGATAGTCAATAGGACTCCAAAAGTGAATTCCCCTGCTTCAGAGAGGGACAGAACCTGCCTCCTCCCACAGTAGCGTCCCCACAGGGGCCAGGAGGATGTGGTCTTGGGACTGGTTAGAGCTGCCCCCCTGCCCGCAGGTCTAACCTGGCGCACTGGCTGCTCTCCGATGTCCTGGGGCTCCCAGATGAGCGTGAGCTCTGGCTTCTTGCCCACCTTCTGGAAGTGGTGGGCCTGCAGGGGCAGGGCCTATGCAACACACATCAGTGCCTCACTGGGCTCTGGACACCGCCTCTGACCCTCCCACCCCCAAATGGCCCACCTGTGTGTGTGTGGGGGACCCTGCTGTTTGACCTTGGACACGCCCCAACCCCACTGCTACTTCCTGTCGGTGTCAACTAAGCGGCCAGAGAAGCGGGGGCAGGTCCTGAGATGACCAAGTGCTAAGGGCCTGGGAGGGGTGTTATTTGGGGGGCAGGGCTGGGGAATGGTGGTTGGCCTGGGCAGCAGGTATTGGGAATCTACCCTCAAATCTCAGGATCGTAGCTGCTAGGGAAGGGCAGGCTCTGCGAGGCTGAAGGCTGGCGCCCCCTGCTGGCCCTGGTCTGTAGGAACCACTGAGGACAAGAACCCTGAAGCATTCTGGTGTCTGGCTCTCCTACTTCCTAGTCTGATGACCACACACCGCCTGCCCAAAGTGGTCAGGATGGCTGGTGACATGCTGACCACGGCACCAACTTCCCAAGGAGGGAGCTGCTCCCAGAGCAGCCATGGACTACTAGGGTCATTCTAGAACAAACATCCCTAAAGCCTGTCTGCCTGCCATCTGCTGGGGGTTGGGGGTCCTCTCTGGCTGCCTGGTCTTTGGGGATGAGGCCCCAGCCCGATCCTGACCTTGGAGCCCCTCCTAGGTAAGCAGACTGCTTCTTGAAGGGCCTAAGGGGCGGGCTTGGTGCTGGGGGACAGGACAGGGCAGCTCCCCTCCACAGCGGCCTCTGCACATCCCCCCACCGCACACCTGGTGCTGCCCACTACTGAGTGAGGGGTGCAGTCCCACCTCACAGTTGTAAACCTCCGGCCCTAAGCCTGTGCTGGACACCCCACTCCACCCAGCTGCAGAGGAGGGCCGGGGGACATCTGAGAAGAGGGTTCTCTACAGGCACTGCCTTGGGGGGCCCAGGAGACCCCGGCAGCTGCTCACTCACGTTACAGTAGATGCGTTTCTGCACCCCGTAGCGTAGCACCAGCACGTCGAAGGCTTGGTTGAGGACGCCCATCACCATGGCTTCTGATAGCAAGGGGCCACTCTCCTGCAAGGCAGCACACAGCAGGCTCAGCCACAGACCTGGACACGGCTCTTCCCAGTCCCCCCGGCTGCCCATGGCCCTGAATTCCTGAGGGGCCATGCAGGGAGAGGCGCCCAGGAGGGTGGGTGGTGGGTGGTACACTACGAGGCGTCCAGGAGGGTGGGTGGTGGGTGGTATGCTCCAAGGTGCCCAGGAGGGTCACTGGGCCAGGCTGGGGGTGTACCTTGACCAGGACAGCGAAGAAGAGGTTGGTGCTGAGCTCCTGCACGCGCTTGGATGCTATACGGCGGTCATTGCAGTGGTCAGCCTGCTTCTGCATGGCGTCAGGCTCCAAATCTGGCAATGCCCCGTAGCCTGAGCAGAGGGGGTCAGACCCTGCTGGTCAGTGGTCTATGTGTGTGATCGTGGCTGGGTGAGGACTCTCGCGGCTCCTGGCCCAGGTGGCACCCAGGCAGAGCAAAGGCTTCCAAGGGGACAGAGGAGACCCCAGAGTGAAGGTGAACCGGACACTGCCCTCCTGCCTCTTTGTGGGGCCTTCAGGGTTGAGGTGGGGTGGTCTGTGCGTTCTTACCTAGCGCGGCGGCCAACAGGCGGTGCACCAGGACATCAGGGAACCGGCGGATGGGGGAGGTGAAGTGGGTGTAGAGCGGCATGTTGAGGGCGTAGTGCCAGAACTGGGCTTGGTCCTGCAGCACTCCAGAGCAGAAATACAGCGCCATCTGGGGGCAGGATGGGTCTCAGGACCATGCGGCCTGGCAGGGCTGGCTTTGCCTGGTTGAGCTCTGAGTCCCAGGCAGGGACTGACCACAGGTGGGCCTCAGTGGCAGGGCCGCCCCTTGTAAGGGCTGCCAGGAGGCTAGGAAAAGCCAAGGGCTGCTCACATCCCTGAAACACTGTAAGGAGTCAACCCTGCCTCTGTTGAGGAGCCCCAAGATGCTGCTCAGGGTCAGGTGGCGGCCGTGGCCTTGCTCACTCCTGGGGAGAGGAGGCTGAGGCTAGCTGGGAAGGCACCCCGAGCCAGTCTGTCAGCCGCTGTGTCCGTGTGCCATGAAGCTGGCATAAATAGAAGGGTGTGACTCTGGTTTGGAGTCAGTGATTCTCCCCAGATGGATTCAGAGCCGCTACCCTGGAGCAGAGAGGGAGGATAGGACGCCTGGGGCCCTCTGGAACAGGGCTGAGAGGTCACTGGAGACTCAAATGGGCACTACAGGAAGGGAATGAGGACACCAAGTCCAACACCAGTGTTTGGCACGGTAGGCCCACGGCCCGCATGCTTGCCCTCTTGCCCCAGCTGGTCTGTGGTTGTAGCTGACTTGCTTCATCTGGCCCTGATTCCCGATACCTTATAGCGGCACTTCTCTGTGCCCCCAAGGGGTCTTCCAAGGAGGGCTTCCCAGCCTGCTACTTTCTGCCTTTCGTGTCCTGGACACCCTGATCTTCCCTGGGGCTAAGGCAGGAGGCCTGTGTGACTGGCTGGGTACAGGGGACACCGCATGCCTGGAGCCCTGGGGACCACTCAGCTTGAAGTGGGGCTGGGGCTCAGGGCAGCCAAGCAGAGAAAGAGAGTGTTGGGGTCTGTGGGAGCAGGCTCTCCACCCCAGAGTTGCTCTTCTTTTCGTGGCGTGCCTGCACCCTTACAACATCCAGATCTGTACACACCCGTACACCCACACGCTGACACCCTCACACCCATACAAACCCCTAAACCCGCACTCTGATACCTCACACACCCGTACAAACTCCCACACCCACACACGGACACGATCACCCACCCGCACACTGACAGCCTCTCATGCTCACACCCTTCTACCCACTGAGCCAAGTTGCCCCCGGCCAGCGGTTACTCAGCACGCACAGGGCTGGCGTCCAGGCGAGAGTGCTAGAAACCTGCTCAGCTTCCTGCCCTGCTGCCCTTCCACCTCCTGCTGGGTCCTGGGTTATGGCTGGGGCAAGTCACCGAGGGAGGCCCGGGAGGTGGGGAGAGGAAGGCAGAGGGCCCTGGCTCCTTTCCCAGCCTGTGGAGGGAGTGGTGGAGGCACCCCAAGACAGCCCAGTGTTCTGTTTCTGTAGTGGGGTCGGACTCAGGTGCTCCCCCTCGGGGCTTGGAGGACAGGCACCCCAGACTCCCAGCAGACAAGGCTCCTGCCCAGAGTGGGCCCCAATGATTCCGGTCTGCTGGAGTTATGAGGGTTCGGAAACATGAATCAGCTAAGATGAACAGAGTGAATCTCTCAAGTGAATGAGACCCCCACACTGGTCTGTAGCTGTGTCCTGGCAGGGTGGGGGCTCTGCTGGCCCCTCCTTACCTGCATGGGCCGAGAGCACATGTTGGTGAGCACCTCCTTGCGGGCCAGTGAGTACATGTCATTTCCAAACGTCTTGGTCAGACTTTCCTGAAAGCAGGAAACAGGCAATCTGCAGCAAGGCTCAGGAGCCCTGCCGCCCACTGACCACCAGACACTAAGCGTTGGGAGGACAGGTGTGCTGTGTCCCACCTGGGGTGGCTTGTTGAGTGAGCTTTCCACATCCAACCTGTGGTCTGCCCACACTCTGAATGGGCATGATAACAGTCCCTTTTCCGGGGGCTCAGACCCAGACCCTGGGTTCCTGGATTTCAGGAGGTTTAGCTCTACACAGGGAATACTTCAAGCCAACACTGCCTGGCTTCAAACAACCCCTGCTCCCTATGGAAAGCTATGGGGTCCACCTCTGGTCACAGGCCCGGGGCCACAGTTTGACACCCCCCTCCAGCCTGCCCCCACTGCCTGGCACTCACGTTGAGGGCCCCAGCGGAGCTGAAGTCCATGGGCAGCCCCATCTGGTTGCAGAATTCTACCAGGTCGTGGAGCATCCTTGTCTGGGGTGGGGGGTGCCGGCGCAGCAGAGCCCGCTCGGGGAAGGTGCGGTGAATCTTGTGGGCCACTGCTGTGTTGGCCAGGATCATCAGCTCTTCTATGAGCCTGCAGAGGGCAGACAGCAGGCTCAGTGGGCGGTACTGCCCATAGCAGGGGGGTCGGACAAAGTCAGGCTGCTCCTCCCTCTCGGCACAGAAAAGCCAGCACGTGGACCCCGAAGCCACGCGGGTCCCTACTCAGGTATGGGGTTACATCTCACCCCTAATCTGCCCCTGGACACCCTACTTCCTGTTGACAAACTCCGTTAACACAGACACCTTAACCCAGCCGCCCAATTTAATGGGAGATGAGCCTGTGCTGGCCATGGGAGCCTGAATAAATCACAATATATACCTGATTCTCACTCAAACGTGGCAGCGGCAAGAGTCATCTGCCTCACAGGGCCGCTGTGAGCAGCAAGGACTCAGACGAGGCAAATGCTGGCTGCACCTCACAGGAGACCCCACTCACATGGTTTAATTGCCTGCCACCTGCTCCACTGGCCAAGGCTTTCTGCAGGCCCAGGTTGGAGACCTTGGCCACCCCTCCTGGGCACGTACTGCCCACCTCCACACATGGCCCCCATAGGAGCTGCTGCTCTTGTCACCGGCCACCATCCGGCTGTCCTCACTCAATTTTTATCAACACACAAGGAGGCCCAGTTCTTATTCAACAGATGCCTGACTTGATTGATTGTCTGTTCTTGGTCAGGCATGCAGGTTGTTGTAGCCTGAATGTTCCAAAGCAGACAGTCATTCAATCTTCCGTTCATTCATCCAAATCTATGAAGTCATTCACTCCACAAACACTGCAGTACCAGGCACTGTCCTAGGCCTGTCTCCACCTTCCGCTTGCCCCGAGGCCAGGGACAGCCCAGCTTCAGGTGAGGAAGCACCTGCAACCTAGTGGCTGGACCTGAAGCTGCAGTTTGCAAGCATGGTCAGCAGGTGGCAGCATGGCCCCATAGTAGGGTGGCCGGGAGCCCCAGACCAGGAGCTAGCAAAGCAGCAGGGTGGGGTGTCCTCCTGCCCTCGCACCCCACTCCAGGTCAGAGGGCAGGGGGCTCTGCAGTGGAGCCCCATTCCTGCTTCTGGCCTTCGGTCTCACCTCACAGTCTCAGCAAGGATGAGAACAGGCCAGGGGCAGGGGTGAGTGTGAGCCCCCATACCAGCCGGATTCTCCCATCACTCCCGTGTCCTCTTTGGAACCCCAGCACAGTCCTGTGCGCCTGATTAGAGATGACGGGTTAACAAGTGGGGTTTCCTCGGTAACCTTGAAGGTAGTCTGGTCCAGATATGTTGGCTCCTCCCTCTGATGGGGTAGGAGTCACCAGAGTGGTCCAAGGGACATTCTCTAGGACACGTGGAGATTTCAGGCACAGTCCAGATAGGGAGACGGTCTGGCAGCAGGGTCAGGCATGTTAGGGTCCTAGGGGAAATGTGGGGGTCCTTTCTCTGAGGTTCTCTGCAAAGCAGCAGGTGGTTGAGGGAGCAGGCCTGGCCTGTTGTCACACCGTGCGCAGACGGGGTGGAGTCTCCAGTGCAGTGTGGGGACCAGCAAGAGCCGGTGATGGCATGTTACTGGGGGGCTGGATTCCCCTCAGAAAGGGGGCCATGCTGCCCTGCATCAGTAGGGTCACAGCTCCCCTCTGGTGCTATCAAAGGGACCCTGTTATGGGGCTCGACAGGGTCCAATTTCCAGGATGGGCCAGCAGGGGGCCCCCCAGCCTCTCTGTCTTTGGGACCTGGGACGTGGCAGGGACTCTTAGAACCCAGGCACCTCGAGCAAGAACCTGATAATTAGAAACTGGCCGGTGGCCCAATGTCTCCGGGGCTCTCAGGTATGGGTTTCTTTTGAGCCACAAGTTGGCTCTGGTGGGGGCTTCTCAGGGAGGGGTGGTGGGAGGGGGCAGGGCCTCCACCCAAGGCCTGGCATCTCCCACTGGGGCCTTTGCCTCTGGAGGTCTGGGAAGGTTCTGCTGTGACAGACAGCACCACAGCTAATGGGGAGCCGCTCACCTGGGTCCCCCTCCTCACATCCACTGGAACCCACCTGCCAGGCTGCAGGGGGAGGGACAGGGAAGGGCAGGTTCGGTGGAGCTGAGTGTGCCCAAGGGAACCGGAGTCCCTCACCTGCGTGGCGGAGTCACGTACTAACGGCACACCAACCTATACACACACATTACATTGCCACGTACAGTGAGGGCACGTGTACTCTACAACAGGCTCTGCCAAACGTGCCAGTAACCATACCCAAACCAAACCCACTGCAGAGGAGCCCGTTCCAACTCACAGCGACCCGACGGAGCTGAGGAGGGCTGTTGTATGGGTGTGAACCTACGGGAGCCTCATCTTTCTCACACCCACCTAACAGCCCAGCACTTAACCCACCGTGCCACCAGGGTCCTTAGTGTGTTAGCTGTTGTTGCTGTTAAGTGCCTGGGAGTCAGTTCCAACTCATAGCGACCCTCTATAGGGGTTTCTGAGGAGTGGTTGGTGGGTTTGAACTGTCCATCTTTTAGTTAGCAGTCCAGAGCTAATCCTACAGTGCTACACCAGCACTCCTGGCGTGGTACAAAGTGTTATTTTATTTTTTGTTAGAGGTCATTTCTTCATCTTCAAGATGCTAATGGACACCCTGACTCCACAAAGGGTGCTGCTGGGCGCAGCAGCTATTTGCTGCTGCTGCTGCCTGTTTGGATCAAATCTTACAGATGGTGAGCATGCAGAAAGGGGGGAAATTAGAGTCTACTGAGAGGTGCTGCAGCAGGTAGGTCTGGCAATCTAATTCTGCAGACTCAGCCACTGAAACCCTACGGAGCACAGTTCTACTCCGACACACAAGTAGAATCAGCCGGATTTTTAAGATACAATGGAAAACTAAGGTTCAAAAGGATCACCCAGTGGCCCCAAGTCCCACCTCATGAAGCAGCAGCTGGGGTTTGCAGACAAGCCTGCGAACAGGCCACCCGACTCCGCCACTGCCCTCCAGGTGGCAAAGTCACGTCCACAAACAAGGTCAATGCAGAGCGATGGGAAGGCAAGAGCACGATACAGGAAGGAGATGAAAGAGCAAAGGCGTAGAAGACAAAGAAAAAGTATCAGGCCCACCTGAAGAAGAAGGTGTCCTTGGAGGCTGTCCTCGGAGGAGAGGAGGCAAGGCGGGGTGTGGGAGCCTAGCTTTGAATTACACCTGGGGAGCTGGTGAAGGGATGAGGGGCGCAGTTAGGGGCCGTGCTGACAAGGAGTAGGGGATGCTGGCAAGTTTGATAAGCCCTGCTCCCCGCCAGTTTCAGATTCATTCCTTCTGAAGCCAAAGTAGTCCGTGCTTGGGCAGGTCCCCACCGCAGGCCTCAGTGCTGTGGGATGGCTGCTGGGCCTCTCACTGAGTTCATTCCAGAGCGAGGCCCTTCTCCACAACAGAACGACACATGGGCATGAGCAACGGCCACCTCTTGGACCCTGCTGCTCCCTGCCCAGCCCACCCACTGATTCATAGCAACCTTACAGGTCCTAGCAGAACTGCCCCACGGAGCTTGTGAAGCTGTAAATCTTTCCCGAAGCAGACTGCCACAGCTTTCTCCCTTGAAGCGGCTGGTGGGTTTGAACTGCTGACCTTTTGGTTAGCAGCCCAGTGCTTCACCCACTGTGCCACCAGGGCTTTTATCCTGGGCCCAGAGTGGGGGTAAAACCCAGTCCAATCCACCCCACCCCAGTGCACTGCCTTTGAGTTGATTCTGATACAAAGTGACCCTACAGGGCAGAGCAGAACTGTCCCAACAGGTTCCCGAGGCTGTCAATCTGTCCCGAAGCAGTCAGCTACAGCTGTCTCCCTTGGAGTGGCTGGTGGGTTTGAACTCTCGCTCTTTAAGTAAGCAGTTCAGTGCTTTAACCATGGCACGACCAGGGCTCACTACAGCGGGTGCCGTGTGGAGAACTGTGAGGCCCAGAGCTGGGATTTGCTGAAATGAGGCTGTGGGTGGGCCCAGAGCTGCTGTTTGGCAGTTTTCTCGCCCTGGCTGGGGCAGTAGCCTGAGAGCGGGAAATGCCAGGGTGAGGGGATGATGTGGCTGACTGGTCAGGGTGCCCACCCACCCACCCAAATGGAGCCCAAGTCCTCCGGGCACCAGAGGCCACCCCTCAGTCACTGTGTGGCCCTGTCGCTGACCCTCTCTTCCTGGGCTCGCAGCAACCTGCTGAACACTGTGGGCCTGCCCAGGAACCACAGGGGAATGCACGGGGCCTCGTTCACCAGCCTGGAAAACCCCAGAGGCCCAGGCCTGGGAGCCAGACATAACAGGCCTTGCGGGCACGGCCGGAGCCAGCTTTCCACTCCGGGGCCTTCCTATAGGTTCCATGGGTGGGGCCCAGCTGCGGAGGCACGTTCAGCCCCTTGTTTTTCTAGCTCGAGAGGAAGTCTCCAGGGGCCAGGTATCCGGAATCCAAGGCCTGCTGGCAGCGGTAGGGAGCCGGTAGACAGTCAGAAAGGTCTTTGTCAACATAAAGCTATCTGGGCAGCCATACCTGCAGGCGAGGGGCAGAGGGCAGTGGCCTGGCCTAGAATCTCTAAGCAGGACCAAGTGGTACCCAGGCTGCCCTGCAGAGCTGGCCCCTTGGTGGAATTCACAAGATGTCATCTCCACTCCCATGCCCCCTGCTGTCGACTGCTGGGGACCTGCGGATCATAGGTGGTGTGACCAGGGGATAACAGGGACCGGCCACTCCAAGGGTTCTGCTGTGACCCCTAGGCTGGCCCTTCAGGCTGAAACCCAAGAGCGTGGGTGTGACAGGGCCTGGGCTGGCACTGACGTTAAAGTCAGGGTGTTTGGGAGGCAGGGTGCCCCCTCATCCTCCTACAGCTGTGTGGGGAGAGGGCCGAGGCAGGCAGGCACTGTGTAACCTTAGGTCCCACCACCCTTAGAGTCACAAGAACAGGCTCAGAGCAAGGGCGCCAGACCCCATCCCATACTTTATCCCAGGCTGTCCTGGGGCTTTCTTGGGGAGCTTCCTCAGGACAGGCTGGAGGCCCCTTGCCCTCTTGGCCATGTTGCTGAGGACTCTGTCCACAGAGGCATTCAGAGCAGGGCTAGTCTGGGGGACAGGCACCAGTGAATTCTGCCAGCCTTGGCAGCCATAAAGCGGAAGGTCCCTGATCCTTCTGCTCTCAGCCTCCTCAGCATCCTCAGGACACAGCTCCCCCTGCTAGTTGCCCCTTAGCCTGCTGACAGGCCACACACAAAACCACTGTCGGGTGTACCTGGGGGTGGGGGAGACTCATTTTCAGACTCACTCAGTGGCCCTCCGAAGCTCCTGATTCTGGGGGATGACTCCCAATGGCTCTGAGAGACCCTTTGCTTTGTAGCACACACAGCCTTGGAACCTGGACATCAGGGCCTAGGGGCACATGAAGGAACCTTAGTGGTCCTGTGGGTTAGGCATTCAGCGGTTCAATCCCACCAGCTCATCTGCGGGAGAAAGATGAGGCAGTCTGCTCCCACAGATTTACAGTATCAGAAGACCTCGGGAGGTCCACTCTCTCCTACAGGGGCATGGTGAATTGGAACTGCTGTGGCGGCAGTTGGTTTGGTTTAATTTGGAGATCACATAGAGGTGCTGATGGCAAATCCTGCCGCTGGGCTGGAGCGGAAACCCAGGACGAGGGACCAGGATGGCAGTGGATATGCCTGTGGTCCCCTCCAGCAGATCCCTGGGGTCCATTCAACACAGGGTGACAGTGTGACATATGCTGGTGACCTTTGTCTACTAGAGACGTGGAAAACAGCAAACAGCCCTTTCCTCTTGAGTTGCTTCCGCTGTCGTATCACTCTCAGGGATGTGGTCTGTTGGCAGAGTGTGGCAGGGCGTGTCACCGAGATGTGACTTGTACAATTCTGACACACGGTTTTCTGAACTCAGTGCAGAGTGGGTCACACGGCTGTGCGTCTACTCAAGCTTTCTGGGTCCCCCGGCGTCTCCATGCACGACCCTGGACACACACTCTCAGGTCCAAGGCCACACTGAAGGACCTTGCCAGGGCCAATGAGGGAATGGGTGGTTTTCACCCCCTTCCATCCCCCCTGCATCTCTGGGCCACCGAGCGCTCCCAGACACACCTTTATGAATTTCCAGTCCCTTTCCAGGTACCACCTTCAGCCCTACCTAATAACAGGGCTAGGGCGGTCTGGGTGAGGTACCGAGCCTCTGGGTGACTGGGGAGTTGGGGACTGAAAGAAGCTGATGTCGAGGACTGACTGGGACCAGAGAGTTCCCATTCCTCAAGCTGTTCACCCCACAGGGCAGCCTGGTGCAGAGGGGAACCCACTTTTCCAGGGCTTGTAGATGCCCTCAGAAAGCTCTCCTGACCCCTGGGATGACAATCGATTTGGCATAGCTATGGGATGGGAGCTTTACAGGCACCTCAGACCAGTGCTGGAAGCAGCACCAGAGACTACCACCTGATGGAGGGGACCCTGTACTGTGCGCCTGCCACACCTGTTACTTATCTCCACTGCTGGTGGTGCAGTGGGCTAAGCTCATGGTTGCTAACAGTTTGAGCAGTTTGAGCACACCCGCTGCTCGTCAGCAGAAAGAGATGGCACTCAGCTTCCGTGGGGACTCCCAGCCTGGGAAACACTTTGGGGCAGTTCTGCTCGGTCCTACACTTTTGAGTGGGAATAGGCAGGAAGGCAACGTTTCTTCTTTTTTCTGTATCGCAACAAGACGGAACGACACAGTGACCATAGCAGCTGTGAGGAAGGCACAGGACCTGCTGTCAGGATGCGCGCTGTTTCGCTTTGCTGTGCACAGGGTCGCCACTATGAGATGGACTTAACAAGCACCACCACACCTGGTGTCCAAACAGAAGAGAGATGTTCAGAGCTAGAGGACATCTGGCAACTGGCCCTGGAGCCATGAGGTGCCTGAGCGGCACTCCTTGAGGCCCCTGCTTGTACTCTGAGGAACTTTCTGGAATCACATTCCCACACATTGCCATGGCATACACTACAACTCTGACCACGAGGAGGCCTGGTCTCACCCCCCAGCTCGGCTTGGGGTCTCTGAGCAGTGCTGGCCTGCGAGTTGGTGGAGGCTGCCCTGGTCCGGCCTGCACGGGAAGGGTATGTGAGGGGAGCAGGGCATCTCCCTTACAGACCGGAAGCCCCACTTCATGACAGAACACAGCCAGGCAGCTCCACTACTCGCCCACCATACTCCTCAGAGGGTCTTCTTCCCTCAGGGCCTGGCACGTTGCTCCGTGTTCCATAAATATTTATTATTACAAAGAAAGCCCTTCACATTCTTAGGTGACAAGACTGTTATTGTTGATGTTAAGTGCCATCGAGTCGGTGCTGATTCCTAGTGACCCTGTACAGGGAGGGAGCAGCTGGTGGGTTTGAACCACCAACCTTGTGGCTAGTAGTCCAGTGCTTATCCTACAGCGTCACATCAGGACTCCTGATTGACAAGAGTCTGGTGTTACTGAAACACAGAAGACAACGTGAAGCACGAGAGGGGAGGGACAGAGGGACTACAGTGTGATCCCTGTGGGTGGTGGGGTGGAGTAAAGAGCCCTGGGGGCACTCTAGGTTAAGCATGTGGCTATGAACAGAAAGGTTGGTGGTTTGAGCCCACCAGCTGCTCCATGGGAGAAAGATGTGGCAGTCTGCTTCCAGAAAGATTTATAGCCTTGAACACGCACTGGGGCAACTCTACTCTGCTCCCATAGGGTCACGATCAATCAGAATTGATGTGTTTGGTTTTGGTTTGATTTTGGGGTGGAAGACTGTCCTTGCCCTTGGACACAGAGAATCGGAACATCAACTCCTCGTCCCCACTCTCCCCCCAGTCCATCAGTTTGAATAGAGGCTTACTCTGGTACCCACTCACTGAGCCCCACACAGCGCTCTTAGCACTTGGGGGCAGTGGATCCCTCCGAGGTCTGAGGAGAGCTATTGCATACTCACTGCCCACCCTGACCACCTGCACCTGGACTGTCCATGGCAGGAAGGAAGAGACAACCACACAGGAGGCTGGTACTGGTGGTTCTGAGGAGACCAGCAAGTGGGTTCAGTAAGCTAAATCCAATCACATCAGGAGCTGAGAAATACACTAGGACCAATGGCTGACGTTACGAAGAGTTCCTTAAGCTTCTAGTACAAATGCTGGCTTCCTGAAATATTTCTCACATATTCAATGATGGCAGCCAGCTAGCTGTTCTTTAATCGACACTGAACACAAAAATGAGAGAAATTGCTTAGGCGATTTGTAGGGCTATTGCCGCTAGGGAAGAACTCCTAACATGAAAAATGCACAACATTCAGTTCACCTATCTGAAATCAATCACATGCAACCTGAAACTGAAACCCGGTGCAGGACCAGGAATCAAACCTGACAGGGAGCCCGCGAGTAGCCCGATGCTGCAGGAGCCGCGCGTTCCTACGCCACCTCACGGACGTCCCGCGTCCACTTTCTGATCCACGCTCTGGATAACTTGACTTGGCCCCCTACCTGGTCCTACTCCTCCACTGACCTTCCCCATCAACATGCTCTCCTGCCCACAGTGCTCCCTGACCCTAGATGGTGACAAAGGCCCACAGGGAAGGGATGTCTTCAATAAATGCAAGAGATGACAGGGAGCATTTGGGAACTCTCGGAACAGGCCAATGGCACCACACAGCAAGAAGACCCCCTGTAAAGTGCTTTTCTGTCAAAATGGCAACATTCTGAGTTGTCCTAATGGTTAAAAAGGGTTAAAGCAAATAGTAAAGTGAAGAAAGTAGCAGAAAAAAGCTTTGGTGTGGGAACGAATGTGTCCTCTTCTGGGTGGGCACACCTACAGAAGAATCCATCCCCGTATGGTCTGCACGGCAACTATGCCAACACATTACAGAACAGCTACACCCAGTCTAACTGTGCTGCTAGACGTTGTACGGACGAGACACCCGAAAAATCCAGCCTCAGAGGATGGGGCCAGTGTTGGGGTGCTGGGGTGCTGGGGTCACTGGCCCTGGGTGGTGCGGAGGTGAGTCTCATATCAGAATCTGATTGTCTAGACAGTCCTTCCATTCTTGGGATTCTCCTGATGTCCCCGAGCGATGAGCTCGGCCTTCGGGGTGGACGCTGAGTCTAGCTTACTCATCTTTGACCTTGCAGCCTGGTCCGGCCAGTGCTTGGCAGGACCTTTGGGCAGACATGAGGTCACCTGGGGTCAGCCTGGCGTGGCCTGTGCTTTGCACTTCAGCCAGCTTTGTGGTGTTCCCAGAGCAGCTGGGCAACCGCTTCCTCTCACAGCCACTGGGCATGCGTGAGGTGTCTGCTGGGAGTCACTTTGTGAAGCTTTTCCCACCTGGAGAAGCAGTCTCTGAGAGTCATCAAGCACAGACAATCCCTCAGCTACTGAGTTTCCTTCCTATCCAACTACCAGGGAAAAGCCACAATGCCCCAGAGGGCTGGGGCGTGGCAGTGAAGACAGATCACACACACACTACCCCACACACAGAAAGCAGAGCCAAAGTCTGAGGGAGCCAAACACACCCTGGCCACCTGCCAGGCAGCTGCAGGAGGTGACAGCCACGGGCACCTTTCTTCAGGCTTGAAGGACTTTCAACACACAACCCTGGGACCTGTCACTCGTCTGGGGCTAGCCTCCCTGAGAGTGTCTCAGCTCTCTGTGGCCTGGCTGGGCTTTGGACTCCCAGGTACCCACAAGGAAAAACATTTATGGTGCATACTTGCTTCAAGTCTATGAACATGAGTCACATGATCCACTTGCTCTGACACTGGTCTGAATACCAGCAGGCTTTTGTTATTCTCTCAGGCTTAATGACGACTGCTCAGCTCAGCTTACAGAGATGAGCCTGACAGGGTCCAGCAGCAGCGTCCCCTATGCAAGCAGGGACAGAGACATGGGCCGTGCCAGGACAGTTTGAAAAATGTGTGGATGTGACCGTTCTAGGTGTTAAGAAAACTCACCACTGTTTGTCACTGGCAAGGGCATGTCACCATGCGCTCAAGCGTCTGAAAATCACCAGATATGAAAGGCCCCAGGTCTCCCATAGGATGCTTCTGTCCCAGGAGGTACCATGCAGGACAGACTGCAGCTGGGCACTCCGGATAACGCCAAAGAAACGGCTAAGTTGAACTCAAGGTGGAAAAAAAAAGTTGTTTGCTTAAGTTAATGATGTTAAATCAACCAAAAACACAAGGACTTGCTTTTATACGGTCTGGGAGAGTTTCTAAGGACTTTGTTTCTAGAGTTGCTGGTGTCCTAGAATTTCTGTTTTGCAGGGAAATCTCGCGGCTCGTCCTTGGGTAGTTATCTGGGCCACAGAAGGTGGGTGTGAGAAGAATGGGGGGCATTCTCACTAGGATCAGCACTGGGGGTCCTCTTCCAGTCCCAAAGCCCTGAGGCCTGCTTCTTGATGCTCTTCTTCCTTCTTCTGAAGTCTGGGCACTTACACAGGACTCGGGGACAACGGATATGGCCAAGGGCTTTCAAATACAGGGTTCTACCCAACAACCTGGGGTGGCACTGTAGGATCAGCACTGGACTGCTAACCACAAGGTCGGTGGTTCAAACTCACCTGCCACTCCTTGGAAACTCTCTACAGGGTTGTTGAGTCAGAAGTGACTCTATGGCAAACACTACCACCACCACCCAACAACCTGACCAGCCTGACCAGAGGAACACTCTGGACTCCCACCTCCCAGACCTGCCAGGGAGACCAGCAGATGGCAGAGGCTAGGGTAAGCTTAACCAGGTGGCTGCAGAAAGCTGATGACACCCTTGGTGGGCAGGAAGGACTTCAGTCAGCTACAGACTCTTACTACTGCTCAAATTTGCTTCCACGACATTTATGACAAAGGTGGCAGTGTGAAGCCGGGGAAGTCTTTGCGATAAACGATGCTGGCTCAATTAGGTATCCATACGAGAAAGAGAAGAAACTCACTGTACCATAAAAAGTAGATTTTGAGGAGACTGTAGGTATTAATTGGGCAGTAGTCACTAAAGTGACTCCGAACTTTCGTTCCGAGGTCTATATCAAACACATACACAGGTAAACCAAATGACACGTACAAGCCAAATTACTGGTCCTAAGCCCAAAGTGGAAACAACCCAAGTGTTGGTTAGATAAACGCAGATTGGGTAAAGAAATGGTGGTCCAGTGATGAGAGGGTGTTCCAAAAAGTTCATGGAAAAATTCCGTTACCTCCCACTTCCATTTTCCATGAATTCTTTGAGGCACCCCTTGTATAAAAGAAGCTCTTGCAGCAATGAAAACGGATGGATTGTAGTTAACAAAGATATAGGCTCACAAACGTAACGAGATGGACTTGAGCAAGAACATCTTGCGTGACTCCACTTACAGACAGAGCGGACCAACGGGAGACTCAGCCTAGCGGTTACAAGTTCTCTTGGGGCAACACGGAAGGAAGCTTCTGGATGCTGTAGTATTGGAGCTCTTGTCCTGAGGGATTGGTACATGGGGCATTCATTTGTGAACACTCCCTTGACCTGGGAGCTTAGGATGTGTGTGCTTGTCTTTGTGAATGGTATGGTTAAAAAAAAACAAAGTCTGACAAAGTGAGCTGACTGTAAAAGCCTGTTTGCCAAGGTGTGCTCTAAGGAGGAGGAGTCGGGTGGCTGAAGTCACGCCACACGCCAGGGCATGGACTGTTGTGCACGTGTGCGCTCGTGCTCGTGTATGTGTATGCGCTCGTGTGTGAGCTCATGCGTGCACTGGTATGTGCGCATGTGCTTGTGTGTGTGCTCGTGCATGCTC
The DNA here is from genome assembly GCF_000296735.1 of Chrysochloris asiatica. Classification (NCBI taxonomy): domain Eukaryota; kingdom Metazoa; phylum Chordata; class Mammalia; order Afrosoricida; family Chrysochloridae; genus Chrysochloris; species Chrysochloris asiatica. The sequence continues at coordinate 4,133,113 of NW_006408614.1, read as the reverse complement.
GTGTGTGCGTGCGCTTGTGTGTGTATGCTCACCCAGCACAGTGTCTCCACAGCCGCTGCCTCCCAATGATCTTACTCTGCTCAATCAGACCTTAGAAAGCCATCAGGAACTGAGGGGCTACAAGTTTCCAGCAGGTGCAGGGCACCGTGACCCAGTAGTAAGGGATGGATTAACATGACTGCAGGCGCCTCCCTGCTCCCGTCACTGACAAAGGGCTGACTTTTTTCTTGCCCTGGGTCTTGGTGGGAAACTGGGTGAGTCCATCCCAAAGGTAATGCAGGCAACACTGAGGCCGGCCCAGGCCTTGCTGTCTCCTTGCTCTCAGATCTGCTGGGCAAGTCAGCACCATGACTGTGCAGCTGTCCTGGGGTCCCACCTCAATGTGGAGCACGGGATTGAGGGGGTCTCCCGGGAGGAACCTCCCACTTATAGCTTGACTTTGGGCTGGACACCTCTTCGGGATGGAGCTGCCCCCACTATAAAGTGGGAATGTTTACATCTGCTTCTCCTTTTTAAAATGTGAATTCTTTTATTCTGTTGCTGGTACTGAGAATACATACACTGCAGAACCTACACTAGTTCAACTGTCTCTACGCATGTCATTCATCAACTAGGGTGACAACCTTCACCTGTGCAGCCATTCTCGGCCTCCTTTCCTGAGCTGCCCCTCCCCCATGAACATCAACTCACTGTCCCTGAGCTGAGCCCCATCTTCTGAGTTGCTGTTGGCACTTTGGCCCCACACCGTAGATCTTAAAATAGGAAAACCTGAAGCGGCATGAGACCCTACATTTTGGCACCCGAGCTCCATAGTGATGCAGACATCATACAGTTACCGCAGGGAGTGAGGGGACAGAAGGGAAAGGGTCAGCGTCTTCGCCACCTTCCTGGTCGCCTTCCTTCGGCTGAGCTGCAGGTTTGCTCTCATGAGCTCATTCTGGTACCTGTCCACTTGTGTGGCCGCCCGCGTCCCCATGCCCCTCTATCCACCAGAAACAAGTAGGCCATGATTCCTCCTAACCTGGTCGAGTCGGCAGGAGGCCTATTGGCTCCAGCCTGGTGCAGTTCTGGGATCCTCCCCGTTAGAGGTGTAGGCAGTAAGTGTCACTTCCCAGCCCCTGGGACATGTTGGTGCTACTTTGAAGTTGTCAGGGATGCTGAACCATCCCCTCTGCTTATGCAGGGCTAGGGGAAGAGGAAAACACCAAGCTGGAGGGAACCGAATTGAACCCCTCAGACCTCAGTGCACTGATGCCCACGGGGAGAGGGAGAGCCTTGGGCTGCCGGGGGAGGGGGCACTCACTCTCAGGGTACTCAGGCAGCTACTGGGCAGCCACAGGCACCAACAGGGAGAAACTGGACACTTACAGCACCGCTCCCAGCCTCTCCACAGCCCCACAACGGATCATCCCTTCACTGCCCACAAGGATGAGCTGCGTCACCAAGAGGATGGACAACGTGCCTAGGACAGTGTGGGGCTCAGATACATGGTGTGTAGGGGGACTCTGAGTTTGGGGCTCAGATACATGGTGTGCAGGGACAGGTGAGGACTCTTGAGTGTGGGGGTCAGATACATGGGGTGCAGGGACAGGTGGGGACTCTGAGTGTGGGGGTCAGGTACGTGGTGTGCAGGGACAGGTGAGGACTCTGAGTTTGGGGCTCAGATACATGGTGTGCAGGGACAGGTGAGGACTCTGAGTGTGGGAGTCAGGTACGTGGTGTGCAGGGACAGGTGGGGACTCTGAATGTGGGGGTCAGGTACGTGGTGTGCAGGGACAGGTGGGTACTCTGAGTGTGGGGGTCAGGTACGTGGTATGCAGGGACAGGTGGGGACTCTGAGTGTGGGGGTCAGGTATGCGGTGTGCAGGGCTGAATCCAGACTCTGCTCTTTTACTACTTGAATTCTGTTCTCAGTCTTTTTTTGTTTTTCATTTTCTAATCTGTAAAATCAGGAGACTAACATCCATCTTGAATGCATTTACTAGAAATAACCTGGAGAAAGTCATAGCCTCGTGTGGGTGAGTTGTGGGCATCCAATCGGTGGTTGTTGTGAGGTACCATCCAGCTGCTTCTGACTCATAGCGATCCTGTACCGGGCTCTGAGGAGCGGCTGATGGGACTGAACTGTGATTCTCATGGTTAGCAGTCCAGTGCTTATCCTACAGTGTCATACCAACATTCCACAATAGGTGGTTGTTGTTGTGAGGTGCCATCAAATTGGTACTGACTCATAGCGACCCTATGCACACACAACACAACAGAACGAACCACTGCCCAGTCCCGGGCCAACCTCACAATCGATGCTACATTTGAACGCATTAATGCTGTCTTTGTGCCAATCCATCTTGTTGGGGGTCTTCTTCTTTTTCTCCGACCCTCCACTTTACCAAACATGGTATCCTTCTCCAGGGACTGTTCCCTCCTTAACAGGTGGTAGCTCCTAGCAGTATTCTGCTCCATGGGTAATAAACGCTAAAGGTTGATTGAATTTGGCATCGGCAATTTAGCATGACATGTTTGGTCCTCCTCATAATCCTGACTATGCCTTATAGTAACCATGCAAAAACAAGAGGCACTTGATGTGTTGTTGTTATTAAGTGCTGTTGAGTCGGTTCCAACCCATAGTGACCCTGTATAGGGTTTGTGAGGAGTGGCTGGTGAGCTTGAACCACCAACCTTGTGGTTCAAACGACTTTGCAGTGCAGCGCATTAACCCGCAGTGCCAACCCAGGCCTCCAGACACTTGATGTACGTGACTGTAATTAGCAGTATGCATACAAAGCTAACCATATTTTTACAGCCTATGTTTTCTATGTGTTAGTTCTTCAGTATTAATGAACTGTTCAAGGAGAACATACAGTTCAAAAACAAATGTCAGGCCAATTTAAAAAAGCATCAAATAAAACTTCTAAAATTTAAAAACAAACACTGAGGACTCAAATTAGAAATGGGTATTAAAGAATAGATTGTAAACAGCTATCAGGAGAATCAGTAAATTGACAGACACTTTTGAGACATTTCCCAGAATGCAGCACTGGCAGGTAAGGAGATGGAAAAAAGGAGTAAGACAGTTGGTTTTGATAGGCATCCCAGCAGGAGGTGGTGCTGCTGTTGCCAAATGCCTTCGAATCGGTTCCGACTCATAGTGACCCTGTATCGCATTTCCAAAGTGCCTGGTAGGTTTGAACCACCAACCTCATGGTCAGCAGTCTAGTGCATACCCTACAGTGCCACCCCAGGACTCTGAAGGAGATGTTAGAGGAAATAAAAGAGACAACAAGATAAGAATTTCCCAGAGGGAAGACCTGCACAGAACCCTAACAATGATCAATAAAAACAAATCCCCTCTTAGATGCAATACAGTGAAATTGCAGCACAGCAAAGACAAAACTAGGATCTTACAAGCAATTAGAATGAAAAGATAAACCCAAACAAAAACTTACTTAGACTGCAAAGAGGACAGACTGAAGGTCAAAGACCTACAGACAAGGAAAAGAGTTTGTAAAGTATCTGGACTGGAAGCAGGTGGCAATGGGGAGAGAGGAGGGGACAGCTGGGGGAGGCGTGAGCTCTGTCTGTCAGCGGACCAGTGTCCACACAGCAGCTCCCCAGGGAGAAGCAGCCCTTTCCCATGTCATCATCCCACAGCCTTCGATTGTCACCCCAGGGAGGGCTGCCCTTTGCTATCGATAGAAACTCCCTGTGGGCATGGCCCAGCTCTGATTCACTGTGCGCTGTACAGGGCACAGGGCTTAATACGCGTGTAAACCTCATTCTCACGGATCACATACGCACCTTGTAAGCCTAGTTCTTTGCCCTGTGAAGAGGTTTGAGAAACGGAACTCTCAGTCAGTCCTGAACTCACTGGACTCAGCAGAGAGAAGGGAGCTGATCCTGAGTTTGTGGGTGATGGCTGGAAGTACCTGTACAGGAGGGAAGGGGCCTCCCAACTGCAGGAGGCAAATTCCAACAGCTTCTGGGAGGCTTTCAGAAAACTCTGAACTGAAGCCACACTAATGCAGAGTCTAGCTTTCTTCTAATGACCTCAGAGCTTTCTTAGAGATGTTCACCTGAGAACCTTGCTCTCTTGAGACGGTCGTGGGGAGAGTGTGACGGGACAAGGGGGCCCAGGAAGCAGGATTCAACATGAACCACTTAGTGACTGAAATCTCATGACCACAGTCTGGAGGGATGTTGAGGCCCGCACCCCTCCTTGGTGGGCAGTGGCAAAGATATACAGGACAAAGATATACAGGACATGCCCAGGTGCACAGCTGAGCAATTCATCCTGGGATGTGCCATTAAGGAAGACCCCCTAAATTCCATATTTTACGGGTCATGCCATAAGGAAGAACACCTGTAAGAATTCTGTATTTTTGCTTCCTTGTGAGATATTTCATGGGTCGGAAGGGTTTATTCAGTGCCCTACTTTAAAGGACAAACCTTCTACTAGGGCAGAACCAGGGTCCTGAAGAGCCATGCATGCTTGATTTGACACCCCAGAATAAGTTTTGTTTGCTCCTACCAAAGGCCTTGTGGTGGAATCCATCTTGAAGAAATGCTGGGTCAACAACTAATTAGGATAGGTCCTTCTAGATGGACTACTTTCTGGAAATCCCCACCTACCCTTATGAATAAACATGATGCCTTCTCCCACTTAAAACCTTTTAAACCCTAGCAAAGACTGTTCCAGGAGACAGAAGTTAAGTGTTGCATTAAACCTTCCCCGACTCCACTTGCAAACCTCTTTCCTATAATAAACCTTTGCTCCTATGGAAATTCTGCTTCACCTGACTGTTCTTAATTGGTAGGAGGCAAGAGCGCTCTCTTATCGGGTGGGAGAGTGATTGTTGTTGTTGTTGTTGTTGCTGTGGAGTCATCAATTGGCACTCTCGCTAATACTCAGGCCTACGAGGCAGGAGGTTACAAGTCCCACCTGACATGACAAATCCTGGTTCCTGTCCTCCCTGGAGCCCAGAGGTCAACAGAAGCCCCCACATGCAGCTGGAGATTAGGATGAAACGGAGTCAAGGATTGGGAGGACCAGGATGTCCCAGGGAAGGAAGCTGGGACCCTAAATCCAGAGGGTCCACTTCTAGGGCCACTCCGTTGGAAAGGAAAGACTGCTTTTTCAACAGCTTCCGTATTTATTCACAACAACTTCTTTACTGATGGGCTGGATGGGACAAGCAAACAGAGGTGGATTGTCGAGTGATGCAAGGGAATCCTCAGAAGAGAAAAGTGCTCAGATACCAAGTTAATTTCTTTTCTGTGCACAGTGCCATCACCCTGCTGCTACTGTCTTCATGGGACTTGGCCCAAGACACCATGGGCTCCTTCAGGATCCAGGACAGAATGTCCACATTTCCTAAATGCCACTATGACTCCTGGGATTCATGCACAATGGGGAGGGGGTGGGGTGCGGGTAGCTCTGAAAGTGGACAGAGGCCCACAGACAGGACAGAGTCCCGTGGGACGCTGCACGCCTCACCCCACAATTGGGAGAGCTGTCTGTCTGGACAGAGCATGCTGCACGCAGCAGCCCTGGATGGGAGGGTCGAGAATGCCTCTCTGTGGAGACAGGAGAGGAAAGCAGCCTCATTCTGTGTACCAGGCCTGCTGATGAGCGTCAGTGGGTCGCTTGTCTAAACCCCAAAATAACCCTGCCAGGCAGGGACTGCTTGTCCACTTGTTTTATTTGATAAAACAACAGATGAAGAAACTGGAGGCCCAGAGAGGTTAAGGAAGTCATCCAAAACTGAGACTCAATCCAGGGACTGACTCTAAGGCTGTTGGGAGGGACCCAGGGGTTCACGGAGGAGGCGTCTGATCGTCCACTTGTGGAAACGAGGCTCCTCCCAGTTCCCACACAGACGCTTCCTTCCAGAGGTCTTTGGGTAGAGACCTTGTCAATCCTGACAGGGATTCACAGTCACCTCCAGGTGTCAGGGTTTCCACGGTGGAGGCTTTGAAGGTAGGTCAGTTGGCCGTCCTTCCGAGGCATGTCTGGGTGGACATGAACCTCCACCTTTTGGTGAGCAGCCGAGAGCACGGGCTGCCTGCATCTTCAGGGACTCCCTGTCAGGCAGGTCTGCCACTGAGTCATTCCAACTCATAGTGACCCTGCATAGGGTTTCTGAGGAGCAGCTGGTGGGTTTGAACCTTATGGTTAGCAGTCCAGTGCTCATTCTGCAGTGCCACACCAGGACTTTTGTTGTGTTGTTGTTAAGAGCCGTTGAGTTAGTTCTGACTCACAGCAACCCTGTATAGGGTTTCCAAAGAACAGCTGGTGACTTTGAACTGCTGGCCTTATGGTTCAAACTGACCTTGTAGTTCACTGCTTATCCTACAGCACCACACCAAGACTTTGTTGTTGGTGGTGGTGTCAGGTGCCACCGAGTCGGAACCGACTCATAGCAACCCCATGCACAGCAGAACGAAACAATGTCCGATCCTGGGCCAACCTCACTACCACTGCCACACTTGACGCCATCAATGATGCCACCTGGCCAATCCATCTCATTAGGGGTCTTCCTCTTTTTCTCTGACCCTCCATCTTACCCAGCATGACATCCTTCTCCAGCGACTGTTCCCTCCGGACAATATGTCCAAAGTATGAGAGATGAAGCTTAGCCATCCTGGCCTCCAAGGAACACTCTGGCTGCACTTCTTCCAAAACAGATCTATTGGTTCTTTTGGCAGTCCACGGCACTTTTAGTATTCTCCTCCAACACCACACCAAGACTTTAAGACCCCCAAATTCTCCTCTCACATGATCTACTCTGATGACAGGCCAGCAGCGGAGGCTCAGGCTGAACTGCTTTCTGAGACACCTGCATTGTTGTTGTCACTGTGCGTCTGAACCGTGAGCCTCGAGGAAGGCGGGCCAGTGCCATTTTCATACGGAATGAAAAGCTATGCCAATCGTTTTTCCAGAATGCGAGTCCAAAAGCACCTGGGTTTGGAGGTCTGTGTCCTAGCACGGCTGCACTCACCCCCCACACAGTGACCCAGGTGGGCAGTGGCAGGCTCTGCCTCCCATTGACCCCAGCGAAGCCACCTCTGGCCGCCCAGAGCCTTGCTGGGTTGGTCCCTCCAATCCTGCTCATGTGAATCTGCTGCTCTTGTTGAGGCTGATGACCTCAAGCTCCTGAAGTTCCCTAGGCTCCCGCTTTTGCACAAACAGCAACAACAGAAACAATCAAAAACCACACAACCCAAACCCCCAAACCCCCAAACCCACTGCTGTGGGTGTCAACGCAGCAGCCCTCTAGGACAGAGAGAGGCCCTAAGGCTTCCGAGGTTGCCATCTTGGTGACGGCAGATAGCCTCACCTTTCTCTCTCTCGGAGCAGCTGGGGAGGTTCAAACCACAGACCTTTCCACTAGCAGCCGCGTGCTGTAACCACCACTGTGTCATCAAGGTGCCTGAACAATACAATTGCTGTTGTTAGGCGCCATCTGGTCGGTTCTGACTCACAGTGACCCTGTGTCCGGTCCTGAGCCCGCTTCACAATTGTTATGTTTGAGCCCACTGGTGCTGCCACTGTGTCTCTTGTGGGGATCTTCCGGGTTTTCCCGGACCCTCTACAATAGGTCCTTATTTATTTATTTTTGGTTGTTACAGATTAAATGGGACAGTAAATACGAAACACCCAGTGCTGTGCCTGACACCCAGTGGGTGCTACCACCCCATCATCACTGTCGTGGTGGTGTGTTCTCTGTGCTTCACTCACGATTCACCGTCCCTGCTGTCCCTGCTCAGGCCAGGAGACAGTCTGCGATGGAGAAAGGGAGGGCTGTGATACCATGCCAGGGGCTGCTTCTAGGATGCCTCATTTTCATCACTAGAAGCACTGCTGTTTAGTGACGTTCCCTTGATATCAGTAGGGAGCAGCCCGAGAGAGGGACATCCTGCTTGGTAAAGCAGAGGGTCTGTGAGAAAGTGGAAGATCCTCCACCAGATGGAGTGACCCAGTGGCTCAAACAGGAGAGACTGTGAGAACAGCGTAGGATCGGGCAGTTATTCATTGTGTTGTACACGGGGTTGCTATGAGTCGAAATTGACTTGATGGCACCTAATAACAAGTACTAAACACTGCCCCAGCTATAAATTCACAAGGCTGACGAACACAGCGCACCCTAGAAAGACAGGTGTAGTCAGACCTGGGTCAAAGAACTGAAACGAACAGTGAAATCCCCCAGCAGGTCACAGGGGAAATGAGCGGGTCAGAGAGCAGATGTGAGCCTAGAGGAGAGTGGGGGTCTGAGAGGAAAGTGTGCTTTCGAACAGAATTCAAACACAGCACACTCGGACCTACGTAAGCATTTCTGGGTCTGCATTTCAGGGCAAAAGAGCTCTCAAAAGAGAAATGTTTCTGCATCAGCTATCTTCAAATGCTGCTGCAAAATATGTCATGACCTGCCTGCTGATCTCTTTGTAAGAGGAACTCGGTGTCAGGAAACCACCAGTGAGGGGACAGTCCCACAGGGCGGTTTACTTACTTGTTGCTGTCCCGGTACTCGTAAACATGACATCCTTGAGGCAGTCCAGTCTCGTGGTCCAGAATGAAAGCGAGCTTTAGCTGAATGGGAGAGAGGAGGGAAAACAAGGTGGCGTTAGGCAGTCTGCACTATCCATGACAACAGAGGAAACGAGCAGATACCAAGGGTAGACTCTCGGCAGCAGACACGTCCTGGCAGAATGCTGCTGCCACCAGGGACTGTGACAAGAAGTCTCTTTTCATTCAACACCCAACCCATGTTTATTAAGCACCTGCTTTGGGATCCACACTGAGCTAGGTGATGGAGAAGGGACAACAACGAACAGCAACACGTGGGGGCTGTCCTCCAAGGACCTTACAGTGCAACAATCAAATCACACTAGTGACGGTTTCCAAGGGGGCTTCAAAGAGTTCATGGGAAATGCAACGGAAAGTTACTGGGGTTTTCCCCCAAAGTTTGTGAAGCTTCCTTATAGCTGTATCAACTTGTTCATCATTTACTGACCTGCTTAGGGTTCCAAATACCATGGTGTTATGCGATGTTAGTGTTATGTGAGAGTTGGAGGCTGTCCCCCGCATTCTGCATCCGTGTTCACCGACCTGCAAGGGTTGCTCACTGCCCATCAGATGCCTCTGGCGTGTCTAGTAATGGCATGGTGCCATGTTCCCCCTTCCTCACCATGCCTTCCTCACTCCGTGGAGCCCATCAGGGGAAGGGGATGGTGGTGGTTGGTGGTCAGGTGTGGCCACAGCTCCATGCAGCCCTCTGCCCTCTCTTCTCCTTCCCGCCTCCTGTTACTGACTTTCCTGGCACCACAGAGTCCTGCCTAACCTCCCCGTCCTTCTGCAACCTTGGGTTGTTCTACTACCTCCCTACACACTCAGTGGCTGCACCAAGACTCGCAGAGGGTTGGGGATGTGTCCTGCAGCTGGCCAGCCGCTGACTCTTGTGTGGCCCAGTTGTTGCTAGGGCCTCTGGTTTATCCTTTAAGGTGGTCTGTGGTGGGTGTCCCAGGACTAGTGGTGGATCTGCATGGGGCCTGGTTCTCTGGAAGTGCCGCCTGCAAATTTTCTCAAAGTTGTCTTCAATGCGAAATGCTGGATAGTGAGATAATTGATAAATGTTGTTGTTGTTGTTGGGTACCATCGAGTCGGTACTGACTCATAGTGACCATATGTACAACAGCCCGGTCCTGGGCCAACCTCACAATCTGTTGCCACGCTTGAGCCCACTGATGCTGCCACTTTGCCAATCCATCTCACTGGGGGTCTTCCTCTTTTTCTCTGACCCTCCACCTTAAGAAACACGATATCCTTCTCCAGGGACTGGTCCCTCCTGACAATATTTCTGAAGAATGAGAGACGAAATTTGGCCATTCTGGCCTCCAAGGAGCACTCTGGCTGCACTTCTTCCAACACAGATCTACTGGTTCTTTTGGCAGCCCATGGCACTTTCAATATTCTCCTCCAACACTGTAACTCAGAAGCATCAATTCTTCTACGGTCGTCCTTATTCACTGTCCAGCTTTCACATACATATGAGGTTATTGAAAATACCATGGCTTGGGTCAGGAGCACCTTAGTCCTCAAGCTGACATCCTTGCTCTTCAACACTTTAAAAAGGTCTTGTGCAGCAGATTTGCCTAATGCAATACGTCATTTGATTTCTTGACTGCTGCTTCCACGAATGTTGATAGTTG